>NW_028322275.1:1636696-1964036 GCF_059928025.1 Delphinapterus leucas
AGGCCTTTGTCTCCACCCACCAGCCACCCCTCCTCTCCCTGACTCCTGGGTTCCTCTCATTAGGAGAGGGTTTTCTTGAAGTTGTCTCCCACTCATGGGCCAGATAATATAATTAGAAAACAAGCCAGAGCTGCAGCCCCTTGTCTATCCTGACTCTCAGGAGCCCACACCTGTTCCTTGGACCTGGCCGATTCAGCAAGTTCCAGTTTCTGCAACTGTGAGCCCCTGAGGGGTGATTATTGGCTGGCCTGGGAAGCCTGACCGTGCCGGCCAGCCCTCCCCAGGTGTGCCTGGGTTCAGATCAATATAAACACCGCTCCAGGCAGCAAGAGCCCCTGCAGCTGTGCCTGACGCCATTTTCTCTGCCCTGTCAGCAGTCTTGGGGCTGGACTGGTGGGAGGGAGTGAGAGGCCACGGCTTTGTGGGTGGCCCAGTGTGAGTGGGGCTCTGCTGGACTTTCTGCAGCAGTTGCCAAGATGCCACCTGCTAAAGAAGAGGATGTGTCACCCATACCTGCCGCTGGAATTTCTCCCTGGGCAGAGGTGAGTGAGGAAGAAAGCAGTGGGGGCCGGGACAGCAGGGGTATCTCAGGCAGGGAAATGGAAAGCTTCCAGAAGAGCACCCAGGGCCAGGACCACCCTGGCTGGCCTGCAGGCACCAAGTCGGCTGGCATGCTGTCGCTCATGTGGCTCCATGGCCCTTCCTCTAGGCTTTCAAGTCCTTGTACATATTCAGGTGTTTTACCTGGGAAGGGTGGGAACATTTCAGCAGCAGCTGGCCTGGGGCTCAGCCCACGTTTACTCACAGATGCCTCGGCACGGTCCCCCAGCTTTGCAATGAGGACGCTTGTTGCGTGGGGCCTGCTGGCTGAATGGGAGATGATTCCCCACCACTGACCAACTTCAGAATTGCTTACAACTGGAGCAAGTGCCCTGATACGGTTTTCCTCTGTGTAACTGGTGGGTTCTGTTTTTTTTTCTTTTTTTCGTTTTTGGTTCAAGGTAGCTTTTATTCCTCTTTTTTGTATTTACAGATATAAGCATGGAAATAATTTATTCATATAAATACATGTATGTGAAGGGAAGAATATTTTCTCTGTTTTACTTTTTGTAATTTGAATTTTATTTTATTTTTTTATACAGCAGGTTCTTTTTGGTTATCTCTTTTATACATATAAATGTATATATGCCAATCCCAATCTCTCAACTCCTCCCACCACCACCCCCCAACAGCTTTCGCCCCTTGGTGTCCATACGTTTGTTGTCTACATCTGTTGCTCTATTTCTGCCTTGCAAAACGGTTCATCTGTACAATTTGTCTAGGTTCCACATATAGGCATTAATAGACAAGATTTGTTTTTCTACTTCTGACTTACTTCACTCTGTATGACAGTCTCTAGATCCATCAACGTCTCTACAAATGACCCAATTTCATTCCTTTTTATGGCTTAGTAATATTCCATTTTATATATGTACCACTTCTTTATGCATTCGTCTGTCTGTGGGCATTTAGGTTGCTTCCATTACCTGGATATTGTAAATAGTGATGCAATGAACATTGCGGTGAATGTCTCTTTTTGATTTATGGTTTTGTCTGGGTATATGCCCAGTAGTGGGATTGCTGTATCATATGGTAATTCTATTCTTAGTTTTATAAGAAACTCCATAATGTTCTCCACAGTGACTGTATCAATTTACATTCCCAACAATAGTGCAAGAGGGTTCCTTATCTCCACACCCTTTCCAGCATTTGTTGTTTGTAGATTTTCTGATGATGCCCATTCTAACATGTGTGAGGTGATACACCATGGATGAGTCTATTTCGTTGAGCAAAGAGTAGGTCTTGTCTAGTACATATTTGGCTTATGGAACGGTATGTGTGCTAATTTCAATCTCTGGTTTTATACAGCACCCCAACTCAACATTCCCCTTAAGCAAGCATAAGTTTTTATCTAAATGTGAGACTCTGTTCGGTTTTGTATTTCAGTTTATGTGTAGCCAAGTTTACACTCCCTCTATTAGTGATATCTTATGATACTTATCTTTCTCTGTGTGACGTATTTCTCTTAGAATCATCCTATTTAAATCCACTCAATTTGCTGCTACAGGCCTGATGACATTGATTTCATTGCTGAGTGATATTCCGTTGTACGTAAGTAGCACAACTCCTTTATCCATTTTTTTCTTTCTGGGATATTTAATTTGTACTGGACTCGAGTTTCTTGTAAACACAGCAGCCCTAAATTTTGTGCTGGCTGTGTCTTGTTGATTTTAATTTTCCTAAGCTATAGGGCTAAAAGTGGAAGTACCCTAGGCTCTGTAGCTTTGTTTTTCAGATGTTTCAGGATACACCATAAACATCTCCAGAGTGTCTGTTGGCAATTTACATCCCGCCCATCAGCATAACAAGGCTCCCTGTTCTCCATGGCCTGTCCTGTGTTTCTGGTTTTTACACTTTTTTCAGATGGCCCTTTTGACGAATGGGAAATGAGACTTCATTGTAGTGCGGATTTCCATTGCTGGAGTGCTTGGTTGGCCAAAAAGGGCATATGCGTTTTTTCCTGAATATATTCAGGAAAAAATGTTTACGCACTTTTGTCCAAGTGCATCAGTGTCAAAGATCTGCCGCTTTTCACATGCTTTAAATGCAATTCCAATCTACCTCCTGAAATATGATTCCTGCAATTCTGCCTCGTTTTCAAGTCCTCTTTGCAGACTTACTTCAATATATTTTTGCCAATAGCTGTCATTTATATCTCTGCAGGTTTGTGAATTACAGTGCCCGTGATTTCCTTTCTTAACTCGTTTCCTTGAAAGCTGGCCACAGAACCGCAGGTTTGCTTTAGGCCATAATCAGGGTCCGACACGGCACTCTGAGCCTTTGGCTAATTCCTCTTCCTGGTGGGAAATTAGAGTTAAATGTGCCCCTCCGGACACCTGCCTCACTCCCAGCCCCTTGGTTATGTGTGTCCTGTAGTTTGAGGCCACATGTGCTGGGTTCCTCACCTTTGGCTGATGTGGCCTCACTGGTGTGAGGACACTCCTGCCTGGTTCCCATCCCCTTGGTGATGTGGACCCTCCGGTGAGAGTCTGATCCTGGCTGGGTTCCTCACACTTCTGAGAGGTGGGCCCTCTTCTCTGAGGTCACTCCTGCCTGGCTGGCCCACCCCGCCTTGACGACGTCGGCTCTCTCGTGGGAGTTGGTGCCTGCTGCGAGTCTCCTCCCCTTGGTAATGAGGGCCCTCTGGCGTCAGGCCCTAACTTCTGGCCTCCCAAAATTTTCTGATGTGCGCCCTGTGGTGCGAGTACACTCCTGCCAGGTTCCCAACACCATGGGAATGTGGGCCTTCTGCTCTGAGGTCCCAACGGTGGGTTGCTCAGTTTCATGATGAGGGCCCTCTGGTGTGAGTTCACTCCGGCCTGGATCCCATAGCCTCGCTGCTCCTGGCCACCTGCGGGGAGGTTACAACTGCGGGATTCCTCACCTTTTTTCTTCTATGGGCCCTCTGTTTTGAGACTCCTCCTGCCTGCCTCACTCCCAGCCCCTTGGTGATGTGTGTCCTCTGGTTTGAGGCCACGTGTGCTGGGTCCCTCTCCTTTCGATGATGTGGCCCCACGGGTGTGAGGACACTCTTGCCTGGTTCCTATCCCCTTGAAGATGTGGGCTCTCTGGTGAGAGTCTGATCCTGGCTGGGTTCCTCACCCTTCTGTGAGGTGGGCCCTCTGCTGTGAGGTCACTCCTGCCTGGCTGGCACTGCCCGCCTGGGCAACATCGGTCCTCTTGTGGCAGTTGGAGCATGCTGGGAGCCTCCTCCCCTCGGTGATGAGGGCCCTCTGGCGTCAGGCCCTAACTGCTGGGTACCCACATTTTCTGATACGTGCTAAGTGGTGCGAGGACACTCCTGCGAGGTTCTCATCCCCATGGGGATGTGGGCCTTCTGCTCTGAGGTCCCAATGGCTGGGTTGCTCACAGTTTCATGATGTGGGCCCTCTGCTGTGAGTTCACTGCAGCCTGGATCACATAGACTCGGTGCTCTGGGCCGCCTGCTGGGAGGTTCCCACTGCAGGATTCCTCACCTTTTTTATTCTATTGGCCCTGTGTTGTGAGGCTACTCATGCCTGCCTCAATCCGAGCCCCTTGGAGATGTGGGTCCTCTGGTTTAGGCCTCATGTGCTGGTTTCCTCACCTTTCTATGATGTGGTCACCCTGGTGTGAAGACAGTCCTGCCTGGTTCTGATCCCCTTGGTGATGTGGGCCCTCTGGTGAGAGTCTTATCCTGGCTGGGTTCCTCACCCTTCTGTGAGGTAGGCCCTCTGCTGTGAGGTCACTCCTGCCTGGCTGTCACACGTCACCTTGTCGACATGGGCCCTCAGTTGGGAGTTGGTGCCTGCTTGGGGTCTCCTCCCCTTGGTAATGAGGGCCCTCTGGTGTCAGACCCTAACTTCTGGGCTCCCAGAATTCTCTGATGTGTGCCCTGAGGTGCGAGTACACTTATGCCATGTTCCCAACCACATAGGAATGTGGGCCTTCTGCTCTGAGGTCTCAAAGCCTGGGTTGCTCACAGTTTCATGATGAGGGCCCTCTGTTTTGAGTTCAGTCAGGTCTGGATCCCATAGCCTCGCTGCTCCTGGCCGCCTGCTGGGAGGTTCCAACTGCGGGATTCCTCACCTTTTTTCTTCTATGGGCCCTCTGTTTTGAGACTCCTCCTGCCTGCCTCACTCCCAGCCCCTTGGTGATGTGTGTCCTCTGGTTTGAGGCCACGTGTGCTGGGTCACTCACATTTCGTTGATGAGGTCCCACTGGTGTGAGGACACTCCAGCCTGGTTCCCATTCTCTTGGTGATGTGGGCCCTCTGGTGAGAGTCTGATCCTCCTTGGGTTCCTCACACTTTTGTGAGGTGGGCCCTCTGCTGTGAGGTCACTCTTGCCTGGCTGGCACACCCCGCATTGGCGACGGCGGCCCACTGGTAGCAGTAGGAGCCTGCTGGGAGCCTCCTCTCCTCGGTGATGAGAGCCCTCTGGTGTCAGGCCCTAACTGCTGGGCTCCCCACATTTTCTGATGTGTGCCCACTGGTGCGATGACACTCCTACTTGGTTCCCTTCCCCATGGGGATGTGGGCCTTGTGCTCTGAGGTCACAACGGCTGGTTTGCTCACAGTTTCATGATGAGGGCCCTCTGTTGTGAGTTCATCACTGCCTGGATCCCATAGCCTCGGTGCTCTGGGCCGCCTGCTGGGATGTTCCAACTGCTGGATTCCTCACCTTTTTTATACAATGGGCCATGTGTTGTGAGGTTAATCCTGCCTGCCTCGCTCCAAGACCCATGGTGATGTGGGTCCTCTGGTTTGAGGCCACATTTTCTTGTTACCTCAACTTTTGATGATATGGCCCCACGGGTGTGATGACACTCCTGCCTGGTTCACAGCCCCTTGCTGATGTGGGCACTCTGGTGAGAGTCTGATCCTGGCTGGGTTCCTTACCCTTCTGTGAGGTGGGCCCTCTGATGTGAGGTCACTCCTGCCTGGCTGGCTCACGTCGCCTTGATGATGTGGGCCCTCTGTTGGCCACTAAAGCATTCTGGGAGCCTCCTACCCTCTTTAATGAGGGCCCTGGAAAAAACGCAGATGCACATTTTGACCAAGTGCATCATTGTCCAGGATCTGCCTCTTCTCCTATGCTTTCAGAGCACTTCCCGTCTACGTCCTGAAATCATATTCCAGGAATACTGCCCCGCTTTCAAGTCCTCCTCTCAGCCTTACTTCAATATATTTTTGTATGATACCTGTCATAATAACTCTGCAGGTTTGTTAAATACAGTGTCCCTGAGCTCCTTTCTTCAACACGCTTTCTTGTGAGCTGGCCGCAAAACCGCAGGATTGCTTCAGGCCGTAATCTGGTTTCGGCACGGCACGCTGAGCCTTTGGTAAATTCCTCTTTCTGGTGAGAAATGAGCATTCAATTTGCCCGTGGAGACACCTACAGCTAGTCTCTCATTGGTTCTCCCTATTCCTGTTCATCTTGTGCAGAAATTGCAAACTGTGCCAAACAGGAGGTTAAAGGCACTGACTCTCCAAGTGGGTAGAGGGTTAGTAAAGCATCTGGAATGGTGAACCCGAGTACCAGGGAACGAAACCTGAGAGCCATTTAAAATGGTTTCCCAGTCTCACAGTGGACAATACTCTGGGTTTCCCATGCATGTTTTAGCTGAAGGAAGAATTCCTTAAACCTGGAGATTATTGACCCATGGAATGGGTACCATGCAGTATGACTAAAAAGGGTCTGAATTTGCTCACCGAACCTCACCAATGCTATCAGTTCGAAGTGTCCAGCCTTATGCCTCACCCAGCTCTGGGTGTAGATGTGGTAAATCCAGGTTTCATCACAAGCCCTGAATCAATTATTTAAGAATTGCTGTCTCTTTCACTGTCATTGTGTTTTGTTTTTGTAATTTAGTTTGATAATGGGATTTATCGGATTTTCACTGCTGCGTTCATGCCGCTGTACAAACGCTTGATTCTCCTACAGAGAAATATAAATCCACGGGTTTTAAGATTCTTACTAGTCAGGTATATTCCTAGGCGTCGAATATGTGGTGTTGAGTCCATGTCGTTGAACAAGGAGTAGGTCTTGACTATTACATATTTGGCTTATGGAACGGTATCTGTGCTATTTTCAATCTCTGGTTTTATGCAGCACCCCAACTCACCTTTGCCCTTAAGCAAGCATAAGTTGGTTTTCTAAATTTGAGTCCCTGTTCTGTTTTGTAATTCAGTTCATGTGTAGCCAAGTTTACATTCCGTGTATTAGTGATATCTTATGATGTTTCATTTTCTGTGTGACTTATTTCACTTAGAATCACTGTAGCTGAATCCACTCATTATGCCGTGATGGGCCTGATGACATAGATTTCATTGCTGAGTGATATTCCATTGTATGTACGAACCACAACTTCTTTATCCATTTTTCACATTCTGGGATATTTAACTTGTACCGTAGATGAGGTTCTTGTAAACAGAGCCGTCCGAAAATTTGGGGTGGCTGTGTGTTTTTGATTTTAATTTCCCTAAGCTATAGGACCATAACTGGAAGTGCCGTAGGCTCCGTTGCTTTGTTTTTTAGGTGTTTCAGGAAACACCATACACTTCTCCAGGGTGGCTGTTGGCAATTTACATCCCGCCCATCAGCATAACAAGGCTCCCTGTTCTCCATGGCCTGTGCTGTCTTTCTGGATTTTACACTTTTTTTAGATGGCCCTTTTGACTGGGGAGCTGTGAGACTTCATTGTAGTGCATAATTCTTTAACATGCTTGCATGGTTGGCCAAAAAGGGCGTATGCGTTTTTTCCTGAATATATTCAGGAAAAAACGCATACGCCCTTTTTGGCCAAGTGCATCATTGTCGACGTTCTGCCTCTTTTCCTATGCTTTAAATGCAATTCCAGTCTACCCCCTGAAATCGTTTTCTTGCAATTCTGCCCACTTACAAGTCCTCTTCGCAGCCTTCCTTCAATATATTTTTGGACGATAGCTGTCATTTATAACTCTGCAGGTTTGTGAATTACAGTGCCCCTGAGCTCCTTTCTTCAACTCGCTTTCTTGTGAGCTGGCCGCAAACACACATGATTGCTTCAGGCCCTAATCTGGTTCCGGCACGGCATGCTGAGCCTTTGGTGAATTCCTCTTCCTGGTGGGAAATGAGCGTTAAATTTGCCTGTGCAGACACCTCCAGCTAGTGTCTCATTGATTCCCCCTATTCCTGTTCATCTTGCGCAGATATTGCAAACTGTGCCAAACAGGAGGTTAAAGGCACTGAGTCTCCAAGTGGGGAGAGTGTTAGTAAAGGGTCTGGAATGGTGAACCCGAGTAAAAGGGGAAGAAAACTGAGATGCATTTGAAAACGTTTCCCGGTCACATGGTGCACCATACTTGGGTTTTCCATGCATGTTTTAGCTGAAGGAAGAATCCCTCAATCCTGGAGAGTTGGGACCCATGGAATGGGTACCATGCAGTATGACTTCAAAGGGTCTGCACTTGCTCATCGAACCTCACCAATGCTATCAGCCCGAAGTGTCCAACCTTATGTCTCACTCAGCTCTGGGTGTAGATGTGGTAAATCCAGGTTGCATCACAAGCCCTGAATGAATTATTTAAAAATTGCTCTCTATTTCACTGTCATTGTGTTTTGTTTCTGTAATTCATTTTGATAATGGGATTTATCGGATTTTCTCTGCTGCATTCTTGCAGCTGTACACACGCTTGATTCTCTTATGGAGACATATAAATCCATGGGTTTGAAGATTCTGATCAGTCAGGTGTATTCCTAGGCTTTGAATATGGGGTGTTTAGTCCATTTCGTTGAGCAAGGGGTAGGTCTTGAGTATTATATATTTGGCTTATGGAAAGGTATCTGTGCTAATTTCTATCTCTGGTTTTATGCAGCACCCCAACTCACATTTCCCCTTAAGCAAGCATAAGTTGGTTTTCTAAATTTGAGACCCTGTTCTGTTTTGTAATTCAGTTCATGTGTAGCCAAGTTTACATTCCTTGTATTAGTGATATCTTATGATGTTTCATTTTCTGTGTGACTTATTTCACTTAGAATCATCGTACCTGAATCCACTCATTATGCCGCAATGGGCCTGATGACATAGATTTCATTGGTGAGTGATATTCCATTGTACGTACGTACCACAATTTCTTTATCCATTTTTCGCTTTCTTGGATATTTAACTTGTACCGTAGACGAGGTTCTTGTAAACAGAGCCGTCCGAAACTTTGGGGTGGCTGTGTGTTTTTGATTTTAATTTCACTAAGCTATAGGACCATAAGTGGAAGTGCTGTAGGCTCCGTTGCTTGGTTTTTTAGGTGTTTGAGGAAACACCATACACTTCTCCAGAGTGGCTGTTGGCAAATTACATCCCGCCCATCAGCATAACAAGGCTCCCTCTTCTCCATGGTCTGTGCTGCCTTTCTGGATTTTACACTTTTTTCAGATGGCCCTTTTGACCGGGGCGCAGTGAGACTTCATTGTAGTGCAGATTTCCTTTACACGCTTGCTTGGTTGGCCAAAAAGGGCGTATGCGTTTTTTCCTGAATATATTCAGGAAAAAACGCATACGCCCTTTTTGGCCAAGTGCATCATTGTCGTCGTTCTGCCTCTTTTCCTATGCTTTAAATGCAATTCCAGTCTACCCCCTGAAATCGTTTTCCTGAAATTCTGCCCCACTTTCAAGTCCTCTTCGCAGCCTTCCTTCAATATATTTTTAGACCATAGCTGTCATTTATAACTCTGCAGGTTTGTGAATTACAGTGCCCCTGAGCTCCTTTCTTCAACTCGCTTTCTTGTGAGCTGGCCGCAAACCCGCAGGAATGCTTCAGGCCCTAATCTGGTTCTGGCACGGCATGCTGAGCCTTTGGTTAATTCCTCTTCCTGGTGGGAAATGAGCGTTAAATTTGCCCGTGCAGACACCTTCACACGAGTCGTCATGGTGCCCCTTTGCCCCGGTTATCTCTATGGAGGTTGGAGTTGGAGGGCCTCCTCCTCAAGGTCAGTGTGCCCACGGAGCCAACCCTGCAACTTCAGGGCATGTTTGGTGGTTAGGATCACCACGTGGGGTCCTTTTACCTTAGGAGGGAGGTGGCCTTTTGGGCTGCTGATTTCCAGGTTTTCGGATACTGCCAGTATCTTGGCCAGATGTGGCGGTGGGCCAATCCCCTTGGTGACCGTAGTTTATCCTACCTGGATCGCATTCTTGCATTGTTCCATTTCAAGTGGTCCCAGGTTTTGCACTAATACTCCAATGGCGATTCACCGTTCACCAGGATTGTAAAGGTCAAAGGGTTTAGCTAAATTAGGGAGTTCCAGGGCAAGGGTCTGAATTGACTGCTCTTTCCATTCTTGAAAGGCCACTTCTGCATTCTATTCAAAAGGATCATCACCTTTTCCTTTCAGTGTTTCATATAGAGGCCGAGCTAGTAGACTGTAGTTAGGGATCCAGAAGCAGCAAACCCTGGCCTCCCCAGGAACCCCTAAGCTGTCTTCTAGTTTCAGAAATGGGTAAGGCTGTAAATTGTTTCTTCCCTTTCCTGGGATGGGCTTCTCCGACCTTCTGTGAGAATGAAGCCCAGGCAGGTCACCGTAGTCTGTGATATTTGAGCTTTTTCTTGGACAACCTGTATCCTTTATTGGCTTGGTAGTTCAGAGGTCTCCTTAGTAGGGCTGGCAATCAGAATGTCATCTGCAAATTGAAGGAGTGTTTCCTTTTCCAGAGGTAGAACTTTTAGGTCTTTAGCTGAGCTTTCCCCAAAGATGGTGTGGGAATTTTTGAACCCTTGGGGCAAGACGGCCCAGAAGTATTGTTTTAGTTGTATGTTGAGTCCTGCCACTCACAAGCCAAAATTTCTTGTGACTCTGGGACTAATAGAATACAAAAGAAGGCATCATTGAAGACTAATACAGAATACCATGTCCTGGTGGTTGGTAGAATGACCAGCAGGGTGTAGAATTTAGGAACTACTGGAGGTATATCCTCGGTGGCTTCACTGACTGTCCTGACATCATTTACCAGGACTCCAGCAGCCCGTGGGGCTCTCGAGGTCAGGCCAATCGCAGGATATGGAGATCACCTGCGCAGGTACCCTACCCGAACCCCATACCACGGGGTTCTCGTGGTCAGGCCCCTCCCAGGATATGGGGTTCCCTTGGCAGGTTCCCCTGCAGCTCATGGGGCTCTCGTGGTCAGGCCCCTCCCAGGATACAGAGCTACCCATGCAGGTACCATGGCAGGGCTGGGAACACAGGAGCCGTGCATATCGCCCTCATTGCAGAGCACTCCCAGCTCACCTGTCACTCAGATCTGACACAGAGCACCTCAGAGCAGGACTTGAACTAACAAACAGCAGCTCCGACAGGTCTGTGACCCTGGGCATCACTCTGTGTGGCCTCCCTCCACCTGGCCTTTCAGAGACTTCCACTGCACCCGGGGCACCAGGCCTCTGTCTCCACCCACCAGCCACTCCTCCTCTCCCTGACTCCTGGGTTCCTCTCATTAGGAGAGGGTTTTCTTGAAGTTGTCTCCCACTCATGGGCCAGATAATATAATTAGAAAACAAGCCAGAGCTGCAGCCCCTTGTCTATCCTGACTCTCAGGAGCCCACACCTGTTCCTTGGACCTGGCCGATTCAGCAAGTTCCAGTTTCTGCAACTGTGAGCCCCTGAGGGGTGATTATTGGCTGGCCTGGGAAGCACGACCATGCCGGCCAGACCTCCCCAGGTGTGGCTGCGTTCAGATCAATATAAACACCGCTCCAGGCAGCAAGAGCCCCTGCAGCTGTGCCTGACGCCATTTTCTCTGCCCTGTCAGCAGTCTTGGGGCTGGACTGGTGGGAGGGAGTGAGAGGCCACGGCTTTGTGGGTGGCCCAGTGTGAGTGGGGCTCTGCTGGACTTTCTGAAGCAGTTGCCAAGATGCCACCTGCTAAAGAAGAGGATGTGTCACCCATACCTGCCGCTGGAATTTCTCCCTGGGCAGAGGTGAGTGAGGAAGAAAGCAGTGGGGGCCGGGACAGCAGGGGTATCTCAGGCAGGGAAATGGAAAGCTTCCAGAAGAGTACCCAGGGCCAGGACCATCCTGGCTGACCTGCAGGCACCAAGTCGGCTGGCATGCTGTCACTCATGTGGCTCCATGTCCCTTCCTCTAGGCTTTCAAGTCCTTGTACATATTCAGGTGTTTTACCTGGGAAGGGTGGGAACATTTCAGCAGCAGCTGGCCTGGGGCTCAGCCCACGTTTACTCACAGATGCCTCGGCACGGTCCCCCAGCTTTGCAATGAGGACGCTTGTTGCGTGGGGCCTGCTGGCTGAATGGGAGATGATTCCCCACCACTGACCAACTTCAGAATTGTTTACAACTGGAGCAAGTGCCCTGATACGGTTTTCCTCTGTGTAGCTGGTGGGTTCTGTTTTTTTTTCGTTTTTGGTTCAAGGTAGATTTTATTCCTCTTTTTTGTATTTACAGATATAAGCATGGAAATAATTTATTCATATAAATACATGTATGTGAAGGGAAGAATATTTTTTCTGTTTTACTTTTTGTAATTTGAATTTTATTTTATTTTTTTATACAGCAGGTTCTTTTTGGTTATCTATTTTATACATATAAATGTATATATGCCAATCCCAATCTCTCAACTCCTCCCACCACCACCCCCCAACAGCTTTCCCCCCTTGGTGTCCATACGTTTGTTGTCTACGTCTGTTGCTCTATTTCTGCCTTGCAAAACGGTTCATCTGTACAATTTTTCTAGGTTCCACATATATGCATTAATAGACAAGATTTGTTTTTCTCTTTCTGACTTACTTCACTCTGTATGACAGTCTCTAGATCCATCAACGTCTCTACAAATGACCCAATTTCATTCCTTTTTATGGCTTAGTAATATTCCATTTCATATATGTACCACATCTTTATGCATTCGTCTGTCTGTGGGCATTTAGGTTGCTTCCATTACCTGGATATTGTAAATAGTGATGCAATGAACATTGCAGTGAATGTCTCTTTCTGATTTATGGTTTTGTCTGGGTATATGCCCAGTAGTGGGATTGCTGTATCATATGGTAATTCTATTCTTAGTTTTATAAGAAACTCCATAATGTTCTCCACAGTGACTGTATCAATTTACATTCCCAACAATAGCGGAAGAGGGTTCCTTATCTCCACACCCTTTCCAGCATTTGTTGTTTGTAGATTTTCTGATGATGCCCATTCTAACAGGTGTGAGGTGATACACCATGGATGAGTCTATTTCGTTGAGCAAAGAGTAGGTCTTGTCTATTACATATTTGGCTTATGGAACGGTATGTGTGCTAATTTCAATCTCTGGTTTTATACAGCACCCCAACTCAACTTTCCCCTTAAGCAAGCATAAGTTTTTATCTAAATGTGAGACTCTGTTCGGTTTTGGAATTCAGTTTATGTGTAGCCAAGTTTACACTCTCTCTATTAGTGATATCTTATGATAATTATCTTTCTCTGTGTGACCTATTTCTCTTAGAATCATCATACTTAAATCCACTCAATTTGCTGCTACAGGCCTGATGACATTGATTTCATTGCTGAGTGATATTCCGTTGTACGTAAGTAGCACAACTCCTTTATCCATTTTTTTCTTTCTGGGATATTTAATTTGTACTGGACTCAAGGTTCTTGTAAACACAGCAGCCCTAAATTTTGTGTTGGCTGTGTCTTGTTGATTTTAATTTTCCTAAGCTATAGGGCCAAAAGTGGAAGTGCCCTAGGGTCTGTAGCTTTGTTTTTCAGATGTTTCAGGATACACCATAAACATCTCCAGAGTGTCTGTTGGCAATTTACATCCCGCCCATCAGCATAACAAGGCTCCCTGTTCTCCATGGCCTGTCCTGTGTTTCTGGTTTTTACACTTTTTTCAGATGGCCCTTTTGACGAATGGGAAATGAGACTTCATTGTAGTGCGGATTTCCATTTCTCAAGTGCTTGGTTGGCCAAAAAGGGCATATGTGTTTTTTCCTGAATATATTCAGGAAAAAATGTTTACGCACTTTTGTCCAAGTGCATCACTGTCAAAGATCTGCCGCTTTTCACATGCTTTAAATGCAATTCTAATCTACCTCCTGAAATATGATTCCTGCAATTCTGCCTCGTTTTCAAGTCCTCTTTGCAGACTTACTTCCATATATTTTTGCCAATAGCTGTCATTTATAACTCTGCAGGTTTGTGAATTACAGTGCCCGTGATTTCCTTTCTTAACACGTTTCCTTGAAAACTGGCCACCGAACGGCAGGTTTGCTTCAGGCCATAATCAGGGTCCGGCACGGCACTCTGAGACTTTGGTTCATTCCACTTCCTGGTGGGAAATTAGAGTTAAATGTGCCCCTCCAGACACCTGCCTCACTCCTAGCCCCTTGGTGATGTGTGTCCTGTGGTTTGAGGCCACATGTGCTGGGTTCCTCACCTTTGGCTGATGTGGCCCCACTGGTGTGAGGACACTCCTGCCTGGTTCCCATCCCCTTGGTGATGTGGGCCCTCCGGTGAGAGTCTGATCCTGGTTGGGTTCCTCACACTTCTGTGAGGTGGGCCCTCTTCTCTGACGTCACTCCTGCCTGGCTGGCACACCCCGCCTTGGCGACGTCGGCCCTCTGGTGGGATTTGGTGCCTGCTGGGTGTCTCCTCCCCTCGGTAATGAGGGCCCTCTGGCGTCAGGCCCTAACTCCTGGGCTCCCAATATTTTCTGATATGCGCCCTGTGGTTCGAGTACACTCCTGCCAGGTTCCCAACCCCATGGGAATGTGGGCCTTCTGCTCTGATGTCCCAACCGTGGGTTGCTCAGTTTCATGATGAGGGCCCTCTGCTGTGAGTTCTCTCTGGCCTGGATCCCATAAGCTCGCTGCTCCTGGCCACCTGCTGGGAGGTTACAACTGCGGGATTCCTCACCTTTTTTCTTCTATGGGCCCTCTGTTTTGAGACTCCTCCTGCCTGCCTCACTCCCAGCCCCTTGGTGATGTGTGTCCTCTGGTTTGAGGCCACGTATGCTGGGTCCCTCGCCTTTCGATGATGTGGCACCACAGGTGTGAGGACACTCCTGCCTGGTTCCTATCCCCTTGATGATGTGGGCCCTCTGGTGAGAGTCTGATCCTGGCTGGGTTCCTCACCCTTCTGTGAGGGGGGCCCTCTGCTGTGAGGTCACTCCTGCCTGGCTGGCACACCCCACCTGAGCAACATCGGCCCTCTTGTGGCAGTTGGAGCCTGCTGGGAACCTCCTCTCGGTGATGGGGGCCCTCTTGCGTCAGGCCCTAACTGCTGGGTACCCACATTTTCTGATACGTGCTAAGTGGTGCGAGGACACTCCTGCGAGGTTCCCATCCCCATGGGCATGTGGGCCTTCTGCTCTAAGGTCCCAACACCTGTGTTGTTCACCGTTTCATGATGTTGGCTCTCTGGTGTTAGTTCACTCAGGCCTAGATCCCATAGACTCTGTGCTCTGTGCGGCCTGCTGGGAGGTTCCTACTGCTGGATTCCTTACCTTTTTTTATTCTTTGGGTCCTGTGTTTTCATGCTCCTACTTCCTGACTCACTTCCAGCCCATTTGTGATGTAGGTCCTCTGGTTTAAGGCCACATGTACCGGTTTCCTCACCTTTATTGATGTGGCCCCACTGGTGTGAGAACACTCCTGCCTGGTTCCCATCCCCTTGTTGATGGGGGCCCTCTGGTGAGAGTCTGATCCTGTCTGGATTCCTCACACTTCTGGGAGGTGGGCCCTCTGCTGTGAGGTCACTCCTGCCTGGCTGGCACACGTCACCTTGGCGATGTGGGCCCTCAGTTGGGAGTTGGTGCCTGCTGGGAGTCTCCTCCCCTCGGTAATGAGGGCCCTCTGGCGTCAGGCCCTAACTCATGGGCTCCCAAAATTTTCTGATGTGCGCCCTGTCGTGCGAGTACACTCCAGCCAGGGTCCCATCCCCATGGGGATGTGGGCTTTCTGCTCTGAGGTCCCAACGGCTGGGTTGCTCACAGTGTCAGAATGTGGGCCCTCTGCTGTGAGTTCACTCCGGCATGGATCCCATAGCCTCGGTGCTCTGGGATACCTGCTTGGAGCTTCCATCTGCGGGGTTCCTCACCTTTTTTATTCTATGGGCGCTCTGTTGTGAGTCTCCTCCTGCATGCCTCACTCCCAGCCCTTTCGTGATGTGTGTCCGCTTGTTTGAGGCCACATGTGCTGTGTTCCTCACCTTTCGCTGATGTGGCCCCACTGGTGTGAGGACACTCCTGCCTGGTTTCCATCCCCTTGGTGATGAGGGCGCACTGGTTAGAGTCTGATCCTGTTTGGGCTCCTCACACTTCTGTGAGGTGGGCCCTCTGCTGTGAGGTAACTCCTGCCTGGCTTGCTCCCATTGCCTTGGTGACGTCGGCCCTCTGGTGGTATTTGGAGCCTGCTGGTAGCCTCCTCTCCTCCGTGATGAGGGCCCTCTGGCGTCAGGCCATAACTGCTGGGTTCCCACATTTTCTGATACGTGCTAAGTTGTGCGTGGACACTCCTGCGAGGTTCCCATCCCCATGGGGATGTGGGCCTTCTGCTCTGAGGTCCCAACGCCTGGGTTGCTCACAGTTTCATGATGTGGGCCCTCTGCTGTGAGTTCACCTTGGCCTGGATCACATGGACTCGGTGCTCTGGGCCGCCTGCTGGGAGGTTCCCACTGCAGGATTCCTCAGCTTTTTTATTCTATTGGCCCTGTGTTGTGAGGCTATTCTTGCCTGCCTCACTCCGAGCCCCTTGGAGATCTGGATCCTCTGGTTTAGGCCACATGTGCTGGGTTCCTCACCTTTCTATGATGTGGCCACCCTGGTGTGAAGACAGTCCTGCCTGGTTCTGATGCCCTTGGTGATGTGGGCCCTCTGGTGAGAGTCTTACCCTGGCTGGGTTCCTCACCATTCTGTGAGGTAGGCCCTCAGCTGTGAGGTCACTCCTGCCTGGCTGTTGCACGTCACCTTGGCGACATGGGCCCTCAGTTGGGAGTTGGTGCCTGCTTGGGGTCTCCTCCCCTTGGTAATGAGGGCCCTCTGGCGCCAGGCCCTAACTTCTGGGCTCCCAAAATTCTCTGATGTGCGCCCTGTGGTGCGAGTACACTTCTGCCAGGTTCCCAACCACATGGGAATGTGAGCCTTCTGCTGTAAGGTCCCAACGGCTGGGTTGCTCACAGTTTCATGATGAGGGCCCTCTGTTTTGAGTTCAGTCAGGCCTGGATCCCATAGCCTCGCTGCTCCTGGCCACCTGCTGGGAGGTTCCAACTGCGGGATTCCTCACCTTTTTTACGCTATGGGCCCTCAGTTTGGAGGCTCCTCCTGCCTGCCTCACTCCCAGTCCCTTGGTGATGTGTGTCCTCTGGTTTGAGGCCACGTGTGCTGGGTCCGTCACATTTCGGTGATGTGGCCCCACTGGTGTGAGGACACTCCTGCCTGGTTTCCATTCCCTTGGTGATGTGGGCCCTCCGGTGAGTGTCTGATCCTCTTTGGGTTCCTCACACTTTTGTGTGGTTGGCCCTCTGCTGTGAGGTCACTCCTGCCTGGCTGGCACACCCCGCATTGGCGACATCGGCCTTCTGGTAGCAGTTGGAGCTTGCTGGGAGCCTCCTCTCCTCAGTGATGAGGGCCCTCTGGCGTCCGGCCCTAACTGCTGGGCTCCCCACATTTTCTGATGTGTGCCCACTGGTGCGATGACACTCCTGCTTGGTTCCCTTCCCCATGGGGATGTGGGCCTTGTGCTCTGAGGTTACAACGGCTGGGTTGCTTACAGTATCACGATGAGGGCCCTCTGTTGTGAGTTCATCACTGCCTGGATCCCATAGCCTCGGTGCTCTGGGCCGCATGCTGGGATTTTCCAACTGCTGGATTCCTCACCTTTTTTATACAATGGGCCATGTGTTTTAAGGTTAATCCTGCCTGCCTCGCTCCGAGACCCATGGTGATGTGGGTCCTCTGGTTTGAGGCCACATGTGCTGGGTACCTCAACTTTCGATGATGTGGCCCCACGGGTGTGAGGACACTCCTGCCTGGTTCACAGCCCCTTGCTTATGTGGGCACCCTGGTGAGAGTCTGATCCTGACTGGGTTCCTTACCCTTCTGTGAGGTGGGCCCTCTGATGTGAGGTCACTCCTGCCTGGATGGCTCATGTCGCCTTGGCGACGTAGGCCCTCTGTTGGCCACTGAAGCATGCTGGGAGCCTCCTACCCTCTTTAATAAGGGCCCTGGAAGAAAGGCATATGCCCTTTTTGAGCAAGTGCATCATTGTCGAGGTTCTGCCTCTTCTCCTATACTTTCAGCGGACTTCCCGTCTACCTCCTGAAATCGTATTCCTGGAATTATGCCCCACGTTCAAGTCCTCTTTGCAGCCTTACTTCAATATATTTTTGGACGATAGCTGTCATTTATAACTCTGCAGGTTTGTGAATTACAGTGCCCCTGAGCTCCTTTCTTCAACTCGCTTTCTTGTGAGCTGGCCGCAAAACCGCAGGATTGCTTCAGGCCCTAATCTGGTTCCGGCACGGCATGCTGAGCCTTTGGCTAATTCCTCTTCCTGGTGGGAAATGAGCGTTAAATTTGTTCGTGCAGACACCTACAGCTAATCTCTCATTGGTTCTCCCTATTCCTGTTCATCTTGCGCAGAAATTCCAAACTGTGCCAAACAGGAGGTTAAAGGCACTGACACTCCAAGTGGGGAGAGTGTTAGTAAAGCGTCTGGAATGGTAAAACCGAGTACGAGGGGACGAAAACTGAGATGCATTGAAAAAGGTTTCCCGGTCATACGGTGGACCATATTCTGGGTTGCCCATGCATGTTTTACCTGAAGGAAGAATCCCTTCAACCTGGAGAGTTGGGACCCATAGAATGGGTACCATGCAGTATGACTTCAAAGGGTTGCCTTTGCTCACCGAACGTCACCAATGCTATCAGCCCGAAGTGTCCAGCCTTATGTCTCACACAGCTCTGCGTGTAGATGTGGTAAATCCAGGTTGCATCACAAGCCCTGAATGAATTATTTAAGAATTGCTCTCTATTTCACTATCATTGTGTTTTGTTTTTGAAATTTATTTTTGATAATGGGATTTATCGGATTTTCACTGCTGCGTTTAGGCCGCTGTACACACGCTTGATTTCCTTATGGAGACATATAAATCCATGGGTTTTAAGATTCTTACTTGTCAGGTATATTCCCAGGCGTTAAGTCTGTTTCGTTGAGCAAGGAGTAGGTTTTGTCTATTATATATTTGGCTTATGGAACGGTATCTGTGCTAATTTCAATCTCTGGTTTTATG
The DNA here is from genome assembly GCF_059928025.1 of Delphinapterus leucas. Taxonomy (NCBI): domain Eukaryota; kingdom Metazoa; phylum Chordata; class Mammalia; order Artiodactyla; family Monodontidae; genus Delphinapterus; species Delphinapterus leucas. The sequence continues at coordinate 1,655,534 of NW_028322275.1, forward strand.
CAGCATCCTAACTGACCTTTCCCCATAAGCAAGCATAAGTTGGTTTGCTAAATTTGAGACCCTGTTCTGTTTTGTAATTCAGTTCATGGGTAGCCAAGTTTACATTCCGTGTATTAGTGATATCTTATGATGTTTCTTTTTCTGTGTGACTTATTTCTCGTAGAATCATCATACCTGAATCCACTCATTATGCCACTACGGGCCTGATGACGTAGATTTCATTGCTGAGTGATATTCCATTGTACGTGCGTACCACAACTTCTTTATCCATTTTTTGCTTTCTGGGATATTTTACTTGTACCGTAGACGAGGTTCTTGTAAACAGAGCCGTCCCAAACTCTGGGGTGGCTGTGTGTTTTTGATTTTAATTTCCCTAAGCTATAGGACCATAAGTGGAAGTGCCATAGGCTGTGTTGCTTTGTTTCCTACGTGTTTCTGGAAACACCATACACTTCTCCAGAGTGGTTGTTGGCAATTTACATCCCGCCCATCAGCATGACAAGGCTCCCTGTTCTCCATGACCTGTCCTGCCTTTCTGGATTTTACACTTTTTTCAGATGGCCATTTTGACCGGGGGGGCAGTGAGACTTCATTGTAGTGCAGATTTCCTTTACACGCTTGCTTGGTTGGCCAAAAAGGGCGTATGCGTTTTTTCCTGAATATATTCAGGAAAAAACGCATACGCCCTTTTTGGCCAAGGGCATCGTTGTCGACATTCTGCCTCTTTTCCTATGCTTTTAGTACAATTCCAGTCTACCCCCTGAAATCGTTTTCCTGAAATTCTGCCCCGCTTTCAAGTCCTCTTGGAAGACTTACTTCAATACATTTTTGGACGCTAGCTGTCATTCATAACTCTGCAGGTTTGTGAATTACAGTACCCCTGAGCTCCTTTCTTCAACTCCTTTTCTTGTGAGCTGGCCGCAAAACCGCAGGATTGCTTCAGGCCCTAATATGTTTCCGGCCGGGCACACTGAGCCTTTGGTTAATTCCTCTTCCTGGTGGGAAATGATCGTTCAATTAGCCCGTGCAGACACCAACAGCTAGTCTCTCATTGGTTCTCCCTATGCCTGTTCATCTTGCGCAGAAATTGCAAACTGTGCCAAACAGGAGGTTAAAGGCACTGACTCTCCAAGTGGGGAGAGTGTTAGTAAAGCGTCTGGAATGGTGAACCCGAGTACCAGGGGACGAAAACTGAGATGCATTTGAAAACGTTTCCCAATCACACGGCGGACGATAGTCTGGGTTTCCCATGCATGTTTTAGCTGAAGGAAGAATCCCTTAAACCTGGAGAGTTGGGACCCATGGAATGGGTACCATGCAGTATGACTTCAAATGATCTGCGTTTGCTCACCGAACCTCACCAATGCTATCAGCCCGAAGTGTCCAGCCTTATGTCTCACCCAGCTCTGGGTGTAGATGTGGGAAATCCAGGTTGCATCACAAGCCCTGAATGAATTATTTAAGAATTGCTCTCTATTTCACTGTCATTGTGTTTTGTTTTTGAAATTTATTTTGATAATGGGATTTATCGGATTTTCACTGCTGCGTTTAGGCCGCTGTACACACGCTTGATTTCCTTATGGAGACATATAAATCCATGGGTTTTAAGATTCTTACTTGTCAGGTATCTTGCCAGGCGTTGAATATGGGGTGTTGAGTCCATTTCGTTGAGCAAGGAGTAGGGCTTGTCTATTATATATTTGGCTTATGGAACGGTATCTGTGCTAATTTCAATCTCTGGTTTTATGCAGCACCCCAACTCACCTTTCCCCATAAGGAAGCATAAGTTGGTTTCCTAAAATTGAGACCCTGTTCTGTTTTGTAATTCAGTTCATGTGTATCCAACTTTACATTCCGTGTATTAGTGATATCTTATGATGTTTCTTTTTCTGTGTGACTTATTTCTCGTAGAATCATCGTACCTGAATCCACTCATTATACCGCTACGGTCCTGATGACGTAGATTTCATTGCTGAGTGATATTCCATTGTACGTGCGTACCACAACTTCTTTATCCATTTTTTGCTTTCTGGGATATTTTACTTGTACCGTAGACGAGGTTCTTGTAAACAGAGCCGTCCCAAACTCTGGGTTGGCTGTGTGTTTTTGATTTTAATTTCCCTAAGCTATAGGACCATAAGTGGAAGTGCCATAGGCTGTGTTGCTTTGTTTCCTACGTGTTTCTGGAAACACCATACACTTCTCCAGAGTGGTTGTTGGCAATTTACATCCCGCCCATCAGCATGACAAGGCTCCCTGTTCTCCATGACCTGTGCTGACTTTCTGGATTTCACATTTTTTTCAGATGGCCCTTTTGACCGGGGGGCAGTGACACTTCACTGTAGTGCAGATTTCCTTTACACGCTTGCTAGGTTGGCCAAAAAGTGCGTATGCGTTTTTTCCTGAATATATTCAGGAAAAAACGCATACGCGCTTTTTGGCCAAGTGCATCATTGTCGACATTCTCCCTCTTTTCCTATGCTTTTAGTACAATTCCAGTCTACCCCCTGAAATCGTTTTCCTGAAATTCTGCCCCGCTTTCAAGTCCTCTTCGAAGACTTACTTCAGTACATTTTTGGACAATAGCTGTCATTCATAACTCTGCAGGTTTGTGAATTACACTGCCCTGAGCTCATTTCTTCAACCCGCTTTCTTGTGAGCTGACCGCAAAACTGCAGGATTGCTTCAGGCCCTAATCTGTTTCCGGCAGGGCACGCTGAGCATTTGGTTAATTCCTCTTCCTGGTGGGAAATGAGCGTTCCATTTGCCCGTGCAGACACCTACAGCTAGTCTCTCATTGGTTCTCCCTATTCCTGTACATCTTGCGCAGAAATTGCAAACTGTGCGAAACAGGAGGTTAATGGCACTGACTCTCCAAGTGGGGAGAGTGTTAGTAAAGCGTCTGGAATGGTGAACCCGAGTACCAGGGGACGAAAACTGAGATGCATTTGAAAACGTTTCCCAGTCACACAGTGCACTGTACTGTGGGTTTCCCATGCATGTTTTAGCTGAAGGAAGAATCCCTTAAACCTGGAGAGTTGGGACCCATGGAATGGGTACCATGCAGTATGACTTCAAAGGGTCTGCGTTTGCTCACCGAACCTCACCAATGCTATCAGCCTGAAGTGTCCAGCCTTATGTCTCACCCAGCTCTGGGTGTAGATGTGGTAAATCCAGGTTGCATCACAAGCCCTGAATGAATTATTTAAGAATTGCTCTCTATTTCACTGTCATTGTGTTTTCTCTTTGAAATTTATTTTGATAATGGGATTTATCGGATTTTCACTGCTGCATTTAGGCCGTTGTACACACGCTTGATTTCATTATGGAGACATATAAATCCATGGGTTTTAAGATTCTTACTTGTCAGGTATCTTCCCAGGCGTTGAATATAGGGTGTTGAGTCCATTTCGTTGAGCAAGGAGTAGGTTTTGTCTATTATATATTTGGCTTATGGAACGGTATCTGTGTTAATTTCAATCTCTGGTTTTATGCAGCATCCCAACTGACCTTTCCCCATAAGCAAGCATAAGTTGGTTTGCTAAATTTGAGACCCTGTTCTGTTTTGTAATTCAGTTCATGGGTAGCCAAGTTTACATTCCGTGTATTAGTGATAACTTATGATGTTTCTTTTTCTGTCTGACTTATTTCTCATAGAATCATCGTACCTGAATCCACTCATGATGCCGCTACGGTCCTGATGACGTAGATTTCATTGCTGAGAGATATTCCATTGTACGTGCGTACCACAACTTCTTTATCCATTTTATGCTTTCTCGATATTTAACTTCTACCGTAGATGAGGTTTTGTAAACAGAGCCATCCCAAACTCTGGGGTGGCTGTGTGTTTTTGATTTTAATTTCCCTAAGCTATAGGACCATAAGTGGAAGTGCCATAGGCTGTGTTGCTTTGTTTCCTACGTGTTTCTGGAAACACCATACACTTCTCCAGAGTGGTTGTTGGCAATTTACATCCCGCCCATCAGCATGACAAGGCTCCCTGTTCTCCATGACCTGTCCTGCCTTTCTGGATTTTACACTTTTTTCAGATGGCTCTTTTGACCAGGGGGGCAGTGAGACTACATTGTAGTGCAGATTTCCTTTACACGCTTGCTTGGTTGGCCAAAAAGGGCGTATGCGTTTTTTCCTGAATATATTCAGGAAAAAACGCATACGCCCTTTTTGGGCAAGTGCATCGTTGTCGACATTCTGCCTCTTTTCCTATGCTTTTAGTACAATTCCAGTCTACCCCCTGAAATCGTTTTCCTGAAATTCTGCCCCGCTTTCAAGTCCTCTTGGAAGACTTACTTCAATACATTTTTGGACGATAGCTGTCATTCATAACTCTGCAGGTTTGTGAATTACAGTGCCCCTGAGCTCCTTTCTTCAACTCGCTTTCTTGTGAGCTGGCCGCAAAACCGCAGGATTGCTTCAGGCCGTAATATGTTTCCGGCCGGGCACGCTGAGCCTTTGGTTAATTCCTCTTCCTGGTGGGAAATGAGCGTTCAATTTGCCCGTGCAGACACCTACAGCTAGTCTCTCATTGCTTCTCCCTATTCCTGTTCTTCTTGCACAGAAATTGCAAACTGTGAAAACAGGAGGTTAATGGCACTGACTCTCCAAGTGGGGAGAGTGTTAGTAAAGCGTTCAAATGTTGAACCCGAGTACCAGGGGACGAAAACTGAGATGCATTTGAAAACGTTTCCCAATCACATGGTGGACCATACTCTGGGTTTCCCATGCATGTTTTAGCTGAAGGAAGAATCACTGAAACCTGGAGAGTTGGGACCTATGGAATGGGTACCATGCAGTATGACTTCAAAGGGTCTGCGTTTGCTCACCGAACCTCACCAATGCTATCAGCCCGAAGTGTCCAGCCTTATGTCTCATCCAGGTCTGGGTGTAGATGTGGTAAATACAGGTTGCATCACAAGCCCTGAATGAATTATTTAAGAATTGCTCTCTATTTCACTGTCATTTTGTTTTGTTTTTGAAATTCATTTTGCTAATGGGATTTATCGGATTTTCACTGCTGCTTTTAGGCCACTGTACACACGCTTGATTTCCTTATGGAGACATATAAATCCATGGGTTTTAAGAGTCTTACTTGCCAGGTATCTTCCCAGGCGTTGAATATAGGGTGTTGAGTCCATTTCGTTGAGCAAGGAGTAGGTTTTGTCTATTATATATTTGGCTTATGGAACGGTATCTGTGTTAATTTCAATCTCTGGTTTTATGCAGCATCCCAACTGACCTTTCCCCATAAGCAAGCATAAGTTGGTTTGCTAAATTTGAGACCCTGTTCTGTTTTGTAATTCAGTTCATGGGTAGCCAAGTTTACATTCCGTGTATTAGTGATAACTTATGATGTTTCTTTTTCTGTCTGACTTATTTCTCATAGAATCATCGTACCTGAATCCACTCATGATGCCGCTACGGTCCTGATGACGTAGATTTCATTGCTGAGAGATATTCCATTGTACGTGCGTACCACAACTTCTTTATCCATTTTATGCTTTCTCGATATTTAACTTCTACCGTAGATGAGGTTTTGTAAACAGAGCCATCCCAAACTCTGGGGTGGCTGTGTGTTTTTGATTTTAATTTCCCTAAGCTATAGGACCATAAGTGGAAGTGCCATAGGCTGTGTTGCTTTGTTTCCTACGTGTTTCTGGAAACACCATACACTTCTCCAGAGTGGTTGTTGGCAATTTACATCCCGCCCATCAGCATGACAAGGCTCCCTGTTCTCCATGACCTGTCCTGCCTTTCTGGATTTTACACTTTTTTCAGATGGCTCTTTTGACCAGGGGGGCAGTGAGACTACATTGTAGTGCAGATTTCCTTTACACGCTTGCTTGGTTGGCCAAAAAGGGCGTATGCGTTTTTTCCTGAATATATTCAGGAAAAAACGCATACGCCCTTTTTGGGCAAGTGCATCGTTGTCGACATTCTGCCTCTTTTCCTATGCTTTTAGTACAATTCCAGTCTACCCCCTGAAATCGTTTTCCTGAAATTCTGCCCCGCTTTCAAGTCCTCTTGGAAGACTTACTTCAATACATTTTTGGACGATAGCTGTCATTCATAACTCTGCAGGTTTGTGAATTACAGTGCCCCTGAGCTCCTTTCTTCAACTCGCTTTCTTGTGAGCTGGCCGCAAAACCGCAGGATTGCTTCAGGCCATAATCTCTTTCCGGCAGGGCACGCTGAGCGTTTGTTTAATTCCTCTTCCTGGTCGGAAATGAGCGTTCCATTTGCCCGTGCAGACACCTACAGCTAGTCTCTCATTGCTTCTCCCTATGCCTGTTCATCTTGCGCAGAAATTGCAAACTGTGCCAAACAGGAGGTTAAAGGCACTGACTCTCCAAGTGGGGAGAGTGTTAGTAAAGCGTCTGGAATGGTGAACCCGAGTACCAGGGGACGAAAACTGAGATGCATTTGAAAACGTTTCCCAATCACACGGCGGACGATAGTCTGGGTTTACCATGCATGTTTTAGCTGAAGGAAGACTCCCTTAAACTTGGAGAGTTGGGACCCATGGAATGGGTACCATGCAGTATGACTTCAAAGGGTCTGCGTTTGCTCACCGAACCTCACCAATGCTATCAGCCCGAAGTGTCCAGCCTTATGTCTCACCCAGCTCTGGGTGTAGATGTGGTAAATCCAGGTTGCATCACAAGCCCTGAATGAATTATTTAAGAATTGCTCTGTATTTCACTGTCATTGTGTTTTGTTTTTGAAATTTATTTTGATAATGGGATTTATCGGATTTTCACTGCTGCGTTTAGGCCGCTGTACACATGCTTGATTTCCTTATGGAGACATATAAATCCATGGGTTTTAAGATTCTTACTTGTCAGGTATCTTGCCAGGCGTTGAATATGGGGTGTTGAGTCCATTTCGTTGAGCAAGGAGTAGGGCTTGTCTATTATATATTTGGCTTATGGAACGGTATCTGTGCTAATTTCAATCTCTGGTTTTATGCAGCACCCCAACTCACCTTTCCCCATAAGCAAGCATAAGTTGGTTTTCTAAATTTGAGACCCTGTTCTGTTTTGTAATTCAGTTCATGTGTAGCCAACTTTACATTCCGTGTATTAGTGATATCTTATGATGTTTCTTTTTCTGTGTGACTTATTTCTCGTAGAATCATCGTACCTGAATCCACTCATTATGCCGCTACGGGGCTGATGACGTAGATTTCATTGCTGAGTGATATTCCATTGTACGTGCGTACCACAACTTCTTTATCCATTTTTTACTTTCTGGGATATTTTACTTGTACCGTAGACGAGGTTTTTGTAAACAGAGCCATCCCAAACTTTGGGGTGGCTGTGTGTTTTTGATTTTAATTTCCCTAAGCTATAGGACCATAAGTGGAAGTGCCATAGGCTGTGTTGCTTTGTTTCCTACGTGTTTCAGGATACACCATACATTTCTCCAGAGTGGCTGTTGGCACTTTACATCCCACCCATCAGCATAACAAGGCTCCCTGTTCTCCAAGACCTGTCCTGCCTTTCTGGATTTTACACTTTTTTCAGATGGCCCTTTTGACCGGGGGGCAGTGAGACTTCATTGTAGTGCAGATTTCCTTTACACGCTTGCTTGGTTGGCCAAAAAGGGCGTATGCGTTTTTTCCTGAATATATTCAGGAAAAAACGCATACGCCCTTTTGGCCAAGTGCATCATTGTCGACATTCTGCCTCTTTTCCTATGCTTTAAGTGCAATTCCAGTCTACCTCCTGAAATCGTTTTCCTGAAATTCTGCCCCGCTTTCAAGTCCTCTTCGAAGACTTACTTCAGTACATTTTTGGAGGATAGTTGTCATTCAAAACTCTGCAGGTTTGTGAATTAGAGTGCCCCTGAGCTCCTTTCTTCAACTCCTTTTCTTGTGAGCTGGCCGCAAAACCGCAGGATTGCTTCAGGCCCTAATATGTTTCCGGCCGGGCACGCTGAGCCTTTGGTTAATTCCTCTTCCTGGTGGGAAATGAGCGTTCAATTTGCCCGTGCAGACACCAACAGCTAGTCTCTCATTGGTTCTCCCTATGCCTGTTCATCTTGCGCAGAAATTGCAAACTGTGCCAAACAGGAGGTTAAAGGCACTGACTCTCCAAGTGGGGAGAGTGTTAGTAAAGCGTCTGGAATGGTGAAACCAAGTACCAGGGGACGAAAACTGAGATGCATTTGAAAACGTTTCCCAATCACACAGCGGACGATAGTCTGGGTTTCCCATTCATGTTTTAGCTGAAGGAAGAATCCCTTAAACCTGGAGAGTTGGGACCCATGGAATGGGTACCATGCAGTATGACTTCAAAGGGTCTGCGTTTGCTCACCGAACCTCACCAATGCTATCAGCCCGAAGTGTCCAGCCTTATATCTCATCCAGCTCTGGGTGTAGATGTGGTAAATACAGGTTGCATCACAAGCCCTGAATGAATTATTTAAGAATTGCTCTCTATTTCACTGTCATTGTGTTTTGTTTTTGAAATTCATTTTGATAATGGGATTTATCGGATTTTCACTGCTGCTTTTAGGCCACTGTACACACGCTTGATTTCCTTATGGAGACATATAAATCCATGGGTTTTAAGATTCTTACTTGTCAGGTATCTTCCCAGGCGTTGAATATAGGGTGTTGAGTCCATTTCGTTGAGCAAGGAGTAGGTTTTGTCTATTATATATTTGGCTTATGGAACGGTATCTGTGCTAATTTCAATCTCTGGTTTTATGCAGCATCCCAACTGACCTTTCCCCATAAGCAAGCATAAGATGGTTTGCTAAATTTGAGACCCTTTTCTGTTTTGTAATTCATTTCATGGGTAGCCAAGATTACATTCCGTGTATTAGTGATAACTTATGATGTTTCTTTTTCTGTCTGACTTATTTCTCATAGAATCATCGTACCTGAATCCACTCATTATGCCGCTACGGTCCTGATGACGTAGATTTCATTGCTGAGTGATATTCCATTGTACGTGCGTACCACAACTTCTTTATCCATTTTATGCTTTCTCGGATATTTAACTGCTACCGTAGATGAGGTTCTTGTAAACAGAGCCATCCCAAACTTTGGGGTGGCTGTGTGTTTTTGATTTTAATTTCCCTAAGCTATAGGACCATAAGTGGAAGTGCCATAGGCTGTGTTGCTTTGTTTCCTACGTGTTTCAGGAAACACCATACACTTTTCCAGAGTGACTGTTGGCAATTTAAATCCGCCCATCAGCATAACAAGGCTCCCTGTTCTCCATGACCTGTCCTGCCTTTCTGGATTTTACACTTTTTTCAGATGGCCCTTTTGACCTGGGGGCAGTGAGACTTCATTGTAGTGCAGATTTCCTTTACACGCTTGCTTGGTTGGCCAAAAAGGGCGTATGCGTTTTTTCTTGAATATATTCAGGAAAAAACGCATACGCACTTTTTGGCCAAGTGCATCATTGTCAACATTCTGCCTCTTTTCCTATGCTTTAAGTGCAATTCCAGTCTACCCCCTGAAATAGTTTTCCTGAAATTCTGCCCCACTTTCAAGTCCTCTTCGAAGACTTACTTCTATACATTTTTGGACGATAGGTGTCATTCATAACTCTGCAGGTTTGTGAATTACAGTGCCCCTGAGCTCCTTTCTTCAACTCGCTTTCTTGTGAGCTGGCCGCAAAACCGCAGGATTGCTTCAGGCCCTAATCCCTTTCCGGCAGGGCACGCTGAGCCTTTGTTTAATTCCTCTTCCTGGTGGGAAATGAGCGTTCCATTTGCCCGTGCAGACACCTACAGCTAGTCTCTCATTGCTTCTCCCTATGCCTGTTCATCTTGCGCAGAAATTGCAAGGTGTGCCAAACAGGAGGTTAAATGCTCTGACTCTCCAAGTGGGGAGAGTGTTAGTAAAGTGTCTGGAATGGTGAACCCGAGTAACAGGGGACGAAAACTGAGATGCATTTGAAAACGTTTGCCAATCACACGGTGGACCATACTATGGGATTCCCATGCATGTTTTAGCTGAAGGAAGAATCCCTTAAACCTGGAGAGTTGGGACACATGGAATGGTTACCATGCAGTATGACTTCAAAGGGTCTGCGTTTGCTCACCGAACCTCACCAATGCTATCAGCCCGAAGTGTCCAGCCTTATGTCTCACCCAGTTCTGGGTGTAGATGTGGTAAATCCACGTTGCATCACAAGCCCTGAATGAATTATTTAAGAATTGCTCTCTATTTCACTGTCATTTTGTTTTGTTTTTGAAATTTATTTTGATAATGGGATTTATCGGATTTTCACTGCTGCGTTTAGGCCGCTGTACACACGCTTGATTTCCTTATGGAGACATATAAATCCATGGGTTTTAAGATTCTTACTTGTCAGGTATGTTCCCAGACGTTGAATATGGGGTGTTGAGTCCATTTCGTTGAGCAAGGAGTAGGTCTTGTCTATTATATATTTGGCTTATGGAACGGTATCTGTGCTAATTTCAATCTCCGGTTTTATGCAGCACCCCAACTCACCTTTCCCCATAAGCAAGCATAAGTTCCTTTTCTAAATTTGAGACCCTGTTCTGTTTTGTAATTCAGTTCATGGGTAGCCAAGTTTACATTCCGTGTATTAGTGATATCTCATGATGTTTCATATACTGTGTGACTTATTTCTCGTAGAATCATCATACCGGAATCCACTCATTTTGCCACTACGGGCCTGATGACGTAGATTTCATTGCTGAGTGATATTCCATTGTACGTGCGTACCACAACTTCTTTATCCATTTCTTACTTTCTGGGATATTTTACTTGTACCGTAGACGAGGTTCTTGTAAACAGAGCCGTCCCAAACTCTGGGGTGGCTGTGTGTTTTTGATTTTAATTTCCCTAAGCTATAGGACCATAAGTGGAAGTGCCATAGGCTGTGTTGCTTTGTTTCCTACGTGTTTCTGGAAACACCATACACTTCTCCAGAGTGGTTGTTGGCAATTTACATCCCGCCCATCAGCATGACAAGGCTCCCTGTTCTCCATGACCTGTCCTGCCTTTCTGGATTTTACACTTTTTTCAGATGGCCCTTTTGACCCATGGGCAGTGAGACTTCATTGTAGTGCAGATTTCCTTTACACGCTTGCTTCTTTGGCCAAAAAGGGCGTATGCATTTTTTCCTGAATATATTCAGGAAAAAACGCATACGCCCTTTTTGGCCAAGTGCATCATTGTCGACATTCTGCCTCTTTTCCTATGCTTTAAGTGCAATTCCAGTCTACCCCCTGAAATCGTTTTCCTGAAATTCTGCCCCGCTTTCAAGTCCTCTTGGAAGACTTACTTCTATACATTTTTGGACGATAGCTGTCATTCATAACTCTGCAGGTTTGTGAATTACAGTGCCCCTGAGCTCCTTTCTTCAACTCCTTTTCTTGTGAGCTGGCCGCAAAACCGCAGGATTGCTTCAGGCCCTAATATGTTTCCAGCCGGTCACGCTGAGCCTTTGGTTAATTCCTCTTCCTGGTGGGAAATGATCGTTCCATTTGCCCGTGCAGACACCAACAGCTAGTCTCTCATTGGTTCTCCCTATGCCTGTTCATCTTGCGCAGAAATTGCAAACTGTGCCAAACAGGAGGTTAAAGGCACTGACTCTCCAAGTGGGGAGAGTGTTAGTAAAGCGTCTGGAATGGTGAACCCGAGTACCAGGGGACGAAAACTGAGATGCATTTGAAAACGTTTCCCAATCACACGGCGGACGATAGTCTGGGTTTCCCATGCATGATTTAGCTGAAGGAAGACTCCCTTAAACTTGGAGAGTTGGGACCCATGGAATGGGTACCATGCAGTATGACTTCAAAGGGTCTGCGTTTGCTCACCGAACCTCACCAATGCTATCAGCCCGAAGTGTCCAGCCTTATGTCTCACCCAGCTCTGGGTGTAGATGTGGGAAATCCAGGTTGCATCACAAGCCCTGAATGAATTATTTAAGAATTGCTCTGTATTTCACTGTCATTGTGTTTTGTTTTTGAAATTTATTTTGATAATGGGATTTATCGGATTTTCACTGCTGCGTTTAGGCCGCTGTACACACGCTTGATTTCCTTATGGAGACATATAAATCCATGGGTTTTAAGATTCTTACTTGTCAGGTATCTTGCCAGGCGTTGAATATGGGGTGTTGAGTCCATTTCGTTGAGCAATGAGTAGGGCTTTTCTATTATATATTTGGCTTATGGAACGGTATCTGTGCTAATTTCAATCTCTGGTTTTATGCAGCACCCCAACTCACCTTTCCCCATAAGCAAGCATAAGTTGGTTTTCTAAATTTGAGACCCTGTTCTGTTTTGTAATTCAGTTCATGTGTAGCCAACTTTACATTCCGTGTATTAGTGATATCTTATGATGTTTCTTTTTCTGTGTGACTTATTTCTCGTAGAATCATCGTACCTGAATCCACTCATTATGCCGCTACGGGGCTGATGACGTAGATTTCATTGCTGAGTGATATTCCATTGTACGTGCGTACCACAACTTCTTTATCCATTTTTTACTTTCTGGGATATTTTACTTGTACCGTAGACGAGGTTTTTGTAAACAGAGCCATCCCAAACTTTGGGGTGGCTGTGTGTTTTTTATTTTAATTTCCCTAAGCTATAGGACCATAAGTGGAAGTGCCATAGGCTGTGTTGCTTTGTTTCCTACGTGTTTCAGGATACACCATACATTTCTCCAGAGTGGCTGTTGGCACTTTACATCCCACCCATCAGCATAACAAGGCTCCCTGTTCTCCAAGACCTGTCCTGCCTTTCTGGATTTTACACTTTTTTCAGATGGCCCTTTTCACCGGGGGGCAGTGAGAGTTCATTGTAGTGCAGATTTCCTTTACACGCTTGCTTGGTTGGCCAAAAAGGGCGTATGCGTTTTTTCCTGAATATATTCAGGAAAAAACGCATACGCCCTTTTGGCCAAGTGCATCATTGTCGACATTCTGCCTCTTTTCCTATGCTTTAAGTGCAATTCCAGTCTACCTCCTGAAATCGTTTTCCTGAAATTCTGCCCCGCTTTCAAGTCCTCTTCGAAGACTTACTTCAGTACATTTTTGGAGGATAGTTGTCATTCAAAACTCTGCAGGTTTGTGAATTAGTGTGCCCCTGAGCTCCTTTCTTCAACTCCTTTTCTTGTGAGCTGGCCGCAAAACCGCAGGATTGCTTCAGGCCCTAATATGTTTCCGGCCGGGCATGCTGAGCCTTTGGTTAATTCCTCTTCCTGGTGGGAAATGAGCGTTCAATTTGCCCGTGCAGACACCAACAGCTAGTCTCTCATTGGTTCTCCCTATGCCTGTTCATCTTGCGCAGAAATTGCAAACTGTGCCAAACAGGAGGTTAAAGGCACTGACTCTCCAAGTGGGGAGAGTGTTAGTAAAGCGTCTGGAATGGTGAAACCAAGTACCAGGGGACGAAAACTGAGATGCATTTGAAAACGTTTCCCAATCACACAGCGGACGATAGTCTGGGTTTACCATGCATGTTTTAGCTGAAGGAAGAATCCCTTAAACCTGGAGAGTTGGGACCCATGGAATGGGTACCATGCAGTATGACTTCAAAGGGTCTGCGTTTGCTCACCGAACCTCACCAATGCTATCAGCCCGAAGTGTCCAGCCTTATGTCTCACCCAGCTCTGGGTGTAGATGTGGGAAATCCAGGTTGCATCACAAGCCCTGAATGAATTATTTAAGAATTGCTCTCTATTTCACTGTCATTTTGTTTTGTTTTTGAAATTTATTTTGATAATGGGATTTATCGGATTTTCACTGCTGCGTTTAGGCCGCTGTACACACGCTTGATTTCCTTATGGAGACATATAAATCCATGGGTTTTAAGATTCTTACTTGTCAGGTATCTTGCCAGGCGTTGAATATGGGGTGTTGAGTCCATTTCGTTGAGCAAGGAGTAGGGCTTGTCTATTATATATTTGGCTTATGGAACGGTATCTGTGCTAATTTCAATCTCTGGTTTTATGCAGCACCCCAACTGAACTTTCCGCATAAGCAAGCATAAGTTGATTTTCTCAATTTGAGACCATTTTCTGTTTTGTAATTCAGTTCATGTGTAGCCAAGTTTACATTCCGTGTATTAGTCATATCTTATGATGTTTCTTTTTCTGTGAGACTTATTTCTCATAGAATCATCGTAACTGAATCCACTCATTATGGCGCTTCGGGCCTGATGACGTAGATTTCATTGCTGAGTGATATTCCATTGTACGTGCGTATCACAACTTCTTTATCCATTTTTTGCTTTCTCGGATATTTAACTTGTACCATAGACAACGTTCTTGTAAACAGAGCCGTCCCAAATTTTGGGGTGGCTGGGTGTTTTTGATTTTAATTTCCCTAAGCTATAGGACCATAAGTGGAAGTGCCATAGGCTGTGTTGATTTGTTGCCTACGTGTTTCAAGAAACACTATACACTTCTCCAGAGTGGCTGTTGGCAATTTATATCCCGCACATCAGCATAACTAGGCTCCCTGTTCTCCATGACCTGTTCTGCCTTTCAAGATTTTACACTTTTTTCAGATGGCCCTTTTGATTGGGGAGCAGTGAGACTTCATTGTAGTGCAGATTTCCTTTACACGCCTGCTTGGTTGGCCAAAAAGGGCGTATGCGTTTTTTCCTGAATATATTCAGGAAAAAACGCATACGCCCTTTTTGGCCAAGTGCATCATTGTCGACATTCTGCCTCTTTTCCTATGCTTTAAGTGCAATTCCAGTCTACCCCCTGAAATCGTTTTCCTGAAATTTTGCCCCGCTTTCAACTCCTTTTCGAAGACTTACTTCAATACATTTTTGGACGATAGCTATCATTCATAACTCTGCAGGTTTGTGAATTTCAGTGGCCCTGAGCTCCTTTCTTCAAGTCACTTTCTTGTGAGCTGGCTGCAAAACCGCAGGATTGCTTAAGGCGCTAATCTGTTTCTGGCAGGGCACGCTGAGTCTTTGGATAATTCCACTTCCTGGTGGGAAATGAGCGTTCCATTTGCCAGTGCAGACACCTACAGCTAGTCTCTCATTGCTTCTCCCTATTCCTGTTCATCTTGCGCAGAAATTGCAAACTGTGCCAAACAGGAGTTTAAAGTCCCTGACTCTCCAAGTGGGGAGAGTGTTAGTAAAGCGTCTGCAATGCTAAACCCGAGTACCAGGGTTCGAAAACTGAGATGCATTTGAAAACGTTTCCCAATCACACGGTGGACCATACTCTGGGTTTCCCATGCATGTTTTAGCTGAAGGAAGAATCCCTTAAACGTGGAGAGTTGGGACCCATGGAATGGGTACCGTGCAGTATGACTTCAAAGGGTCTGCGTTTGCTCACCGAACCTCACCAATGCTATCAGCCCGATGTGTCCAGCCTTATGTCTCACCCAGCTCTGGGTGTAGATGTTGTAAATCCAGGTGCATCACAAGCCCTGAATGAATTATTTAAGA
Organism: Delphinapterus leucas; assembly: GCF_059928025.1. NCBI lineage: Eukaryota > Metazoa > Chordata > Mammalia > Artiodactyla > Monodontidae > Delphinapterus > Delphinapterus leucas. Next base: position 1,670,966 of record NW_028322275.1, read on the forward strand.
ATTGCTCTCTATTTCACTGTCATTGTGTTTTGTTTTTGAAATTTATTTTGATAATGGGACTTATCGGATTTTCACTGCTGCGTTTAGGCCGCTGTACACACGCTTGATTTCCTTATGGAGACATATAAATCCATGGGTTTTAAGATTCTTACTTGTCAGGTATCTTCCGAGGCATTGAATATGGGGTGTTGAGTCCATTTCATTGAGCAAGGAGTAGGTCTTGTCTATTATATATTGAGCTTATGGAAAGGTATCTGTGCTAATTTCACTCTCTGGTTTTATGCAGCACCCCAACTCAACTTTCCCCATATGCAAGCATAAGTTGGTTTTCTAAATTTGAGACCCTGTTCTGTTTTGTAATTCAGTTCATGTGTAGGCAAGTTTACATTCCGTGTATTAGTGATATCCTATGATATTTCTTTTTCTGTGTGACTTATTTCTCGTAAAATCATCGTACCTGAATCCACTCATTATGCCGCCACGGGCCTGATGACTTAGATTTCATTGCTGAGTGATATTCCATTGTACGTGCGTACCACAACTTCTTTATCCATTTTTTGCTCTCTCGGATATTTAACTTGTACTGTAGACGAGGTTCTTGTAAACAGAGCCGTCCCAAACTTTGGGGTGGCTGTGTGTTTTTGATTTTAATTTCCCTAAGCTATAGGACCATAAGTGGAAGTGCCATAGGCTGTGTTGCTTTGTTTCCTACGTGTTTCAGGAGACACCATACACTTCTCCAGAGTGGCTGTTGGCAATTTACACCCCGCCCATCAGCATGACAAGGCTCCCTGTTCTCCATGACCTGTCCTGCCTTTCTGGATTTTACACGTTTTTCAGATGGCCCTTTTGACCGCTGGGCAGTGAGACTTCACTGTAGTGCAGATTTCTTTTACACGCCGACCTGGTTGGCCAAAAAGGGCGTATGCGTTTTTTCCTGAATATATTCAGGAAAAAACGCATACGCCCTTTTTGGCCAAGTGCATCATTGTCGACATTCTGTCTCTTTTCCTATGCTTTAAGTGCAATTCCAGCCTACCCCCTGAAATCGTTTTCCTGAAATTCTGCCCCGCTTTCAAGTCCTCTTCGAAGACTTACTTCAGTACATTTTTGGACGATAGCTGTCATTCATAACTCTGCAGGTTTGTGAATTACAGTGCCCCTGAGCTCCTTTCCTCAACACGCTTTCTTGTGATCTGGCCGCAAAACCGCAGGATTGCTTCAGGCCCTAATCTGTTTCCGGCAGGGCACGCTGAGCCCTTGGTTAATTCCTCTTCCTGGTGGGAAATGAGCGTTCCATTTGCCCGTCCAGACACCTACAGCTAGTCTCTCATTGGTTCTCCCTATTCCTGTTCATCTTGCACAGAAATTGCAAACTGTGCCAAACAGGACGTTAAAGGCACTGACTCTCCAAGAGGGGAGAATGTTAGTAAAGCGTCTGGAATGGTGAACCCGAGTACCAGGGTTCGAAAACTGAGATGCATTTGAAAACGTTTCCCAATCACACGGTGGACCATACTCTGGGTTTCCCATGCATGTTTTAGCTGAAGGAAGAATCCCTTAAACGTGGAGAGTTGGGACCCATGGAATGGGTACCATGCAGTATGACTTCAAAGGGTCTGTGTTTGGTCACCGAAGCTCACCAATGCTATCAGCCCGAAGTGTGCAGCCTTATGTCTCACCCAGCTCTGGGTGTAGATGTGGTAAATCCAGGTTGCATCACAAGCCCTGAATGAATTATTTAAGAATTGCTCTCTATTTCACTGTCATTGTGTTTTGTTTTTGAAATTTATTTTGATAATGGGATTTATCGGATTTTCACTGCTGCATTTAGGCCGCTGTACACACGCTTTATTTCCTTATGGAGACATATAAATCCATGGGTTTTAAGATTCTTAATTGTCAGGTATCTTGCCAGGTGTTGAATATGGGGTGTTGAGTCCATTTCGTTGAGCAAGGAGTAGGTATTGTCTATTATATATTTGGCTTATGGAATGGTATCTGTGCTAATTTCAATCTCTACTTTTATGCAGCACCCCAACTCACCTTTCCCCATAAGCAAGCATAAGTTGGTTTTCTAAATTTGAGACCCTGTTCTGTTTTGTAATTCAGTTCATGTGTGGCCAAGTTTACATTCCGTGTATTAGTGATATCTTATGATGTTTCTTTTTCTGTGTGACTTATTTCTCATAGAATCATCGTACCTGAATCCACTCATTATGCCGCTACGGGCCTGATGACGTAGGTTTCATTACTGAGTGATATTCCATTGTACGTGCGTACCACAACTTCTTTATCCATTTTTTGCTTTCTCGGATATTTAACTTGTACCGTAGATGAGGTTCTTGTAAACAGAGCCATCCCAAATTTTGGGGTGGCTGTGTGATTTTGATTTTAATTTCTCTATGCTATAGGACCATAAGTGGAAGTGCCATAGGCTGTGTTGCTTTTTTTCCTACGTGTTTCAGGAAACACCATACACTTCTCCAGAGTGGCTGTTGGCAATTTACATCCCGCCCATCAGCATAACAAGGCTCCCTGTTCTCCATGACCTGTCCTGCCTTTCTGGAATTTACACATTTTTCAGATGGCCCTTTTGACCGGGGTGCAGTGAGACTTCATTGTAGTGCACATTTCCTTTACACGGTTGCTTGGTTGGCCAAAAAGGGCGTATGCGTTTTTTCCTGAATATATTCAGGAAAAAACGCATACGCCCTTTTTGGCCAAGTGCATCATTGTCGACATTCTGCCTCTAATCTTATTCTTTAATTGCAATTCCATTCTACCCCCTGAAATCGTTTTCCTGAAATTCTGCCCCGATTTCAAGTCCTCTTCGAAGACTTACTTCAAAATATTTTTGGACGATAGCTGTCATTCATTACTCTGCAGGTTTGTGAATTACAGTGCCCCTGAGCTCCTTTCTTCAACTCGCTTTCTTGTGAGCTGGCCGCAAACCCGCAGGATTGCTTCAGGCCCTAATATAGTTCCGGCATGGCATGCTGAGCCTTTGGTTAATTCCTCTTCCTTGTGGGAAATGAGCGTTAAATTTGCATGTGCAGACACCTTCACATGAGTCGTCATGGTGCCCCTTTGCCCCGGTTATCTCTATGGAGGTTGGAGTTGGAGGGCCTCCTCACTCAAGATCAGTGTGCCCACGGAGCCAACCCTGCATCTTCAGGGCATGGTTGGGGGTGAGGATCACCACGAGGGTTCCTTTTCCCTTAGGAGGGAGGTGGCCTTTTGGGCTGCTGATTTCCAGGTTATCAGATACTGCCAGTATCTTGGCCAGATGTGGCGGTGGGCCAAGCCCCTTGGTGACCGTATTTTATCCTACCTGGATCGCATTCTTGCATTGTTCCATTTCAAGTGGTCCCAGGTTTTGCACTAATACTCCAGTGGCGATTCACCGTTCACCAGGAATGTAAAGGTCAAAGGGTTTAGCTAAATTAGGGAGTTCCAGGGCAAGGGTCTGAATTGACTGCTCTTTCCATTCTTGAAAGGCCACTTCTGCATTCTATTCAAAAGGATCATCACCTTTTCCTTTCAGTGTTTCATATAGAGGCCGAGCTAGTAGACTGTAGTTAGGGATCCAGAAGCAGCAAACCCTGGCCTCCCCAGGAACCCCTAAGCTGTCTTCTAGTTTTAGAAATGGGTAAGGCTGTAAATTGTTTCTTCCCTTTCCTGGGATGGGCTTCTCCGTCCTTCTGTGAGAATGAAGCCCAGGCAGGTCACCGTAGTCTGTGATATTTGAGCTTTTTCTTGGACAACTTGTATCCTTTATTGGCTTCGTAGTTCAGAGGTATCCTTAGTAGGGCTGGCGATCAGAATGTCGTCTGCATATTGAAGGAGTGTTTCCTTTTCCAGAGGTAGAACTTTTAGGTCTTTAGCTGAGCTTTCCCCAAAGATGGTGTGGGAATTTTTGAACCCTTGGGGCAACACGGCCCGGAAGTATTGTTTTAGTTGTATGTTGAGTCCTGCCACTCACAAGCCAAAATTTCTTGTGACTCTGGGACTACTAGAATACAAAAGAAGGCATCATTGAAGACTAATACAGAATACCATGTCCTGGTGGTTGGTAGAATGACCAGCAGGGTGTAGGATTTAGGAACTACTGGAGGTATATCCTCGGTGGCTTCACTGACTGTCCTGACATCCTTTACCAGGACTCCAGCAGCCTATGGGGCTCTCGAGGTCAGGCCAATCCCAGGATATGGAGCTCACCTGGGCAGGTACCCCACCCCAGCCCACGGGGCTCTCGTGGTCAGGCCCCTCCCAGGATACAGAGCTACCCTTGCAGGTACCATGGCAGGGCTGGGAACACAGGAACCGTGCATATCGCCCTCATTGCAGAGCACTCCCAGCTCACCTGTCACTCAGATCTGTCACAGAGCACCTCAGAGCAGGACTTGAACTAACAAACAGCAGCTCCGACAGGTCTGTGACCCTGGGCATCACTCTGTGTGGCCTCCCTCCACCTGGTCTTCCAGAGACTTCCACTGCACCCAGGGCACCAGGCCTCTGTCTCCACCCACCAGCCACCCCTCCTCTCCCTGACTCCTGGGTTCCTCTCATTAGGAGAGGGTTTTCTTGAAGTTGTCTCCCACTCATGGGCCAGATAATATAATTAGAAAACAAGCCAGAGCTGCAGCCCCTTGTCTATCCTGACTCTCAGGAGCCCACACCTGTTCCTTGGACCTGGCCGATTCAGCAAGTTCCAGTTTCTGCAACTGTGAGCCCCTGAGGGGTGATTATTGGCTGGCCTGGGAAGCCTGACCGTGCCGGCCAGCCCTCCCCAGGTGTGCCTGGGTTCAGATCAATATAAACACCGCTCCAGGCAGCAAGAGCCCCTGCAGCTGTGCCTGACGCCATTTTCTCTGCCCTGTCAGCAGTCTTGGGGCTGGACTGGTGGGAGGGAGTGAGAGGCCACGGCTTTGTGGGTGGCCCAGTGTGAGTGGGGCTCTGCTGGACTTTCTGCAGCAGTTGCCAAGATGCCACCTGCTAAAGAAGAGGATGTGTCACCCATACCTGCCGCTGGAATTTCTCCCTGGGCAGAGGTGAGTGAGGAAGAAAGCAGTGGGGGCCGGGACAGCAGGGGTATCTCAGGCAGGGAAATGGAAAGCTTCCAGAAGAGCACCCAGGGCCAGGACCATCCTGGCTGGCCTGCAGGCACCAAGTCGGCTGGCATGCTGTCGCTCATGTGGCTCCATGGCCCTTCCTCTAGGCTTTCAAGTCCTTGTACATATTCAGGTGTTTTACCTGGGAAGGGTGGGAACATTTCAGCAGCAGCTGGCCTGGGGCTCAGCCCACGTTTACTCACAGATGCCTCGGCACTGTCCCCCAGCTTTGCAATGAGGACGCTTGTTGCGTGGGGCCTGCTGGCTGAATGGGAGATGATTCCCCACCACCGACCAACTTCAGAATTGTTTACAACTGGAGCAAGTGCCCTGATACGGTTTTCCTCTGTGTAGCTGGTGGGTTCTGTTTTTTTTTCTTTTTTTCTTTTTTGGTTCAAGGTAGATTTTATTCCTCTTTTTTGTATTTACAGATATAAGCATGGAAATAATTTATTCATATAAATACATGTATGTGAAGGGAAGAATATTTTTTCTGTTTTACTTTTTGTAATTTGAATTTTATTTTATTTTTTTATACAGCAGGTTCTTTTTGGTTATCTATTTTATACATATAAATGTATACATGCCAATCCCAATCTCTCAACTCCTCCCACCACCACCCCCCAACAGCTTTCCCCCCTTGGTGTCCATACGTTTGTTGTCTACATCTGTTGCTCTATTTCTGCCTTGCAAAACGGTTCATCTGTACAATTTGTCTAGGTTCCACATATAGCCATTAATAGACAAGATTTCTTTTTCTCTTTCTGACTTACTTCACTCTGTATGACAGTCTCTAGATCCATCAACGTCTCTACAAATGACCCAATTTCATTCCTTTTTATGGCTTAGTAATATTCCATTTTATATATGTACAACGTCTTTATGCATTCGTCTGTCTGTGGGCATTTAGGTTGCTTCCATTACCTGGATATTGTAAATAGTGATGCAATGAACATTGCGGTGAATGTCTCTTTTTGATTTATGGCTTTGTCTGGGTATATGCCCAGTAGTGGGACTGCTGTATCATATGGTAATTCTATTCTTAGTTTTATAAGAAACTCCATAACTTTCTCCACAGTGACTGTATCAATTTCATTCCCAACAATAGAGGAAGAGGGTTCCTTATCTCCACACCCTTTCCAGCATTTGTTGTTTGTAGATATTCTGATGATGCCCATTCTAACAGGTGTGAGGTGATACACCATGGATGAGTCTATTTCGTTGAGCAAAGAGTAGGTCTTGTCTATTACATATTTGGCTTATGGAACGGTATGTGTGCTAATTTCAATCTCTGGTTTTATACAGCACCGCAACTCAACTTTCCCCTTAAGCAAGCATAAGTTTTTATCTAAATGTGAGACTCTGTTCAGTTTTGGAATTCAGTTTATGTGTAGCCAAGTTTACACTCTCTCTATTAGTGATATCTTATGATAATTACCTTTCTCTGTGTGACATATTTCTCTTAGAATCATCATACTTAAATCCACTCAATTTGCTGCTACAGGCCTGATGACATTGATTTCATTGCTGAGTGATATTCCATTGTACGTAAGTAGCACAACTCCTTTATCCATATTTTTCTTTCTGGGATATTTAATTTGTACTGGACTCAAGGTTCTTGTAAACACAGCAGCCCTAAATTTGGTGTTGGCTGTGTCTTGTTGATTTTAATTTTCCTAAGCTATAGGGCCAAAAGTGGAAGTGCCCTAGGGTCTGTAGCTTTGTTTTTCAGATGTTTCAGGATACACCATAAACATCTCCAGAGTGTCTGTTGGCAATTTACATCCCGCCCATCAGCATAACAAGGCTCCCTGTTCTCCGTGGCCTGTCCTGTGTTTCTGGTTTTTACACTTTTTTCAGATGGCCCTTTTGACGAATGGGAAATGAGACTTCATTGTAGTGCGGATTTCCATTGCTCGAGTGCTTGGTTGGCCAAAAAGTGCATATGTGTTTTTTCCTGAATATATTCAGGAAAAAATGTTTACGCACTTTTGTCCAAGTGCATCACTGTCAAAGATCTGCCGCTTTTCACATGCTTTAAACGCAATTCCAATCTACCTCCTGAAATATGATTCCTGCAATTCTGCCTCGTTTTGAAGTCCTCTTTGCAGACTTACTTCAGTATATTTTTGCCAATAGCTGTCATTTATAACTCTGCAGGTTTGTGAATTACAGTGCCTGTGATTTCCTTTCTTAACTCGTTTCCTTGAAAGCTGGCCACAGAACCGCAGGTTTGCTTTAGGCCATAATCAGGGTCTGGCACGGCACTCTGAGCCTTTGGTTAATTCCTCTTCCTGGTGGGAAATTAGAGTTAAATGTGCCCCTCCGGACACCTGCCTCACTCCCAGCCCCTTGGTGATGTGTGTCCTGTGGTTTGAGGCCACATGTGCTGGGTTCCTCACCTTTGGCTGATGTGGCCCCACTGGTGTGAGGACACTCCTGCCTGGTTCCCATCCCCTTGGTGATGTGGGCCATCCGCTGAGAGTCTGATCCTGGTTGGGTTCCTCACACTTCTGTGAGGTGGGCCCTCTTCTCTGACGTCACTCCTGCCTGGCTGGCACACCCCGCCTTGGCGAAGTCGGCCCTCTGGTGGGATTTGGTGCCTGCTGGGGGTCTCCTGCCCTCGGTAATGAGGGCCCTCTGGCGTCAGGCCCTAATTCCTGGGCTCCCAATATTTTCTGATATGCGCCCTGTGGTTCGAGTACACTCGTGCCAGGTTCCCAACCCCATGGGAATGTGGGCCTTCTGCTCTGAGGTCCCAACCGTGGGTTGCTCAGTTTCATGATGAGGGCCCTCTGCTGTGAGTTCTCTCCGGCCTGGATCCCATAGCCTCGCTGCTCCTGGCCACCTGCTGGGAGGTTCCAACTGCGGGATTCCTCACCTTTTTTCTTCTATGGACCCTCTGTTTTGAGACTCCTCCTGCCTGCCTCACTCCCAGTCCCTTGGTGATGTGTGTCCTCTGGTGTGAGGCCACGTGTGCTGGGTCCCTCGCCTTTCGATGATGTGGCCACACTGGTGTGAGGACACTCCTGCCTGCTTCCTATCCCCTTGATGATGTGGGCCCTCTGGTGAGAGTCTGATCCTGGCTGGGTTCCTCACCCTTCTGTGAGGTGGGCCCTCTGCTGTGAGGTCACTCCTGCCTGGCTGGCACACCCCACCTGGGCAACATCGGCCCTCTTGTGGCACTTGGAGCCTGCTGGGAGCCTCCTCCCCTCGGTGATGGGGGCCCTCTAGCGTCAGGCCCTAACTGCTGGGTACCCACATTTTCTGATACGTGCTAAGTGGTGCGAGGACACTCCTGCGAGGTTCCCATCCCCATGGGCATGTGGGCCTTCTGCTCTAAGGTCCCAACACCTGTGTTGTTCACCGTTTCATGATGTTGGCTCTCTGGTGTTAGTTCACTCAGGCCTAGATCCCATAGACTCTGTGCTCTGAGCCGACTGCTGGGAGGTTCCTACTGCTGGATTCCTTACCTTTTTTATTCTTTGGGTCCTGTGTTTTTATGCTCCTACTTCCTGACTCACTCCCAGCCCCTTTGTGATGTAGGTCCTCTGGTTTAAGGCCACATGTACCGGTTTCCTCACCTTTATTGATGTGGCCCCACTGGTGTGAGGACACTCCTGCCTGGTTCCCATCCCCTTGGTGATTGGGGCCCTCTTGTGAGAGTCTGATCCTGTCTGGATTCCTCACACTTCTGGGAGGTGGGCCCTCTGCTGTGAGGTCACTCCTGCCTGGCTGGCACACGTCACGTTGGCGATGTGAGCCCTCAGTTGGGAGTTGGTGCCTGCTGGGAGTCTCCTCCCCTCGGTAATGAGGGCCCTCTGGCGTCAGGCCCTAACTCATGGGCTCCCAAAATTTTCTGATGTGCGCCCTGTCGTGTGAGTACACTCCAGCCAGGGTCCCTTCTCTAGGGGATGTGAGCTTTCTGCTCTGTGGTCCCAACGGCTGGGTTGCTCACAGTGTCAGAATGTGGGCCCTCTGTTTTGAGTTCAGTCAGGCCTGGATCTCATAGCCTCGCTGCTCCTGGCCGCCTGCTGGGAGGTTCCAACTGGGGGATTCCTCACCTTTTTTACGCAATGGGCCCTCTGTTTTGAGGCTCCTCCTGCCTGCCTCACTCCCAGCCCCTTGGTGATGTGTGTCCTGTAGTTTGAGGCCACGTGTGCTGGGTCCGCACATTTCGGGGATGTGGCCCCACTGGTGTGAGGACACTCCTGCCTGGTTTCCATTCCCTTGGTGATGTGGGCCCTCTGGTGAGAGTCTGATCCTCTTTGGGTTCCTCACACTTTTGTGTGGTTGGCCCTCTGCTCTGAGGTCACTCCTGCCTGGCTGGCACACCCCGCATTGGCGACGTCGGCCCTCTGGTAGCAGTTGGAGCTTGCTGGGAGCCTCCTCTCCTCAGTGATGAGGGCTCTCTGGCGTCCGGCCCTAACTGCTGGGCTCCCCACATTTTCTGTTGTGTGCCCACTGGTGCGATGACACTCCTGCTTGGTTCCCTTCCCCATGGGGATGTGGGCCTTGTGCTCTGAGGTCACAATGGCTGGGTTGCTTACAGTATCACGATGAGGGCCCTCTGTTGTGAGTTCATCACTGCCTGGATCCCATAGCCTCGGTGCTCTGGGCCGCCTGCTGGGATGTTCCAACTGCTGGATTCCTCACCTTTTTATACAATGGGCCATGTGTTTTGAGGTTAATCCTGCCTGCCTCGCTCTGAGACCCATGGTGATGTGGGTCTTCTGGTTTGAGGCCACATGTGCTGGGTACCTCAACTTTCGATGATGTGGCCCCACGGGTGTGAGGACACTCGTGCCTGATTCCCAGCCCCTTGCTTATGTGGGCACTCTGGTGAGAGTCTGATCATGACTGGGTTCCTTACCCTTCTGTGAGGTGGGCCGTCTGATGTGAGGTCACTCCTGCCTGGATGGCTCACGTCGCCTTGGCGACGTAGGCCCTCTGTTGGCCACTGAAGCATGCTGGGAGCCTCCTACCCTCTTTAATGAGGGCCCTGGAAGAAACGCATATGCCCTTTTTGACCAAGTGCATCATTGTCGAAGTTCTGCCTCTTCTCCTATACTTTCAGAGGACTTCCCGTCTACCTCCTGAAATCGTATTCCTGGAATTCTGCCCCGCGTTCAAGTCCTCTTTGCAGCCTTACTTCAATATATTTTTGGACGATAGCTGTCATTTATAACTCTGCAGGTTTGTGAATTACAGTGCCCCTGAGCTCCATTCTTCAACTCGCTTTCTTGTGAGCTGGCCGAAAACTGCAGGATTGCTTCAGGCCCTAATCTGGTTCCGGCACGGCATGTTGAGCCTTTGGCTAATTCCTCTTCCTGATGGGAAATGAGCGTTAAATTTGCTCGTGCAGACACCTACAGCTAATCTCTCATTGGTTCTCCCTATTCCTGTTCATCTTGCTCAGAAATTCCAAACTGTGCCAAACAGGAGGTTAAAGGCACTGACTCTCCAATTGGGGAAAGAGTTAGTAAAGCGTCTTGAATGGTAAAACCGAATATGAGGGGAAGAAAACTGAGATGCATTTAAAAAGGTTTCCCGGTCACACGGTGGACCATATTCTGGGTTTCCCATGCGTGTTTTACCTGAAGGAAGAATCCCTTAAACCTGGAGAGGTGGGACCCATGCAATGTGTACCATGCAGTATGACTTCAAATGGTCTGCATTTTCTCACCGAACCTCACCAATGCTATCAGCCCAAAGTGTCGAACCTTATGTCTCACTCAGCTCTAGGTGTAGATGTGGTAAATCCAGGTTGCATCACAAGCCCTGAATGAATTATTTAAGAATTGCTCTCTATTTCACTGTCATTGTGTTTGTTTTTGTAGTTTATTTTGATAATGGGATTTATCGGATTTTCTCTGCTGCCTTCATGCAGCTGTACACACACTTGATTCTCTTACGGAGACATATAAATCCATGGGTTTGAAGATTCTTACTAGTCATGTGTAATCCTAGGAGTTCAATATGGTGTGTTTAGTCCATTTCATTGAGCAACGTGTAAGTCTTGACTATTACATATTTGGCTTATGGAAAGGTATGTGTGCTAATTTCTATCTCTGGTTTTATGCAGCACCCCACCTCACCTTTCCCCATAAGCAAGCATAAGTTGGTGTTCTAAATTTGAGACCCTGTTCTGTTTTGTAATTCAGTTCATGTGTAGCCAAGTTTACATTCCGTGTATTAGTGATATCTTATGATGTTTCATTTTCTGTGTGACTTATTTCACTTAGAATCATCGTACCTGGATCCACTCAATATGCCGCGACGGGCCTGATGACATAGATTTCATTGGTGAGTGATATTCCATTGTACGTGCGTACCACAACTTCTTTAACCATTTTTCACATTCTGGGATATTTAACTTGTACCGTAGACGACGTTCTTGTAAACAGAGCCGTCCCAAACTTTGGGGTGGCTGTGTGTTTTTGATTTTAATTTCCCTAAGCTATAGGACCATAAGTGGAAGTGCCATAGGCTGTGTTGCTTTGTTTCCTATGTGTTTCAGGAAACACCATACACTTCTCCAGAGTGGCTGTTGGCAATTTACATCCCGCCCATCAGCATAACAAGTCTCCCTGTTCTCCATGACCTGTCCTGCCTTTCTGGATTTTACACTTTTTTCAGATGGCCCTTTTGACCGGGGGGCAGTGAGACTTCAATGTAGTGCAAATTTCCTTTACACGCCTGCTTGGATGGCCAAAAAGTGCGTATGCGTTTTTTCCTGAATATATTCAGGAAAAAACGCATACGCCCTTTTTGGCCAAGTGCATCATTGTCGACATTCTGCCTCTTTTCCTATGCTTTAAGTTCAATTCCAGTCTACCCCTGAAATCGTTTTCCTGAAATTCTGCCCCGCTTTCAAGTCCTCTTCGAAGACTTACTTCAATACATTTTTGGACGATAGCTGTTATTCATAACTCTGCAGGTTTGTGAATTACAGTGCCCCTGAGCTCCTTTCCTCAACTAGCTTTCTTGTGAGCTGGCCGGAAAACCGCAGGATTGCTTCAGGCCCTAATCTGTTTCCGGCAGGGCACGCTGAGCCTTTGGTTAATTCCTCTTCCTGGTGGGAAATGAGCGTTCCATTTGCCCGTGCAGACACCTACAGCTAGTCTCTCATTGGTTCTCCCTATTCCAATTCATCTTGCGCAGAAATTGCAAACTGTGCCAAACAGGAGGTTAAAGGCACTGACTCTCCAAGTGGGGAGAATGTTAGTAAAGCGTCTGGAATGGTGAACCCTAGTACCAGGGTTCGAAAATTGAGATGCATTTGAAAACGTTTCCCAATCACACGGTTGACCATACTCTGGGTTTCCCATGCATGTTTTAGCTGAAGGAAGAATCCCTTAAACCTGGAGAGTTGGGACCCATGGAATGGGTACCATGCAGTAAAACTTTAAAAGGTCTGCGTTTGCTCACCGAACCTCACCAATGCTTTCAGCCCGAAGTGTCCAGCCTTATGTCTCACCCAGCTCTGCGTGTAGATGTGGTAAATCCAGGTTGTATCACAATCCCTGAATGAATTATTTAAGAATTGCTCTCTATTTCTCTATCATTGTGTTTTGTTTTTGAAATTTATTTTGATAATGGGATTTATCGGATTTTCACTGGTGCGTTTAGGCCGCTGTACACACGCTTGATTTCCTTATGGAGACATATAAATCCATGGGTTTTAAGATTCTTACTTGTCAGGTATATTCCCAGGCTTTGAGTCCGTTTCATTGAGCAAGGAGTAGGTTTTGTCTATTATATATTTGGCTTATGGAACGGTATCTGTGCTAATTTCAATCTCTGATTTTATGCAGCATCCCAACTGACCTTTCCCCATAAGCAAGCATAAGTTGGTTTGCTAAATTTGAGACCCTGTTCTGTTTTGTAATTCAGTTCATGGGTAGCCAAGTTTACATTCCGTGTATTAGTCATATCTTATGATGTTTCTTTTTCTGTGTGACTTATTTCTCGTAGAATCATCATACCTGAATCCACTCATTATGCCGCTACGGGCCTGATGACGTAGATTTCATTGCTTAGTGATATTCCATTGTACGTGCGTACCACAACTTCTTTATCCATTTTTGGCTTTCTGGGATATTTTACTTGTACCGTAGACGAGGTTCTTGTAAACAGAGCCGTCCCAAACTCTGGGGTGGCTGTGTGTTTTTGATTTTAATTTCCCTAAGCTATAGGACCATAAGTGGAAGTGACATAGGCTGTGTCGCTTTGTTTCCTACGTGTCTCTGGAAACACCATACACTTCTCCAGAGTGGTTGTTGGCAATTTACATCCCGCCCATCAGCATGACAAGGCTCCCTGTTCTCCATGACCTGTCCTGCCTTTCTGGATTTTACACTTTTTTCAGATGGCCCTTTTGACCGGGGGGGCAGTGAGACTTCATTGTAGTGCAGATTTCCTTTACACGCTTGCTTGGTTGGCCAAAAAGGGCGTATGCGTTTTTTCCTGAATATATTCAGGAAAAAACGCATACGCACTTTTTGGCCAAGTGCATCGTTGTCGACATTCTGCCTCTTTTCCTATGCTTTTAGTACAATTCCAGTCTACACCCTGAAATCGTTTTCCTGAAATTCTGCCCCGCTTTCAAGTCCTCTTCGAAGACTTACTTCAATACATTTTTGGACGATAGCTGTCATTCATAACTCTGCAGGTTTGTGAATTACAGTGCCCCTGAGCTCCTTTCTTCAACTCGTTTTCTTGTGAGCTGGCCGCAAAACCGCAGGGTTGCTTCAGGCCATAATCTCTTTCCGGCAGGGCTTGCTGAGCCTTTGTTTAATTCCTCTTCCTGGTCGGAAATGAGCGTTCCTTTTGCCCGTGCAGGCACCTACAGCTAGTCTCTCATTGGTTCTCCCTATTCCTGTACATCTTGCGCAGAAATTGCAAACTGTGCGAAACAGGAGGTTAATGGCACTGACTCTCCAAGTGGGGAGAGTGTTAGTAAAGCGTCTGGAATGGTGAACCCGAGTACCAGGGGACGAAAAGTGAGATGCATTTGAAAACGTTTCCCGGTCACACAGTGCACTGTACTGTGGGTTTCCCATGCATGTTTTAGCTGAAGGAAGAATCCCTTAAATTGGAGAGTTGTGACCCATGGAATGGGTACCATGCAGTATGACTCAAAGGGTCTGCGTCTGCTCACCGAACCTCACCAATGCTATCAGCCCGAAGTGCCCAGCCTTATGTCTCACCCAGCTCTGGGTGTAGATGTGGAAAATCCAGGTTGCATCACAAGCCCTGAATGAATTATTTAAGAATTGCTCTCTATTTCACTGTCATTGTGTTTTGTTTTTGAAATTTATTTTGATAATGGGATTTATCGGATTTTCACTGCTGCGTCTAGGCCGCTGTACACACGCTTGATTTCCTTATGGAGACATATAAATCCATGGGTTTTAAGATTCTTACTTTTTAGGTATCTTGCCAGGCGTTGAATATGGGGTGTTGAGTCCATTTCGTTGAGCAACGAGTAGGGCTTGTCTATTATATATTTGGCTTATGGAACGGTATCTGTGCTAATTTCACTCTCTGGTTTTATGCAGCACCCAAACTCACCTTTCCCCATAAGCAAGCATAAGTTGGTTTTCTAAATTTGAGACCCTGTTCTGTTTTGTAATTCAGTTCATGTATATCCAACATTCCATTCCATGTATTAGTGATATCTTATGATGTTTCTTTTTCTTTGTGACTTATTTCTCGTAGAATCATCGTACCTGAATCCACTCATTATGCCGCTACGGGCCTGATGACGTAGATTTCATTGCTGAGTGATATTCCATTGTACGTGCGTACCACAATTTCTTTATCCATTTTTTGCTTTCTGGGATATTTTACTTGTACCATAGACGAGGTTCTTGTAAACAGAGCCGTCCCAAACTCTGGGGTGGCTGTGTGTTTTTGATTTTAATTTCCCTAAGCTATAGGACCATAAGTGGAAGTGCCATAGGCTGTGTTGCTTTGTTTCCTACGTGTTTCTGGAAACACCATACACTTCTCCAGAGTGGTTGTTGGCAATTTACATCCCGCCCATCAGCATGACAAGGCTCCCTGTTCTCCATGACCTGTCTTGACTTTCTGGATTTTACATTTTTATCAGATAGCCCTTTTGACCGGGGGGCAGTGAGACTTCATATTAGTGCAGATTTCCATTACACGCTTGCTTGGTTGGCCAAAAAGGGCGTATGCGTTTTTTCCTCAATATATTCAGGAAAAAACGCATACGCCCATTTTGGCCAAGTGCATCATTGTTGACATTGTGCCTCTTTTCCTACGCTTTACGTGCAATTCCAGTCTACCCCCTGAAATCGTTTTCCTGAAATTCTGCCCCGCTTTCAAGTCCTCTTCGAAGACTTACTTCAGTAAATTCTTGGACGATAGCTGTCATTCATAACTCTGCAGGTTTGTGAATTACAGTGCCCCTGAGCTCCTTTCTTCAACTCGTTTTCTTGTGAGCTGGCCGCAAAACCGCAGGATTGCTTCAGGCCCTAATATGTTTCCGGCCGGGCACGCTGAGCCTTTGGTTAATTCCTCTTCCTGGTGGGAAATGATCGTTCCATTTGCCCGTGCAGACACCAACAGCTAGTCTCTCATTGGTTCTCCCTATGCCTGTTCATCTTGCGCAGAAATTGCAAACTGTGCCAAACAGGAGGTTAATGGCACTGACTCTCCAAGTGTGGACAGTGTTAGTAAAGCGTTCAAATGTTGATCCCGAGTACCAGGGGACGAAAACTGAGATGCATTTGAAAACGTTTCCCAATTACATGGTGGACCATACTCTGGGTTTCCCATGCATGTTTTAGCTGAAGGAAGAATCCCTTAAACCTGGAGAGTTGGGACCCATGGAATGGGTTCCATGCAGTGTGACTTCAAAGGGTCTGCGTTTGCTCACCGAACCTCACCAATGCTATCAGCCCGAAGTGTCCAGCCTTATGTCTCATCCAGCTCTGGGTGTAGATGTGGTAAATCCAGGTTGCATCACAAGCCCTGAATGAATTATTTAAGAATTGCTCTCTATTTCACTGTCATTGTGTTTTGTTTTTGAAATTCATTTTGATAATGGGATTTATCGGATTTTCACTGCTGCTTTTAGGCCACTGTACACACGCTTGATTTCCTTATGGAGACATATAAATCCATGGGTTTTAAGATTCTTACTTGTCAGGTATCTTCCCAGGCGTTGAATATAGGGTGTTGAGTCCATTTCGTTGAGCAAGGAGTAGGTTTTGTCTATTATATATTTGGCTTATGGAACGGTATCTGTGCTAATTTCAATCTCTGGTTTTATGTAGCATCCCAACTGACCTTTCCCCATAAGCAAGCATAAGTTGGTTTTCTAAATTTGAGACCCTGTTCTGTTTTGTAGTTCAGTTCATGGGTAGCCAAGTTTACATTCCGTGTATTAGTGATAACTTATGATGTTTCTTTTTCTGTCTGACTTATTTCTCATAGAATCATCGTACCTGAATCCACTCATTATGCCGCTACGGTCCTGATGACGTAGATTTCATTGCTGAGTGATATTCCATTGTACGTGCGTACCACAACTTCTTTATCCATTTTATGCTTTCTCGGATATTTAACTTCTACCGTAGATGAGGTTCTTGTAAACAGAGCCATCCCAAACTTTGGGGTGGCTGTGTGTTTTTGATTTTAATTTCCCTAAGCTATAGGACCATAAGTGGAATTGCCATAAGCTGTGTTGCTTTGTTTCCTACGTGTTTCCGGAAACACCATACAGTTTTCCAGAGTGGCTGTTGGCAATTTAAATCCGCCCATCAGCATAACAAGTCTCCCTGTTCTCCAAGACCTGTCCTGCCTTTCTGGATTTTACACTTTTTTCAGATGGCCCTTTTGACCGGGGAACAGTGAGACTTCATAGTAGTGCGGATTTCCTTTACACGGTTGCTTCGTTGGCCAAAAGGGGCGTATGCTTTTTTTCCTGAACATATTCAGGAAAAAACGCATATGCCCTTTTTGGCCAAGTGCATCATTGTCGACATTCTGCCTCTTTTCCTATGCTTTAAGTGCAATTCCAGTCTACCCCCTGAAATCGTTTTCCTGAAATTCTGCCCCGCTTTCAAGTCCTCTTCGAAGACTTACTTTTATACATTTTTGGACGATAGGTGTCATTCATAACTCTGCAGGTTTGTGAATTACAGTGCCCCTGAGCTCCTTTCTTCAACTCCTTTTCTTGTGAGCTGGCCGCAAAACCGCAAGATTGCTTCAGGCCCTAATCTGTTTCCGGCAGGGCACGCTGAGCTTTTGGTTAATTCCTCTTCCTGGTGGGAAATGATCGTTCCATTTGCCCGTGCAGACACCAACAGCTAGTCTCTCATTGCTTCTCCCTATGCCTGTTCATCTTGCGCAGAAATTGCCAAGTGTGCCAAACAGGAGTTTAAATGCACTGACTCTCCAAGTGGGGAGAGTGTTAGTAAAGCGTCTGGAATGGTGAACCCGAGTACCAGGGGACGAAAACTGAGATGCATTTGAAAACGTTTCCCAGTCACACGGTGGACCACACTATGGGTTTCCCATTCATGTTTTAGCTGAAGGAAGAATCCCTTAAACCTGGAGAGTTGGGACCCATGGAATGGGTACCATGCAGTATGACTTCAAAGGGTCTGCGTTTGCTCACCGAACCTCACCAATGCTATCAGCCCGAAGGGTCCAGCCTTATGTCTCACCCAGCTCTGGGTGTAGATGTGGTAAATCCAGGATGCATCACAAGCCCTGAATGAATTATTTAAGAATTGCTCTCTATTTCACTGTCATTGTGTTTTGTTTTTGAAATTTATTTTGATAATGGGATTTATCGGATTTTCACTGCTGCGTTTAGGCCGCTGTACACACGCTTGATTTCCTTATGGAGACATATAAATCCATGGGTTTTAAGATTCTTACTTGTCAGGTATCTTGCCAGGTGTTGAATATGGGGTGTTGAGTCCATTTCGTTGAGCAAGGAGTAGGTCTTGTCTATTATATATTTGGCTTATGGAACGGTATCTATGCTAATTTCAATCTCTGGTTTTATGCAGCACCCCAACTCACCTTTCCCCATAAGCAAGCATAAGTTGGTTTTCTAAATTTGAGACCCTGTTCTGTTTTGTATTTCAGTTCATGTGTAGCCAACTTTACATTCCGTGTATTAGTGATATCTTATGATGTTTCTTTTTCTGTGTGACTTATTTCTCGTAGAATCATCGTACCTGAATCCACTCATTATGCCGCTACGGGCCTGATGACGTAGATTTCTTTGCTGAGTGATATTCCATTGTACGTGCGTACCACAACTTCTTTATCCATTTTTTGCTTTCTGGGATATTTTACTTGTACCGTAGACGAGGTTCTTGTAAACAGAGCCGTCCCAAACTCTGGGGTGGCTGTGTGTTTTTGAATTTAATTTCCCTAAGCTATAGGACCATAAGTGGAAGTGCCATAGGCTGTGTTGCTTTGTTTCCTATGTGTTTCTGGAAACACCATACACTTCTCCAGAGTGGTTGTTGGCAATTTACATCCCGCCCATCAGCATGACAAGGCTCCCTGTTCTCCATGACCTGTCCTGCCTTTCTGGATTTTACACTTTTTTCAGATGGCCCTTTTGACCGGGGGGCCGTGAGACTTCATTGTAGTGCAGATTTCCTTTACACGCTTGCTTGGTTGGCCAAAAAGTGCGTATGCGTTTTTTCCTGAATATATACAGGAAAAAACGCATACGCCCTTTTTGGCCAAGTGCATCATTGTTGACATTCTGCCTCTTTTCCTACGCTTTAAGTGCAATTCCAGTCTACCCCCTGAAATCGTTTTCCTGAAATTCTGCCCCGCTTTCAAGTCCTCTTTGAAGACTTACTTCAGTACATTTTTGGACGATAGCTGTCATTCATAACTCTGCAGGTTTGTGAATTACAGTGCCCCTGAGCTCATTTCTTCAACTCGTTTTCTTGTGAGCTGGCCGCAAAACCGCAGGATTGCTTCAGGCCCTAATATGTTTCCGGCCGGGCACGCTGAGCCTTTGGTTAATTCCTCTTCCTGGTGGGAAATGAGCGTTCAATTTGCCCGTGCAGACACCAACAGCTAGTCTCTCATTGCTTTTCCCTATTCCTGTTCATCTTGCGCAGAAATTGCAAACTGTGCCAAACAGGAGGTTAATGGCACTGACTCTCTAAGTGGGGAGAGTGTTAGTAAAGCGTTCAAATGTTGAACCCGAGTACCAGGGGACGAAAACTGAGATGCATTTTAAAACGTTTCCCAATCACATGTTGGACCATACTCTGGGTTTCCCATGCATGTTTTAGCTGAAGGAAGAATCCCTTAAACCTGGAGAGTTGGGACCCATGGAATGGGTACCATGCAGTATGACTTCAAAGGGTCTGCGTTTGCTCAACGAACCTCACCAATGCTATCAGCCCGAAGTGTCCAGCCTTATGTCTCATCCAGCTCTGGGTGTAGATGTGGTAAATACAGGTTGCATCACAAGCCCTGAATGAATTATTTAAGAATTGCTCTCTATTTCACTGTCATTGTGTTTTGTTTTTGAAATTCATTTTGATAATGGGATTTATCGGATTTTCACTGCTGCTTTTAGGCCACTGTACACACGCTTGATTTCCTTATGGAGACATATAAATCCATGGGTTTTAAGATTCTTACTTGTCAGGTATCTTCCCAGGCGTTGAATATAGGGTGTTGAGTCCATTTCGTTGAGCAAGGAGTAGGTTTTGTCTATTATATATTTGGCTTATGGAACGGTATCTGTGCTAATTTCAATCTCTGGTTTTATGCAGCATCCCAACTGACCTTTCCCCATAAGCAAGCATAAGTTGGTTTGCTAAATTTGAGACCCTGTTCTGTTTTGTAATTCAGTTCATGGGTAGCCAAGTATACATTCCGTGTATTAGTGATAACTTATGATGTTTCTTTTTCTGTCTGACTTATTTCTCATAGAATCATCGTACCTGAATCCACTCATTATGCCGCTACGGTCCTGATGACGTAGATTTCATTGCTGAGTGATATTCCATTGTACGTGCGTACCACAACTTCTTTATCCATTTTATGCTTTCTGGGATATTTAACTGCTACCGTAGATGAGGTTCTTGTAAACAGAGCCATCCCAAACTTTGGGGTGGCTGTGTGTTTTTGATTTTAATTTCCCTAAGCTATAGGACCATAAGTGGAAGTGCCATAGGCTGTGTTGCTTTGTTTCCTACGTGTTTCAGGAAACACCATACACTTTTCCAGAGTGGCTGTTGGCAATTTAAATCCGCCCATCAGCATAACAAGGCTCCCTGTTCTCCATGACCTGTCCTGCCTTTCTGGATTTTACCCTTTTTTCAGGTGGCCCTTTTGACCGGGGGGCAGTGAGACTTCATTTTAGTACAGATTTCCTTTACACGCTTGCTTGGTTGGCCAAAAAGGGCGTATGCGTTTTTTCCTGAATATATTCAGGTAAAAACGCATACGCCCTTTTTGGCCAAGTGCATCATTGTCAACATTCTGCCTCTTTTCCTATGCTTTAAGTGCAATTCCAGTCTACCCCCTGAAATCGTTTTCCTGAAATTCTGCCCCGCTTTCAAGTCCTCTTCGAAGACTTACTTTTATACATTTTTGGACGATAGGTGTCATTCATAACTCTGCAGGTTTGTGAATTACAGTGCCCCTGAGCTCCTTTCTTCAACTCGCTTTCTTGTGAGCTGGCCGCAAAACCGCAAGATTGCTTCAGGCCCTAATCTGTTTCCGGCAGGGCACGCTGAGCTTTTGGTTAATTCCTCTTCCTGGTGGGAAATGAGCGTTCCATTTGCCCGTGCAGACACCTACAGCTAGTCTCTCATTGCTTCTCCCTATGCCTGTTCATCTTGCGCAGAAATTGCCAAGTGTGCCAAACAGGAGTTTAAATGCACTGACTCTCCAAGTGGGGAGAGTGTTAGTAAAGCGTCTGGAATGGTGAACCCGAGTACCAGGGGACGAAAACTGAGATGCATTTGAAAACGTTTCCCAGTCACACGGTGGACCACACTATGGGTTTCCCATGCATGTTTTAGCTGAAGGAAGAATCCCTTAAACCTGGAAATTTGGGACGCATGGAATGGGTACCATGCAGTATGACTTCAAAGGGTCTGCGTTTGCTCACCGAACCTCACCAATGCTATCAGCCCGAAGTGTCCAGCCTTATGTCTCACCCAGCTCTGGGTGTAGATGTGGGAAATCCACGTTGCATCACAAGCCCTGAATGAATTATTTAAGAATTGCTCTCTATTTCACTGTCATTTTGTTTTGTTTTTGAAATTTATTTTGATAATGGGATTTATCGGTTGTTCACTGCTGCGTTTAGGCCGCTGTACACACGCTTGATTTCCTTATGGAGACATATAAATCCATGGGTTTTAAGATTCTTACTTGTCAGGTATCTTGCCAGGCGTTGAATATGGGGTGTTGAGTCCATTTCTTTGAGCAAGGAGTAGGTCTTGTCTATTATATATTTGGCTTATGAAACGGTATCTGTGCTAATTTCAATCTCTGGTTTTATGCAGCACCCCAACTCACCTTTCCCCATAAGCAAGCATAAGTTGGTTTTCTAAATTTGAGACCCTGTTCTGTTTTGTAATTCAGTTCATGTGTAGTCAAGTTTACATTCCGTGTATTAGTGATATCTTATGATGTTTCTTTTTCTGTGTGACTTATTTCTCGTAGAATCATCGTACCTGAATCCACTCATTATGCCGCTACGGGACTGATGACGTAGATTTCATTGCTGAGTGATATTCCATTGTACGTGCGTACCACAACATCTTTATCCATTTTTTACTTTCTGGGATATTTTACTTGTACCGTAGACGAGGTTCTTGTAAACAGAGCCGTCCCAAACTCTGGGGTGGCTGTGTGTTTTTGATTTTAATTTCCCTAAGCTATAGGACCATAAGTGGAAGTGCCATAGGCTGTGTTGCTTTGTTTCCTACGTGTTTCTGGAAACACCATACACTTCTCCAGAGTGGTTGTTGGCAATTTACATCCCGCCCATCAGGATGACAAGGCTCCCTGTTCTCCATGACCTGTCCTGCCTTTCTGGATTTTACACTTTTTTCAGATGGCCCTTTTGACCGGGGGGGCAGTGAGACTTCCTTGTAGTGCAGAGTTCCTTTACACGCTTGCTTGGTTGGCCAAAAAGGGCGTATGCGTTTTTTCCTGAATATATTCAGGAAAAAACGCATACGCCCTTTCTGGCCAAGTGCATCGTTGTCGACATTCTGCCACTTTTCCTATGCTTTTAGTACAATTCCAGTCTACCCCCTGAAATCGTTTTCCTGAAATTCTGCCCCACTTACAAGTCCTCTTCGAAGTCTTACTTCAATACATTTTTGGACGATAGCTGTCATTCATAACTCTGCAGGTTTGTGAATTACAGTGCCCCTGAGCTCATGTCTTCAACTCGCTTTCTTGTGAGCTGGCCGCAAAACCGCAGGATTGCTTCAGGCCATAATCTCTTTCCGGCAGGGCCTGCTGAGCCTTTGTTTAATTCCTCTTCCTGGTCGGAAATGAGTGTTCCTTTTGCCCGTGCAGGCACCTACAGCTAGTCTCTCATTGGTTCTTCCTATTCCTGTACATCTTGCGCAGAAATTGCACACTGTGCCAAACAGGAGGTTAATGGCCCTGACTCTCCACGTGGGGAGAGTGTTAGTAAAGCGTCTGGAATGGTGAACCCGAGTACCAGGGGACGAAAACTGAGATGCATTTGAAAACGTTTCCTGGTCACACAGTGCACTGTACTGTGGGTTTCCCATGCATGTTTTAGCTGAAGGAAGAATCCCTTAAACCTGGAGAGTTGGGACCCATGGAATGGGTACCATGCAGTTTGACTTCAAAGGGTCTGCGTTTGCTCACCGAACCTCACCAATGCTATCAGCCCGAAGTGTCCAGCCTTATGTCTCACCCAGCTCTGGGTGTAGATGTGGTAAATCCAGGTTGCATCACAAGCCCTGAATGAATTATTTAAGAATTGCTCTCTATTTCACTGTCATTGTGTTTTGTTTTTGAAATTTATTTTGATAATGGGATTTATCGGATTTTCACTGCTGCATTTAGGCCGTTGTACACACGCTTGATTTCATTATGGAGACATATAAATCCATGGGTTTTAAGATTCTTACTTGTCAGGTATCTTGCAAGGCGTTGAATATGGGGTGTTGAGTCCATTTCGTTGAGCAAGGAGTAGGTCTTGTCTATTATATATTTGGCTTATGGAACGGTATCTGTGCTAATTTCAATCTCTGGTTTTATGCAGCACCCCAACTCACCTTTCCCCATTAGCAAGCATAAGTTGGTTTTCTAAATTTGAGATCCTGTTCTGTTTTGTAATTCAGTTCATGTGTAGTCAAGTTTACATTCCGTGTATTAGTGATATCTTATGATGTTTCTTTTTCTGTGTGACTTATTTCTCGTAGAATCATCGTACCTGAATCCACTCATTATGCTGCTACGGGCCTGATGACGTAGATTTCATTGCTGAGTGATATTCCATTGTACGTGCGTACCACAATTTCTTTATCCATTTTTTACTTTCTGGGATATTTTACTTGTACCGTAGACGAGGTTCTTGTAAACAGAGCCGTCCCAAACTCTGGGGTGGCTGTGTGTTTTTGATTTTAATTTCCCTAAGCTATAGGACCATAAGTGGAAGTGCCATAGGCTGTGTTGCTTTGTTTCCTACGTGTTTCTGGAAACACCATACACTTCTCCAGAGTGGTTGTTGGCAATTTACATCCCGCCCATCAGCATGACAAGGCTCCCTGTTCTCCATGACCTGTCCTGCCTTTCTGGATTTTACACTTTTTTTCAGATGGCCCTTTTGACCGGGGGGGCAGTGAGACTTCATTGTAGTGCAGAGTTCCTTTACACGCTTGCTTGGTTGGCCAAAAAGGGCGTATGCGTTTTTTCCTGAATATATTCAGGAAAAAACGCATACGCCCTTTTTGGCCAAGTGCATCGTTGTCGACATTCTGCCTCTTTTCCTATGCTTTTAGTACAATTCCAGTCTACCCCCTGAAATCGTTTTCCTGAAATTCTTCCCCGCATTCAAGTTTTTTGAAGACTTACTTCAATACATTTTTGGACGATAGCTGTCATTCATAACTCTGCAGGTTTGTGAATTACAGTGCCCCTGAGCTCATGTCTTCAACTCGTTTTCTTGTGAGCTGGCCGCAAAACCGCAGGATTGCTTCAGGCCGTAATCTCTTTCCGGCAGGGCTTGCTGAGCCTTTGTTTAATTCCTCTTCCTGGTCGGAAATGAGCGTTCCTTTTGCCCGTGCAGGCACCTACAGCTAGTCTCTCATTGGTTCTCCCTATTCCTGTACATCTTGCGCAGAAATTGCAAACTGTGCCAAACAGGAGGTTAATGGCCCTGACTCTCCACGTGGGGAGAGTGTTAGTAAAGCGTCTGGAATGGTGAACCCGAGTACCAGGGGACGAAAACTGAGATGCATTTGAAAACGTTTCCCGGTCACACAGTGCACTGTACTGTGGGTTACCCATGCATGTTTTAGCTGAAGGAAGAATCCCTTAAACCTGGAGAGTTGGGACCCATGGAATGGGTACCATGCAGTTTGACTTCAAAGGGTCTGCGTTTGCTCACCGAACCTCACCAATGCTATCAGCCCGAAGTGTCCAGCCTTATGTCTCACCCAGCTCTGGGTGTAGATGTGGTAAATCCAGGTTGCATCACAAGCCCTGAATGAATTATTTAAGAATTGCTCTCTATTTCACTGTCATTGTGTTTTGTTTTTGAAATTTATTTTGATAATGGGATTTATCGGATTTTCACTGCTGCATTTAGGCCGTTGTACACACGCTTGATTTCATTATGGAGACATATAAATCCATGGGTTTTAAGATTCTTACTTGTCAGGTATCTTGCAAGGCGTTGAATATGGGGTGTTGAGTCCATTTCGTTGAGCAAGGAGTAGGTCTTGTCTATTATATATTTGGCTTATGGAACGGTATCTGTGCTAATTTCAATCTCTGGTTTTATGCAGCACCCCAACTCACCTTTCCCCATTAGCAAGCATAAGTTGGTTTTCTAAATTTGAGATCCTGTTCTGTTTTGTAATTCAGTTTATGTGTAGCCAAGTTTACATTCCGTGTATTACTTATATATTATGATGTTTCTTTTTCTGTGTGACGTATTTCTCGTAGAATCATCGTACCTGAATCCACTCATTATGCCGCTATGGGCCTGAAGACGTAGATTTCTTTGCTGAGTGATATTCCATTGTACGTGCGTACCAGAACTTCTTTATCCATTTTTTCCTTTCTCAGATATTTAACTTGTACCGTAGACAAGGTTCTTGTAAACAGAGCCATCCCAAACTTTGGGGTGGCTGTGTGTTTGTGATTTTAATTACCCTAAGCTATAGGACCATAGTGGAAGTTACATAGGCTGTGTTGCTTTGTTTCCTACGTGTTTCAGGATACACCATACATTTCTCCAGAGTGGCTGTTGGCAATTTACATCCCGCCCATCAGCATAACAAGGCTCCCTGTTCTCCAAGACCTGTCCTGCCTTTCTGGATTTTACACTTTTTTCAGATGGCCCTTTTGACCGGGGGGCAGTGAGACTTCATTGTAGTGCAGATTTCCTTTATACGCTTGCTTGGTTGGCCAAAAAGTGCGTATGCGTTTTTTCCTGAATATATTCAGGAAAAAACGCATACGCCCTTTTTGGCCAAGTGCATCATTGTCGACATTCTGCCTCTTTTCCTATGCTTTAAGTGCAATTCCAGTCTACCCCCTGAAATCGTTTTCCTGAAATTCTGCCCCGCTTTCAAGTCCTCTTTGAAGACTTACTTCAGTACATTTTTGAACGATAGCTGTCATTCATAACTCTGCAGGTTTGTGAATTACAGTGCCCCTGAGCTCCTTTCTTCAACTCCTTTTCTTGTGAGCTGGCCGCAAAACCGCAGGATTGCTTCAGGCCGTAATATGTTTCCGGCCGGGCACGCTGAGCCTTTGGTTAATTCCACTTCCTGGTGGGAAATGATCGTTCAATTTGCCCGTGCAGACACCAACAGCTAGTCTCTCATTTGTTCTCCCTATGCCTGTTCATCTTGCGCAGAAATTGCAAAGTGTGCCAAACAGGAGGTTAAATGCACTGACTCTCCAAGTGGGGAGAGTGTTAGTAAAGCGTCTGGAATGGTGAACCCGAGTACCAGGGGACGAAAACTGAGATGCATTTGAAAACGTTTCCCAATCACACAGTGGATGATAGTCTGGGTTTCACATGCATGTTTTAGCTGAAGGAAGAATCCCTTAAACCTGGAAATTTGGAACCCATGGAATGGGTACCATGCAGTATGACTTCAAAGGGTCTGCGTTTGCTCACCGAACCTCACCAATGCTATCAGCCTGAAGTGTCCAGCCCTATGTCTCACCCAGCTCTGGGTGTAGATGTGGTAAATCCAGGTTGCATCACAAGCCCTGAATGAATTATTTAAGAATTGCTCTCTATTTCACTGTCATTGTGTTTGGTTTGTTTCCTACGTGTTTCTGGAAACACCATACACTTCTCCAGAGTGGTTGTTGGCAATTTACGTCCCGCCCATCAGCATGACAAGGCTCCCTGTTCTCCATGACCTGTCCTGCCTTTCTGGATTTTACACTTTTTTCAGATGGCCCTTTTGACCGGGGGGGCAGTGAGACTTCCTTGTAGTGCAGAGTTCCTTTACACGCTTGCTTGGTTGGCCAAAAAGGGCGTATGCGTTTTTTCCTGAATATATTCAGGAAAAAACGCATACGCCCTTTTTGGCCAAGTGCATCGTTGTCGACATTCTGCCTCTTTTCCGATGCTTTTAGTACAATTCCAGTCTACCCCCTGAAATCGTTTTCCTGAAATTCTGCCCCGCTTTCAAGTCCTCTTGGAAGATTTACTTCAATACATTTTTGGACGATAGCTGTCATTCATAACTCTGCAGGTTTGTGAATTACAGTGCCCCTGAGCTCATGTCTTCAACTCGCTTTCTTGTGAGCTGGCCGCAAAACCGCAGGATTGCTTCAGGCCAAAGTCTCTTTCTGGCAGGGCACGCTGAGCCTTTGTTTAATTCCTCTTCCTGGTTGGAAATGATCGCTCCTTTTGCCCGTGCAGGCACCTACAGCTTGTCTCTCATTGGTTCTCCCTATTCCTGTACATCTTGCGCAGAAATTGCAAACTGTGCCAAACAGGAGGTTAATGGCACTGACTCTCCAAGTGGGGAGAGTGTTAGTAAAGCGTCTGGAATGGTGAACCCGAGTACCAGGGGACGAAAACTGAGATGCATTTGAAAACGTTTACCGGTCACACAGTGCACTGTACTGTGGGTTTACCATGCATGTTTTAGCTGAAGGAAGAATCCCTTAAACCTGGAGAGTTGGGACCCATGGAATGGGTACCATGCAGTATGACTTCAAAGGGTCTGCGTTTGCTCACCGAACCTCACCAATGCTATCAGCCCGAAGTGTCCAGCCTTATGTCTCACCCAGCTCTGGGTGTAGATGTGGTAAATCCAGGTTGCATCACAAGCCCTGAATGAATTATTTAGGAATTGCTCTCTATTTCACTGTCATTTTGTTTTGTTTTTGAAATTTATTTTGATAATGGGATTTATCGGATTTTCACTGCTGCGTTTAGGCCGCTGTACACACGCTTGATTTCCTTATGGAGACATATAAATCCATGGGTTTTAAGATTCTTACTTGGCAGGTATCTTGCCAGGCGTTGAATATGGGGTGTTGAGTCCATTTCGTTGAGCAAGGAGTAGGGCTTGTCTATTATATATTTGGCTTATGGAACGGTATCTGTGCTAATTTCAATCTCTGGTTTTATGCAGCACCCCAACTCACCTTTCCCCATAAGCAAGCATAAGTTGGTTTGCTAAATTTGAGACCCTGTTCTGTTTTGTAATTCATTTCATGTGTAGCCAACTTTACATTCCGTGTATTAGTGATATCTTATGATGTTTCTTTTTCTGTGTGACTTATTTCTCGTAGAATCATCATACCTGAATCCACTCATTATGCCGCTACGGGCCTGATGCCGTAGATTTCATTGCTGAGTGATATTCCATTGTACGTGCGTACCACAACTTCTTTATCCATTTTTTGCTTTCTGGGATATTTTACTTGTACCGTAGCCGAGGTTCGTGTAAACAGAGCCGTCCCAAACTCTGGGGTGGCTGTGTGTTTTTGAATTTAATTTCCCTAAGCTATAGGACCATAAGTGGAAGTGCCATAGGCTGTGTTGCTTTGTTTCCTATGTGTTTCTGGAAAAACCATACACTTCTCCAGAGTGGTTGTTGGCAATTTACATCCCGCCCATCAGCATGACAAGGCTCCCTGTTCTCCATGACATGTACTGTCTTTCTGGATTTTACACTTTTTTCAGATGGCCCTTTTGACCGGGGGGCAGTGAGACTTCATTGTAGTGTAGATTTCCTTTACACGCTTGCTTGGTTGGCCAAAAAGGGCGTATGCGTTTTTTCCTGAATATATTCAGGAAAAAACGCATACGCCCTTTTTGGCCAAGTGCATCATTGTTGACATTCTGCCTCTTTTTCTACGCTTTAAGTGCAATTCCAGTCTACGCCCTGAAATCGTTTTCCTGAAATTCTGCCCTGCTTTCAAGTCCTCTTTGAAGACTTACTTCAATATATTTTTGGACGATAGCTGTCATTCATAACTCTGCAGGTTTGTGAATTACAGTGCCCCTGAGCTCATTTCTTCAACTCGTTTTCTTGTGAGCTGGCCGCAAAACCGCAGGATTGCTTCAGGCCCTAATATGTTTCCGGCCGGGCACGCTGAGCCTTTGGTTAATTCCTCTTCCTGGTGGGAAATGAGCGTTCACTTTGCCCGTGCAGACACCAACAGCTTGTCTTTCATTGCTTCTCCCTATTCCTGTTCATCTTGCGCAGAAATTGCAAACTGTGCCAAACAGGAGGTTAATGGCCCTGACTCTCCAAGTGGGGAGAGTGTTAGTAAAGCGTTCAAATGTTGAACCCGAGTACCAGGGGACGAAAACTGAGATGCATTTGAAAACGTTTCCCAATCACATGGTGGACCATACTCTGGGTTTCCCATGCATGTTTTAGCTGAAGGAAGAATCCCTTAATCCTGGAAATTTGGAACCCATTGAATGGGTACCATGCAGTATGACTTCAAAGGGTCTGCGTTTGCTCACCGAACCTCACCAATGCTATCAGCCCGAAGTGTCCAGCCTTATGTCTCACCCAGCTCTGGGTGTAGATGTGGGAAATCCAGGTTGCATCACAAGCCCTGAATGAATTATTTAAGAATTGCTCTCTATTTCACTGTCATTTTGTTTTGTTTTTGAAATTTATTTTGATAATGGGATTTATCGGATTTTCACTGCTGCGTTTAGGCCGCTGTACACACGCTTGATTTCCTTATGGAGACATATAAATCCATGGGTTTTAAGATTCTTACTTGTCAGGTATCTTGCCAGGCATTGAATATGGGGTGTTGAGTCCATTTCGTTGAGCAAGGAGTAGGTCTTGTCTATTATATATTTGGCTTATGGAACGGTATCTGTGCTAATTTCAATCTCTGGTTTTATGCAGCACCGCAACTCACCTTTCCCCATAAGCAAGCATAAGTTGGTTTTCTAAATTTGAGACCCTGTTCTGTTTTGTAATTCAGTTCATGGGTAGCCAAGTTTACATTCCGTGTATTAGTGATATCTTATGATGTTTCTTTTTCTGTGTGACTTATTTCTCGTAGAATCATCATACCTGAATCCACTCATTATGCCGCTACGGGCCTGATGACGTAGATTTCATTGCTGAGTGATATTCCATTGTACGTGCGTACCACAACATCTTTATCCATTTTTTACTTTCTGGGATATTTTACTAGTACCGTAGACGAGGTTCTTGTAAACAGAGCCGTCCCATACTCTGGGGTGGCTGCGTGTTTTTGATTTTAATTTCCCTAAGCTATAGGACCATAAGTGGAAGTGCCATAGGCTGTGTTGCTTTGTTTCCTACGTGTTTCTGGAAACACCATACACTTCTCCAGAGTGGTTGTTGGCAATTTACATCCCGCCCATCAGCATGACAAGGCTCCCTGTTCTCCATGACCTGTCCTGCCTTTCTGGATTTTACACTTTATTCAGATGGCTCTTTTGACCGGGGGGGCAGTGAGACTTCATTGTAGTGCAGATTTCTTTTACACGCTTGCTTGGTTGGCCAAAAAGGGCGTATGCGTTTTTTCCTGAATATATTCAGGAAAAAACGCATACGCCCTTTTTGGCCAAGTGCATCGTTGTCGACATTCTGCCTCTTTTCCTATGCTTTTAGTACAATTCCAGTCTACCCCCTGAAATCGTTTTCCTGAAATTCTGCCCCGCTTTCAAGTCCTCTTGGAAGACTTACTTCAATACATTTTTGGACGATAGCTGTCATTCATAACTCTGCAGGTTTGTGAATTACAGTGCCCCTGAGCTCATGTCTTCAACTCGCTTTCTTGTGAGCTGGCCGCAAAACCGCAGGATTGCTTCAGGCCAAAGTCTCTTTCTGGCAGGGCACGCTGAGCCTTTGTTTAATTCCTCTTCCTGGTCGGAAATGAGCGTTCCTTTTGCCCGTGCAGACACCTACAGCTAGTCTCTCATTGCTTCTCCCTTTTCCTGTTCATTTTGCACAGAAATTGCAAAGTGTGCCAAACAGGAGGTTAAATGCAGTGACTCTCCAAGTGGGGAGAGTCTTAGTAAAGCGTCTGGAATGGTGAACCCGAGTACCAGGGGACGAAAACTGAGATGCATTTGAAAACGTTTCCCAATCACACGGTGGACCATACTATGGGTTTCCCATGCATGTTTTAGCTGAAGGAAGAATCCCTTAAACCTGGAAATTTGGAACCCATGGAATGGGTACCATGCAGTATGACTTCAAAGGGTCTGCGTTTGCTCACCGAACCTCACCAATGCTATCAGCCCGAAGTGTCCAGCCTTATGTCTCACCCAGCTCTGGGTGTAGATGTGGGAAATCCAGGTTGCATCACAAGCCCTGAATGAATTATTTAAGAATTGCTCTCTATTTCACTGTCATTTTGTTTTGTTTTTGAAATTTATTTTGATAATGGGATTTATCGGATTTTCACTGCTGCATTTAGGCCGCTGTACACACGCTTGACTTCCTTATGGAGACATATAAATCCATGGATTTTAAGATTCTTACTTGTCAGGTATAGTCCCAGGCGTTGCGTCCGTTTCGTTGAGCAAGGAGTAGGTCTTGTCTATTATATATTTGGCTTATGGAACGGTATCTGTGCTAATTTCAATCTCTGGTTTTATGCAGCACCCCAACTGAACTTTCCGCATAAGCAAGCATAAGTTGATTTTCTCAATTTGAGACCATTTTCTGTTTTGTAATTCAGTTCATGTGTAGCCAAGTTTACATTCCGTGTATTAGTCATATCTTATGATGTTTCTTTTTCTGTGAGACTTATTTCTCATAGAATCATCGTAACTGAATCCACTCATTATGGCGCTTCGGGCCTGATGACGTAGATTTCATTGCTGAGTGATATTCCATTGTACGTGCGTATCACAACTTCTTTATCCATTTTTTGCTTTCTCGGATATTTAACTTGTACCATAGACAACGTTCTTGTAAACAGAGCCGTCCCAAATTTTGGGGTGGCTGGGTGTTTTTGATTTTAATTTCCCTAAGCTATAGGACCATAAGTGGAAGTGCCATAGGCTGTGTTGATTTGTTGCCTACGTGTTTCAGGAAACACTATACACTTCTCCAGAGTGGCTGTTGGCAATTTACACCCCGCCCATCAGCATGACAAGGCTCCCTGTTCTCCATGACCTGTCCTGCCTTTCTGGATTTTACACGTTTTTCAGATGGCCCTTTTGACCGCTGGGCAGTGAGACTTCACTGTAGTGCAGATTTCTTTTACACGCCGCCCTGGTTGGCCAAAAAGGGCGTATGCGTTTTTTCCTGAATATATTCAGGAAAAAACGCATACGCCCTTTTTGGCCAAGTGCATCATTGTCGACATTCTGCCTCTTTTCCTATGCTTTAAGTGCAATTCCAGCCTACCCCCTGAAATCGTTTTCCTGAAATTCTGCCCCGCTTTCAAGTCCTCTTCGAAGACTTACTTCAGTACATTTTTGGACGATAGCTGTCATTCATAACTCTGCAGGTTTGTGAATTACAGTGCCCCTGAGCTCCTTTCCTCAACACGCTTTCTTGTGATCTGGCCGCAAAACCGCAGGATTGCTTCAGGCCCTAATCTGTTTCCGGCAGGGCACGCTGAGCCTTTGGTTAATTCCTCTTCCTGGTGGGAAATGAGCGTTCCATTTGCCCGTCCAGACACCTACAGCTAGTCTCTCATTGGTTCTCCCTATTCCTGTTCATCTTGCGCAGAAATTGCAAACTGTGCCAAACAGGACGTTAAAGGCACTGACTCTCCAAGAGGGGAGAATGTTAGTAAAGCGTCTGGAATGGTGAACCCGAGTACCAGGGTTCGAAAACTGAGATGCATTTGAAAACGTTTCCCAATCACACGGTGGACCATACTCTGGGTTTCCCATGCATGTTTTAGCTGAAGGAAGAATCCCTTAAACGTGGAGAGTTGGGACCCATGGAATGGGTACCATGCAGTATGACTTCAAAGGGTCTGCGTTTGGTCACCGAAGCTCACCAATGCTATCAGCCCGAAGTGTGCAGCCTTATGTCTCACCCAGCTCTGGGTGTAGATGTGGTAAATCCAGGTTGCATCACAAGCCCTGAATGAATTATTTAAGAATTGCTCTCTATTTCACTGTCATTGTGTTTTGTTTTTGAAATTTATTTTTATAATGGGATTTATCGGATTTTCACTGCTGCATTTAGGCCGCTGTACACACGCTTTATTTCCTTATGGAGACATATAAATCCATGGGTTTTAAGATTCTTAATTGTCAGGTATCTTGCCAGGCGTTGAATATGGGGTGTTGAGTCCATTTCGTTGAGCAAG
This sequence comes from Delphinapterus leucas, assembly GCF_059928025.1. NCBI lineage: Eukaryota > Metazoa > Chordata > Mammalia > Artiodactyla > Monodontidae > Delphinapterus > Delphinapterus leucas. Next base: position 1,704,100 of record NW_028322275.1, read on the forward strand.
GAGTAGGTATTGTCTATTATATATTTGGCTTATGGAATGGTATCTGTGCTAATTTCAATCTCTACTTTTATGCAGCACCCCAACTCACCTTTCCCCATAAGCAAGCATAAGTTGGTTTTCTAAATTTGAGACCCTGTTCTGTTTTGTAATTCAGTTCATGTGTGGCCAAGTTTACATTCCGTGTATTAGTGATATCTTATGATGTTTCTTTTTCTGTGTGACTTATTTCTCATAGAATCATCGTACCTGAATCCACTCATTATGCCGCTACGGGCCTGATGACGTAGGTTTCATTACTGAGTGATATTCCATTGTACGTGCGTACCACAACTTCTTTATCCATTTTTTGCTTTCTCGGATATTTAACTTGTACCGTAGATGAGGTTCTTGTAAACAGAGCCATCCCAAATTTTGGGGTGGCTGTGTGATTTTGATTTTAATTTCTCTATGCTATAGGACCATAAGTGGAAGTGCCATAGGCTGTGTTGCTTTTTTTCCTACGTGTTTCAGGAAACACCATACACTTCTCCAGAGTGGCTGTTGGCAATTTACATCCCGCCCATCAGCATAACAAGGCTCCCTGTTCTCCATGACCTGTCCTGCCTTTCTGGAATTTACACATTTTTCAGATGGCCCTTTTGACCGGGGGGCAGTGAGACTTCATTGTAGTGCACATTTCCTTTACACGGTTGCTTGGTTGGCCAAAAAGGGCGTATGCGTTTTTTCCTGAATATATTCAGGAAAAAACGCATACGCCCTTTTTGGCCAAGTGCATCATTGTCGACATTCTGCCTCTAATCTTATTCTTTAAGTGCAATTCCATTCTACCCCCTGAAATCGTTTTCCTGAAATTCTGCCCCGATTTCAAGTCCTCTTCGAAGACTTACTTGAAAATATTTTTGGACGATAGCTGTCATTCATTACTCTGCAGGTTTGTGAATTACAGTGCCCCTGAGCTCATTTCTTCAACTCGTTTTCTTGTGAGCTGGCCGCAAACACACATGATTGCTTCAGGCCCTAATCTGGTTCCGGCACGGCATGCTGAGCCTTTGGTGAATTCCTCTTCCTGGTGGGAAATGAGCGTTAAATTTGCCTGTGCAGACACCTCCAGCTAGTGTCTCATTGATTCCCCCTATTCCTGTTCATCTTGCGCAGATATTGCAAACTGTGCCAAACAGGAGGTTAAAGGCACTGAGTCTCCAAGTGGGGAGAGTGTTAGTAAAGGGTCTGGAATGGTGAACCCGAGTAAAAGGGGAAGAAAACTGAGATGCATTTGAAAACGTTTCCCGGTCACATGGTGCACCATGCTTGGGTTTTCCATGCATGTTTTAGCTGAAGGAAGAATCCCTCAATCCTGGAGAGTTGGGACCCATGGAATGGGTACCATGCAGTATGACTTCAAAGGGTCTGCACTTGCTCATCGAACCTCACCAATGCTATCAGCCCGAAGTGTCCAACCTTATGTCTCACTCAGCTCTGGGTGTAGATGTGGTAAATCCAGGTTGCATCACAAGCCCTGAATGAATTATTTAAAAATTGCTCTCTATTTCACTGTCATTGTGTTTTGTTTCTGTAATTCATTTTGATAATGGGATTTATCGGATTTTCTCTGCTGCATTCTTGCAGCTGTACACACGCTTGATTCTCTTATGGAGACATATAAATCCATGGGTTTGAAGATTCTGATCAGTCAGGTGTATTCCTAGGCTTTGAATATGGGGTGTTTAGTCCATTTCGTTGAGCAAGGGGTAGGTCTTGAGTATTATATATTTGGCTTATGGAAAGGTATCTGTGCTAATTTCTATCTCTGGTTTTATGCAGCACCCCAACTCACATTTCCCCTTAAGCAAGCATAAGTTGGTTTTCTAAATTTGAGACCCTGTTCTGTTTTGTAATTCAGTTCATGTGTAGCCAAGTTTACATTCCTTGTATTAGTGATATCTTATGATGTTTCATTTTCTGTGTGACTTATTTCACTTAGAATCATCGTACCTGAATCCACTCATTATGCCGCAATGGGCCTGATGACATAGATTTCATTGGTGAGTGATATTCCATTGTACGTACGTACCACAATTTCTTTATCCATTTTTCGCTTTCTTGGATATTTAACTTGTACCGTAGACGAGGTTCTTGTAAACAGAGCCGTCCGAAACTTTGGGGTGGCTGTGTGTTTTTGATTTTAATTTCACTAAGCTATCGGACCATAAGCGGAAGTGCTGTAGGCTCCGTTGCTTGGTTTTTTAGGTGTTTGAGGAAACACCATACACTTCTCCAGAGTGGCTGTTGGCAAATTACATCCCGCCCATCAGCATAACAAGGCTCCCTCTTCTCCATGGTCTGTGCTGCCTTTCTGGATTTTACACTTTTTTCAGATGGCCCTTTTGACCGGGGCGCAGTGAGACTTCATTGTAGTGCAGATTTCCTTTACACGCTTGCTTGGTTGGCCAAAAAGGGCGTATGCGTTTTTTCCTGAATATATTCAGGAAAAAACGCATACGCCCTTTTTGGCCAAGTGCATCATTGTCGTCGTTCTGCCTCTTTTCCTATGCTTTAAATGCAATTCCAGTCTACCCCCTGAAATCGTTTTCCTGAAATTCTGCCCCACTTTCAAGTCCTCTTCGCAGCCTTCCTTCAATATATTTTTAGACCGTAGCTGTCATTTATAACTCTGCAGGTTTGTGAATTACAGTGCCCCTGAGCTCCTTTCTTCAACTCGCTTTCTTGTGAGCTGGCCGCAAACCCGCAGGAATGCTTCAGGCCCTAATCTGGTTCTGGCACGGCATGCTGAGCCTTTGGTTAATTCCTCTTCCTGGTGGGAAATGAGCGTTAAATTTGCCCGTGCAGACACCTTCACACGAGTCGTCATGGTGCCCCTTTGCCCCGGTTATCTCTATGGAGGTTGGAGTTGGAGGGCCTCCTCACTCAAGGTCAGTGTGCCCACGGAGCCAACCCTGCAACTTCAGGGCATGTTTGGTGGTTAGGATCACCACGTGGGGTCCTTTTACCTTAGGAGGGAGGTGGCCTTTTGGGCTGCTGATTTCCAGGTTTTCGGATACTGCCAGTATCTTGGCCAGATGTGGCGGTGGGCCAATCCCCTTGGTGACCGTAGTTTATCCTACCTGGATCGCATTCTTGCATTGTTCCATTTCAAGTGGTCCCAGGTTTTGCACTAATACTCCAATGGCGATTCACCGTTCACCAGGAATGTAAAGGTCAAAGGGTTTAGCTAAATTAGGGAGTTCCAGGGCAAGGGTCTGAATTGACTGCTCTTTCCATTCTTGAAAGGCCACTTCTGCATTCTATTCAAAAGGATCATCACCTTTTCCTTTCAGTGTTTCATATAGAGGCCGAGCTAGTAGACTGTAGTTAGGGATCCAGAAGCAGCAAACCCTGGCCTCCCCAGGAACCCCTAAGCTGTCTTCTAGTTTTAGAAATGGGTAAGGCTGTAAATTGTTTCTTCCCCTTCCTGGGATGGGCTTCTCCGACCTTCTGTGAGAATGAAGCCCAGGCAGGTCACCATAGTCTGTGATATTTGAGCTTTTTCTTGGACAACTTGTATCCTTTATTGGCTTCATAGTTCAGAGGTCTCCTTAGTAGGGCTGGCGATCAGAATGTCGTCTGCATATTGAAGGAGTGTTTCCTTTTCCAGAGGTAGAACTTTTAGGTCTTTAGCTGAGCTTTCCCCAAAGATGGTGTGGGAATTTTTGAACCCTTGGGACAACACGGCCCGGAAGTATTGTTTTAGTTGTATGTTGAGTCCTGCCACTCACAAGCCAAAATTTCTTGTGACTCTGGGACTAATAGAATATAAAAGAAGGCATCATTGAAGACTAATACAGAATACCATGTCCTGGTGTTTGGCAGAATGACCAGCAGGGTGTAGGGTTTAGGAACTACTGGAGGTATATCCTCAGTGGCTTAACTGACTGTCCTGACATCCTTTACCAGGACTCCAGCAGCCCATGGGGCTCTCGAGGTCAGGCCAATCCCAGGATATGGAGCTCACCTGGGCAGGTATCCCAACCCAGCCCACGGGGCTCTCATGTTCAGGACCCTCCCAGGATATGGTGTTCCCTGGGCAGGTCCCCCTGCAGCCCATGGGGCTCTCGTGGTCAGGCCCCTCCCAGGATACAGAGCTACCCTTGCAGGTACCATGGCAGGGCTGGGAACACAGGAACCGTGCATATCGCCCTCATTGCAGAGCACTCCCATCTCACCTGTCACTCAGATCTGACACAGAGCACCTCAGAGCAGGACTTGAACTAACAAACAGCAGCTCCGACAGGTCTGTGACCCTGGGCATCACTCTGTGTGGCCTCCCTCCACCTGGTCTTCCAGAGACTTCCACTGCACCCGGGGCACCAGGCCTCTGTCTCCACCCACCAGCCACCCCTCCTCTCCCTGACTCCTGGGTTCCTCTCATTAGGAGAGGGTTTTCTTGAAGTTGTCTCCCACTCATGGGCCAGATAATATAATTAGAAAACAAGCCAGAGCTGCAGCCCCTTGTCTATCCTGACTCTCAGGAGCCCACACCTGTTCCTTGGACCTGGCCGATTCAGCAAGTTCCAGTTTCTGCAACTGTGAGCCCCTGAGGGGTGATTATTGGCTGGCCTGGGAAGCCTGACCGTGCCGGCCAGCCCTCCCCAGGTGTGCCTGGGTTCAGATCAATATAAACACCGCTCCAGGCAGCAAGAGCCCCTGCAGCTGTGCCTGACGCCATTTTCTCTGCCCTGTCAGCAGTCTTGGGGCTGGACTGGTGGGAGGGAGTGAGAGGCCACGGCTTTGTGGGTGGCCCAGTGTGAGTGGGGCTCTGCTGGACTTTCTGCAGCAGTTGCCAAGATGCCACCTGCTAAAGAAGAGGATGTGTCACCCATACCTGCCGCTGGAATTTCTCCCTGGGCAGAGGTGAGTGAGGAAGAAAGCAGTGGGGGCCGGGACAGCAGGGGTATCTCAGGCAGGGAAATGGAAAGCTTCCAGAAGAGCACCCAGGGCCAGGACCACCCTGGCTGGCCTGCAGGCACCAAGTCGGCTGGCATGCTGTCGCTCATGTGGCTCCATGGCCCTTCCTCTAGGCTTTCAAGTCCTTGTACATATTCAGGTGTTTTACCTGGGAAGGGTGGGAACATTTCAGCAGCAGCTGGCCTGGGGCTCAGCCCACGTTTACTCACAGATGCCTCGGCACGGTCCCCCAGCTTTGCAATGAGGACGCTTGTTGCGTGGGGCCTGCTGGCTGAATGGGAGATGATTCCCCACCACTGACCAACTTCAGAATTGCTTACAACTGGAGCAAGTGCCCTGATACGGTTTTCCTCTGTGTAACTGGTGGGTTCTGTTTTTTTTTCTTTTTTTCGTTTTTGGTTCAAGGTAGCTTTTATTCCTCTTTTTTGTATTTACAGATATAAGCATGGAAATAATTTATTCATATAAATACATGTATGTGAAGGGAAGAATATTTTCTCTGTTTTACTTTTTGTAATTTGAATTTTATTTTATTTTTTTATACAGCAGGTTCTTTTTGGTTATCTCTTTTATACATATAAATGTATATATGCCAATCCCAATCTCTCAACTCCTCCCACCACCACCCCCCAACAGCTTTCGCCCCTTGGTGTCCATACGTTTGTTGTCTACATCTGTTGCTCTATTTCTGCCTTGCAAAACGGTTCATCTGTAAAATTTGTCTAGGATCCACATATAGGCATTAATAGACAAGATTTGTTTTTCTATTTCTGACTTACTTCACTCTGTATGACAGTCTCTAGATCCATCAACGTCTCTACAAATGACCCAATTTCATTCCTTTTTATGGCTTAGTAATATTCCATTTTATATATGTACCACTTCTTTATGCATTCGTCTGTCTGTGGGCATTTAGGTTGCTTCCATTACCTGGATATTGTAAATAGTGATGCAATGAACATTGCGGTGAATGTCTCTTTTTGATTTATGGTTTTGTCTGGGTATATGCCCAGTAGTGGGATTGCTGTATCATATGGTAATTCTATTCTTAGTTTTATAAGAAACTCCATAATGTTCTCCACAGTGACTGTATCAATTTACATTCCCAACAATAGTGCAAGAGGGTTCCTTATCTCCACACCCTTTCCAGCATTTGTTGTTTGTAGATTTTCTGATGATGCCCATTCTAACATGTGTGAGGTGATACACCATGGATGAGTCTATTTCGTTGAGCAAAGAGTAGGTCTTGTCTAGTACATATTTGGCTTATGGAACGGTATGTGTGCTAATTTCAATCTCTGGTTTTATACAGCACCCCAACTCAACATTCCCCTTAAGCAAGCATAAGTTTTTATCTAAATGTGAGACTCTGTTCGGTTTTGTATTTCAGTTTATGTGTAGCCAAGTTTACACTCCCTCTATTAGTGATATCTTATGATACTTATCTTTCTCTGTGTGACGTATTTCTCTTAGAATCATCCTATTTAAATCCACTCAATTTGCTGCTACAGGCCTGATGACATTGATTTCATTGCTGAGTGATATTCCGTTGTACGTAAGTAGCACAACTCCTTTATCCATTTTTTTCTTTCTGGGATATTTAATTTGTACTGGACTCGAGTTTCTTGTAAACACAGCAGCCCTAAATTTTGTGCTGGCTGTGTCTTGTTGATTTTAATTTTCCTAAGCTATAGGGCTAAAAGTGGAAGTACCCTAGGCTCTGTAGCTTTGTTTTTCAGATGTTTCAGGATACACCATAAACATCTCCAGAGTGTCTGTTGGCAATTTACATCCCGCCCATCAGCATAACAAGGCTCCCTGTTCTCCATGGCCTGTCCTGTGTTTCTGGTTTTTACACTTTTTTCAGATGGCCCTTTTGACGAATGGGAAATGAGACTTCATTGTAGTGCGGATTTCCATTGCTGGAGTGCTTGGTTGGCCAAAAAGGGCATATGCGTTTTTTCCTGAATATATTCAGGAAAAAATGTTTACGCACTTTTGTCCAAGTGCATCAGTGTCAAAGATCTGCCGCTTTTCACATGCTTTAAATGCAATTCCAATCTACCTCCTGAAATATGATTCCTGCAATTCTGCCTCGTTTTCAAGTCCTCTTTGCAGACTTACTTCAATATATTTTTGCCAATAGCTGTCATTTATATCTCTGCAGGTTTGTGAATTACAGTGCCCGTGATTTCCTTTCTTAACTCGTTTCCTTGAAAGCTGGCCACAGAACCGCAGGTTTGCTTTAGGCCATAATCAGGGTCCGACACGGCACTCTGAGCCTTTGGCTAATTCCTCTTCCTGGTGGGAAATTAGAGTTAAATGTGCCCCTCCGGACACCTGCCTCACTCCCAGCCCCTTGGTTATGTGTGTCCTGTAGTTTGAGGCCACATGTGCTGGGTTCCTCACCTTTGGCTGATGTGGCCTCACTGGTGTGAGGACACTCCTGCCTGGTTCCCATCCCCTTGGTGATGTGGACCCTCCGGTGAGAGTCTGATCCTGGCTGGGTTCCTCACACTTCTGAGAGGTGGGCCCTCTTCTCTGAGGTCACTCCTGCCTGGCTGGCCCACCCCGCCTTGACGACGTCGGCTCTCTCGTGGGAGTTGGTGCCTGCTGCGAGTCTCCTCCCCTTGGTAATGAGGGCCCTCTGGCGTCAGGCCCTAACTCCTGGCCTCCCAAAATTTTCTGATGTGCGCCCTGTGGTGCGAGTACACTCCTGCCAGGTTCCCAACACCATGGGAATGTGGGCCTTCTGCTCTGAGGTCCCAACGGTGGGTTGCTCAGTTTCATGATGAGGGCCCTCTGGTGTGAGTTCACTCCGGCCTGGATCCCATAGCCTCGCTGCTCCTGGCCACCTGCGGGGAGGTTACAACTGCGGGATTCCTCACCTTTTTTCTTCTATGGGCCCTCTGTTTTGAGACTCCTCCTGCCTGCCTCACTCCCAGCCCCTTGGTGATGTGTGTCCTCTGGTTTGAGGCCACGTGTGCTGGGTCCCTCACCTTTCGATGATGTGGCCCCACGGGTGTGAGGACACTCTTGCCTGGTTCCTATCCCCTTGAAGATGTGGGCTCTCTGGTGAGAGTCTGATCCTGGCTGGGTTCCTCACCCTTCTGTGAGGTGGGCCCTCTGCTGTGAGGTCACTCCTGCCTGGCTGGCACTGCCCGCCTGGGCAACATCGGTCCTCTTGTGGCAGTTGGAGCATGCTGGGAGCCTCCTCCCCTCGGTGATGAGGGCCCTCTGGCGTCAGGCCCTAACTGCTGGGTACCCACATTTTCTGATACGTGCTAAGTGGTGCGAGGACACTCCTGCGAGGTTCTCATCCCCATGGGGATGTGGGCCTTCTGCTCTGAGGTCCCAATGGCTGGGTTGCTCACAGTTTCATGATGTGGGCCCTCTGCTGTGAGTTCACTGCAGCCTGGATCACATAGACTCGGTGCTCTGGGCCGCCTGCTGGGAGGTTCCCACTGCAGGATTCCTCACCTTTTTTATTCTATTGGCCCTGTGTTGTGAGGCTACTCATGCCTGCCTCAATCCGAGCCCCTTGGAGATGTGGGTCCTCTGGTTTAGGCCTCATGTGCTGGTTTCCTCACCTTTCTATGATGTGGTCACCCTGGTGTGAAGACAGTCCTGCCTGGTTCTGATCCCCTTGGTGATGTGGGCCCTCTGGTGAGAGTCTTATCCTGGCTGGGTTCCTCACCCTTCTGTGAGGTAGGCCCTCTGCTGTGAGGTCACTCCTGCCTGGCTGTCACACGTCACCTTGTCGACATGGGCCCTCAGTTGGGAGTTGGTGCCTGCTTGGGGTCTCCTCCCCTTGGTAATGAGGGCCCTCTGGCGTCAGACCCTAACTTCTGGGCTCCCAGAATTCTCTGATGTGTGCCCTGAGGTGCGAGTACACTTATGCCATGTTCCCAACCACATAGGAATGTGGGCCTTCTGCTCTGAGGTCTCAAAGCCTGGGTTGCTCACAGTTTCATGATGAGGGCCCTCTGTTTTGAGTTCAGTCAGGTCTGGATCCCATAGCCTCGCTGCTCCTGGCCGCCTGCTGGGAGGTTCCAACTGCGGGATTCCTCACCTTTTTTCTTCTATGGGCCCTCTGTTTTGAGACTCCTCCTGCCTGCCTCACTCCCAGCCCCTTGGTGATGTGTGTCCTCTGGTTTGAGGCCACGTGTGCTGGGTCACTCACATTTCGTTGATGAGGTCCCACTGGTGTGAGGACACTCCAGCCTGGTTCCCATTCTCTTGGTAATGTGGGCCCTCTGGTGAGAGTCTGATCCTCCTTGGGTTCCTCACACTTTTGTGAGGTGGGCCCTCTGCTGTGAGGTCACTCTTGCCTGGCTGGCACACCCCGCATTGGCGACGGCGGCCCACTGGTAGCAGTAGGAGCCTGCTGGGAGCCTCCTCTCCTCGGTGATGAGAGCCCTCTGGTGTCAGGCCCTAACTGCTGGGCTCCCCACATTTTCTGATGTGTGCCCACTGGTGCGATGACACTCCTACTTGGTTCCCTTCCCCATGGGGATGTGGGCCTTGTGCTCTGAGGTCACAACGGCTGGTTTGCTCACAGTTTCATGATGAGGGCCCTCTGTTGTGAGTTCATCACTGCCTGGATCCCATAGCCTCGGTGCTCTGGGCCACCTGCTGGGATGTTCCAACTGCTGGATTCCTCACCTTTTTTATACAATGGGCCATGTGTTGTGAGGTTAATCCTGCCTGCCTCGCTCCAAGACCCATGGTGATGTGGGTCCTCTGGTTTGAGGCCACATTTTCTTGTTACCTCAACTTTTGATGATATGGCCCCACGGGTGTGATGACACTCCTGCCTGGTTCACAGCCCCTTGCTGATGTGGGCACTCTGGTGAGAGTCTGATCCTGGCTGGGTTCCTTACCCTTCTGTGAGGTGGGCCCTCTGATGTGAGGTCACTCCTGCCTGGCTGGCTCACGTCGCCTTGATGATGTGGGCCCTCTGTTGGCCACTAAAGCATTCTGGGAGCCTCCTACCCTCTTTAATGAGGGCCCTGGAAAAAACGCAGATGCACATTTTGACCAAGTGCATCATTGTCCAGGATCTGCCTCTTCTCCTATGCTTTCAGAGCACTTCCCGTCTACGTCCTGAAATCATATTCCAGGAATACTGCCCCGCTTTCAAGTCCTCCTCTCAGCCTTACTTCAATATATTTTTGTATGATACCTGTCATTAATAACTCTGCAGGTTTGTTAAATACAGTGTCCCTGAGCTCCTTTCTTCAACACGCTTTCTTGTGAGCTGGCCGCAAAACCGCAGGATTGCTTCAGGCCGTAATCTGGTTTCGGCACGGCACGCTGAGCCTTTGGTAAATTCCTCTTTCTGGTGAGAAATGAGCATTCAATTTGCCCGTGGAGACACCTACAGCTAGTCTCTCATTGGTTCTCCCTATTCCTGTTCATCTTGTGCAGAAATTGCAAACTGTGCCAAACAGGAGGTTAAAGGCACTGACTCTCCAAGTGGGTAGAGGGTTAGTAAAGCATCTGGAATGGTGAACCCGAGTACCAGGGAACGAAACCTGAGAGCCATTTAAAATGGTTTCCCAGTCTCACAGTGGACAATACTCTGGGTTTCCCATGCATGTTTTAGCTGAAGGAAGAATTCCTTAAACCTGGAGATTATTGACCCATGGAATGGGTACCATGCAGTATGACTAAAAAGGGTCTGAATTTGCTCACCGAACCTCACCAATGCTATCAGTTCGAAGTGTCCAGCCTTATGCCTCACCCAGCTCTGGGTGTAGATGTGGTAAATCCAGGTTTCATCACAAGCCCTGAATCAATTATTTAAGAATTGCTGTCTCTTTCACTGTCATTGTGTTTTGTTTTTGTAATTTAGTTTGATAATGGGATTTATCGGATTTTCACTGCTGCGTTCATGCCGCTGTACAAACGCTTGATTCTCCTACAGAGAAATATAAATCCACGGGTTTTAAGATTCTTACTAGTCAGGTATATTCCTAGGCGTCGAATATGTGGTGTTGAGTCCATGTCGTTGAACAAGGAGTAGGTCTTGACTATTACATATTTGGCTTATGGAACGGTATCTGTGCTATTTTCAATCTCTGGTTTTATGCAGCACCCCAACTCACCTTTGCCCTTAAGCAAGCATAAGTTGGTTTTCTAAATTTGAGTCCCTGTTCTGTTTTGTAATTCAGTTCATGTGTAGCCAAGTTTACATTCCGTGTATTAGTGATATCTTATGATGTTTCATTTTCTGTGTGACTTATTTCACTTAGAATCACTGTAGCTGAATCCACTCCTTATGCCGTGATGGGCCTGATGACATAGATTTCATTGCTGAGTGATATTCCATTGTATGTACGAACCACAACTTCTTTATCCATTTTTCACATTCTGGGATATTTAACTTGTACCATAGATGAGGTTCTTGTAAACAGAGCCGTCCGAAAATTTGGGGTGGCTGTGTGTTTTTGATTTTAATTTCCCTAAGCTATAGGACCATAACTGGAAGTGCCGTAGGCTCCGTTGCTTTGTTTTTTAGGTGTTTCAGGAAACACCATACACTTCTCCAGGGTGGCTGTTGGCAATTTACATCCCGCCCATCAGCATAACAAGGCTCCCTGTTCTCCATGGCCTGTGCTGTCTTTCTGGATTTTACACTTTTTTTAGATGGCCCTTTTGACCGGGGGGCTGTGAGACTTCATTGTAGTGCATAATTCTTTAACATGCTTGCATGGTTGGCCAAAAAGGGCGTATGCGTTTTTTCCTGAATATATTCAGGAAAAAACGCATACGCCCTTTTTGGCCAAGTGCATCATTGTCGACGTTCTGCCTCTTTTCCTATGCTTTAAATGCAATTCCAGTCTACCCCCTGAAATCGTTTTCTTGCAATTCTGCCCACTTACAAGTCCTCTTCGCAGCCTTCCTTCAATATATTTTTGGACGATAGCTGTCATTTATAACTCTGCAGGTTTGTGAATTACAGTGCCCCTGAGCTCCTTTCTTCAACTCGCTTTCTTGTGAGCTGGCCGCAAACACACATGATTGCTTCAGGCCCTAATCTGGTTCCGGCACGGCATGCTGAGCCTTTGGTGAATTCCTCTTCCTGGTGGGAAATGAGCGTTAAATTTGCCTGTGCAGACACCTCCAGCTAGTGTCTCATTGATTCCCCCTATTCCTGTTCATCTTGCGCAGATATTGCAAACTGTGCCAAACAGGAGGTTAAAGGCACTGAGTCTCCAAGTGGGGAGAGTGTTAGTAAAGGGTCTGGAATGGTGAACCCGAGTAAAAGGGGAAGAAAACTGAGATGCATTTGAAAACGTTTCCCGGTCACATGGTGCACCATACTTGGGTTTTCCATGCATGTTTTAGCTGAAGGAAGAATCCCTCAATCCTGGAGAGTTGGGACCCATGGAATGGGTACCATGCAGTATGACTTCAAAGGGTCTGCACTTGCTCATCGAACCTCACCAATGCTATCAGCCCGAAGTGTCCAACCTTATGTCTCACTCAGCTCTGGGTGTAGATGTGGTAAATCCAGGTTGCATCACAAGCCCTGAATGAATTATTTAAAAATTGCTCTCTATTTCACTGTCATTGTGTTTTGTTTCTGTAATTCATTTTGATAATGGGATTTATCGGATTTTCTCTGCTGCATTCTTGCAGCTGTACACACGCTTGATTCTCTTATGGAGACATATAAATCCATGGGTTTGAAGATTCTGATCAGTCAGGTGTATTCCTAGGCTTTGAATATGGGGTGTTTAGTCCATTTCGTTGAGCAAGGGGTAGGTCTTGAGTATTATATATTTGGCTTATGGAAAGGTATCTGTGCTAATTTCTATCTCTGGTTTTATGCAGCACCCCAACTCACATTTCCCCTTAAGCAAGCATAAGTTGGTTTTCTAAATTTGAGACCCTGTTCTGTTTTGTAATTCAGTTCATGTGTAGCCAAGTTTACATTCCTTGTATTAGTGATATCTTATGATGTTTCATTTTCTGTGTGACTTATTTCACTTAGAATCATCGTACCTGAATCCACTCATTATGCCGCAATGGGCCTGATGACATAGATTTCATTGGTGAGTGATATTCCATTGTACGTACGTACCACAATTTCTTTATCCATTTTTCGCTTTCTTGGATATTTAACTTGTACCGTAGACGAGGTTCTTGTAAACAGAGCCGTCCGAAACTTTGGGGTGGCTGTGTGTTTTTGATTTTAATTTCACTAAGCTATAGGACCATAAGTGGAAGTGCTGTAGGCTCCGTTGCTTGGTTTTTTAGGTGTTTGAGGAAACACCATACACTTCTCCAGAGTGGCTGTTGGCAAATTACATCCCGCCCATCAGCATAACAAGGCTCCCTCTTCTCCATGGTCTGTGCTGCCTTTCTGGATTTTACACTTTTTTCAGATGGCCCTTTTGACCGGGGCGCAGTGAGACTTCATTGTAGTGCAGATTTCCTTTACACGCTTGCTTGGTTGGCCAAAAAGGGCGTATGCGTTTTTTCCTGAATATATTCAGGAAAAAACGCATACGCCCTTTTTGGCCAAGTGCATCATTGTCGTCGTTCTGCCTCTTTTCCTATGCTTTAAATGCAATTCCAGTCTACCCCCTGAAATCGTTTTCCTGAAATTCTGCCCCACTTTCAAGTCCTCTTCGCAGCCTTCCTTCAATATATTTTTAGACCATAGCTGTCATTTATAACTCTGCAGGTTTGTGAATTACAGTGCCCCTGAGCTCCTTTCTTCATCTCGCTTTCTTGTGAGCTGGCCGCAAACCCGCAGGAATGCTTCAGGCCCTAATCTGGTTCTGGCACGGCATGCTGAGCCTTTGGTTAATTCCTCTTCCTGGTGGGAAATGAGCGTTAAATTTGCCCGTGCAGACACCTTCACACGAGTCGTCATGGTGCCCCTTTGCCCCGGTTATCTCTATGGAGGTTGGAGTTGGAGGGCCTCCTCACTCAAGGTCAGTGTGCCCACGGAGCCAACCCTGCAACTTCAGGGCATGTTTGGTGGTTAGGATCACCACGTGGGGTCCTTTTACCTTAGGAGGGAGGTGGCCTTTTGGGCTGCTGATTTCCAGGTTTTCGGATACTGCCAGTATCTTGGCCAGATGTGGCGGTGGGCCAATCCCCTTGGTGACCGTAGTTTATCCTACCTGGATCGCATTCTTGCATTGTTCCATTTCAAGTGGTCCCAGGTTTTGCACTAATACTCCAATGGCGATTCACCGTTCACCAGGAATGTAAAGGTCAAAGGGTTTAGCTAAATTAGGGAGTTCCAGGGCAAGGGTCTGAATTGACTGCTCTTTCCATTCTTGAAAGGCCACTTCTGCATTCTATTCAAAAGGATCATCACCTTTTCCTTTCAGTGTTTCATATAGAGGCCGAGCTAGTAGACTGTAGTTAGGGATCCAGAAGCAGCAAACCCTGGCCTCCCCAGGAACCCCTAAGCTGTCTTCTAGTTTTAGAAATGGGTAAGGCTGTAAATTGTTTCTTCCCTTTCCTGGGATGGGCTTCTCCGACCTTCTGTGAGAATGAAGCCCAGGCAGGTCACCGTAGTCTGTGATATTTGAGCTTTTTCTTGGACAACTTGTATCCTTTATTGGCTTCATAGTTCAGAGGTCTCCTTAGTAGGGCTGGCGATCAGAATGTCGTCTGCATATTGAAGGAGTGTTTCCTTTTCCAGAGGTAGAACTTTTAGGTCTTTAGCTGAGCTTTCCCCAAAGATGGTGTGGGAATTTTTGAACCCTTGGGACAACACGGCCCGGAAGTATTGTTTTAGTTGTATGTTGAGTCCTGCCACTCACAAGCCAAAATTTCTTGTGACTCTGGGACTAATAGAATATAAAAGAAGGCATCATTGAAGACTAATACAGAATACCATGTCCTGGTGTTTGGCAGAATGACCAGCAGGGTGTAGGGTTTAGGAACTACTGGAGGTATATCCTCAGTGGCTTAACTGACTGTCCTGACATCCTTTACCAGGACTCCAGCAGCCCATGGGGCTCTCGAGGTCAGGCCAATCCCAGGATATGGAGCTCACCTGGGCAGGTATCCCAACCCAGCCCACGGGGCTCTCATGTTCAGGACCCTCCCAGGATATGGTGTTCCCTGGGCAGGTCCCCCTGCAGCCCATGGGGCTCTCGTGGTCAGGCCCCTCCCAGGATACAGAGCTACCCTTGCAGGTACCATGGCAGGGCTGGGAACACAGGAACCGTGCATATCGCCCTCATTGCAGAGCACTCCCATCTCACCTGTCACTCAGATCTGACACAGAGCACCTCAGAGCAGGACTTGAACTAACAAACAGCAGCTCCGACAGGTCTGTGACCCTGGGCATCACTCTGTGTGGCCTCCCTCCACCTGGTCTTCCAGAGACTTCCACTGCACCCGGGGCACCAGGCCTCTGTCTCCACCCACCAGCCACCCCTCCTCTCCCTGACTCCTGGGTTCCTCTCATTAGGAGAGGGTTTTCTTGAAGTTGTCTCCCACTCATGGGCCAGATAATATAATTAGAAAACAAGCCAGAGCTGCAGCCCCTTGTCTATCCTGACTCTCAGGAGCCCACACCTGTTCCTTGGACCTGGCCGATTCAGCAAGTTCCAGTTTCTGCAACTGTGAGCCCCTGAGGGGTGATTATTGGCTGGCCTGGGAAGCCTGACCGTGCCGGCCAGCCCTCCCCAGGTGTGCCTGGGTTCAGATCAATATAAACACCGCTCCAGGCAGCAAGAGCCCCTGCAGCTGTGCCTGACGCCATTTTCTCTGCCCTGTCAGCAGTCTTGGGGCTGGACTGGTGGGAGGGAGTGAGAGGCCACGGCTTTGTGGGTGGCCCAGTGTGAGTGGGGCTCTGCTGGACTTTCTGCAGCAGTTGCCAAGATGCCACCTGCTAAAGAAGAGGATGTGTCACCCATACCTGCCGCTGGAATTTCTCCCTGGGCAGAGGTGAGTGAGGAAGAAAGCAGTGGGGGCCGGGACAGCAGGGGTATCTCAGGCAGGGAAATGGAAAGCTTCCAGAAGAGCACCCAGGGCCAGGACCACCCTGGCTGGCCTGCAGGCACCAAGTCGGCTGGCATGCTGTCGCTCATGTGGCTCCATGGCCCTTCCTCTAGGCTTTCAAGTCCTTGTACATATTCAGGTGTTTTACCTGGGAAGGGTGGGAACATTTCAGCAGCAGCTGGCCTGGGGCTCAGCCCACGTTTACTCACAGATGCCTCGGCACGGTCCCCCAGCTTTGCAATGAGGACGCTTGTTGCGTGGGGCCTGCTGGCTGAATGGGAGATGATTCCCCACCACTGACCAACTTCAGAATTGCTTACAACTGGAGCAAGTGCCCTGATACGGTTTTCCTCTGTGTAACTGGTGGGTTCTGTTTTTTTTTCTTTTTTTCGTTTTTGGTTCAAGGTAGCTTTTATTCCTCTTTTTTGTATTTACAGATATAAGCATGGAAATAATTTATTCATATAAATACATGTATGTGAAGGGAAGAATATTTTCTCTGTTTTACTTTTTGTAATTTGAATTTTATTTTATTTTTTTATACAGCAGGTTCTTTTTGGTTATCTCTTTTATACATATAAATGTATATATGCCAATCCCAATCTCTCAACTCCTCCCACCACCACCCCCCAACAGCTTTCGCCCCTTGGTGTCCATACGTTTGTTGTCTACATCTGTTGCTCTATTTCTGCCTTGCAAAATGGTTCATCTGTAAAATTTGTCTAGGATCCACATATAGGCATTAATAGACAAGATTTGTTTTTCTATTTCTGACTTACTTCACTCTGTATGACAGTCTCTAGATCCATCAACGTCTCTACAAATGACCCAATTTCATTCCTTTTTATGGCTTAGTAATATTCCATTTTATATATGTACCACTTCTTTATGCATTCGTCTGTCTGTGGGCATTTAGGTTGCTTCCATTACCTGGATATTGTAAATAGTGATGCAATGAACATTGCGGTGAATGTCTCTTTTTGATTTATGGTTTTGTCTGGGTATATGCCCAGTAGTGGGATTGCTGTATCATATGGTAATTCTATTCTTAGTTTTATAAGAAACTCCATAATGTTCTCCACAGTGACTGTATCAATTTACATTCCCAACAATAGTGCAAGAGGGTTCCTTATCTCCACACCCTTTCCAGCATTTGTTGTTTGTAGATTTTCTGATGATGCCCATTCTAACATGTGTGAGGTGATACACCATGGATGAGTCTATTTCGTTGAGCAAAGAGTAGGTCTTGTCTAGTACATATTTGGCTTATGGAACGGTATGTGTGCTAATTTCAATCTCTGGTTTTATACAGCACCCCAACTCAACATTCCCCTTAAGCAAGCATAAGTTTTTATCTAAATGTGAGACTCTGTTCGGTTTTGTATTTCAGTTTATGTGTAGCCAAGTTTACACTCCCTCTATTAGTGATATCTTATGATACTTATCTTTCTCTGTGTGACGTATTTCTCTTAGAATCATCCTATTTAAATCCACTCAATTTGCTGCTACAGGCCTGATGACATTGATTTCATTGCTGAGTGATATTCCGTTGTACGTAAGTAGCACAACTCCTTTATCCATTTTTTTCTTTCTGGGATATTTAATTTGTACTGGACTCGAGTTTCTTGTAAACACAGCAGCCCTAAATTTTGTGCTGGCTGTGTCTTGTTGATTTTAATTTTCCTAAGCTATAGGGCTAAAAGTGGAAGTACCCTAGGCTCTGTAGCTTTGTTTTTCAGATGTTTCAGGATACACCATAAACATCTCCAGAGTGTCTGTTGGCAATTTACATCCCGCCCATCAGCATAACAAGGCTCCCTGTTCTCCATGGCCTGTCCTGTGTTTCTGGTTTTTACACTTTTTTCAGATGGCCCTTTTGACGAATGGGAAATGAGACTTCATTGTAGTGCGGATTTCCATTGCTGGAGTGCTTGGTTGGCCAAAAAGGGCATATGCGTTTTTTCCTGAATATATTCAGGAAAAAATGTTTACGCACTTTTGTCCAAGTGCATCAGTGTCAAAGATCTGCCGCTTTTCACATGCTTTAAATGCAATTCCAATCTACCTCCTGAAATATGATTCCTGCAATTCTGCCTCGTTTTCAAGTCCTCTTTGCAGACTTACTTCAATATATTTTTGCCAATAGCTGTCATTTATATCTCTGCAGGTTTGTGAATTACAGTGCCCGTGATTTCCTTTCTTAACTCGTTTCCTTGAAAGCTGGCCACAGAACCGCAGGTTTGCTTTAGGCCATAATCAGGGTCCGACACGGCACTCTGAGCCTTTGGCTAATTCCTCTTCCTGGTGGGAAATTAGAGTTAAATGTGCCCCTCCGGACACCTGCCTCACTCCCAGCCCCTTGGTTATGTGTGTCCTGTAGTTTGAGGCCACATGTGCTGGGTTCCTCACCTTTGGCTGATGTGGCCTCACTGGTGTGAGGACACTCCTGCCTGGTTCCCATCCCCTTGGTGATGTGGACCCTCCGGTGAGAGTCTGATCCTGGCTGGGTTCCTCACACTTCTGAGAGGTGGGCCCTCTTCTCTGAGGTCACTCCTGCCTGGCTGGCCCACCCCGCCTTGACGACGTCGGCTCTCTCGTGGGAGTTGGTGCCTGCTGCGAGTCTCCTCCCCTTGGTAATGAGGGCCCTCTGGCGTCAGGCCCTAACTCCTGGCCTCCCAAAATTTTCTGATGTGCGCCCTGTGGTGCGAGTACACTCCTGCCAGGTTCCCAACACCATGGGAATGTGGGCCTTCTGCTCTGAGGTCCCAACGGTGGGTTGCTCAGTTTCATGATGAGGGCCCTCTGGTGTGAGTTCACTCCGGCCTGGATCCCATAGCCTCGCTGCTCCTGGCCACCTGCGGGGAGGTTACAACTGCGGGATTCCTCACCTTTTTTCTTCTATGGGCCCTCTGTTTTGAGACTCCTCCTGCCTGCCTCACTCCCAGCCCCTTGGTGATGTGTGTCCTCTGGTTTGAGGCCACGTGTGCTGGGTCCCTCACCTTTCGATGATGTGGCCCCACGGGTGTGAGGACACTCTTGCCTGGTTCCTATCCCCTTGAAGATGTGGGCTCTCTGGTGAGAGTCTGATCCTGGCTGGGTTCCTCACCCTTCTGTGAGGTGGGCCCTCTGCTGTGAGGTCACTCCTGCCTGGCTGGCACTGCCCGCCTGGGCAACATCGGTCCTCTTGTGGCAGTTGGAGCATGCTGGGAGCCTCCTCCCCTCGGTGATGAGGGCCCTCTGGCGTCAGGCCCTAACTGCTGGGTACCCACATTTTCTGATACGTGCTAAGTGGTGCGAGGACACTCCTGCGAGGTTCTCATCCCCATGGGGATGTGGGCCTTCTGCTCTGAGGTCCCAATGGCTGGGTTGCTCACAGTTTCATGATGTGGGCCCTCTGCTGTGAGTTCACTGCAGCCTGGATCACATAGACTCGGTGCTCTGGGCCGCCTGCTGGGAGGTTCCCACTGCAGGATTCCTCACCTTTTTTATTCTATTGGCCCTGTGTTGTGAGGCTACTCATGCCTGCCTCAATCCGAGCCCCTTGGAGATGTGGGTCCTCTGGTTTAGGCCTCATGTGCTGGTTTCCTCACCTTTCTATGATGTGGTCACCCTGGTGTGAAGACAGTCCTGCCTGGTTCTGATCCCCTTGGTGATGTGGGCCCTCTGGTGAGAGTCTTATCCTGGCTGGGTTCCTCACCCTTCTGTGAGGTAGGCCCTCTGCTGTGAGGTCACTCCTGCCTGGCTGTCACACGTCACCTTGTCGACATGGGCCCTCAGTTGGGAGTTGGTGCCTGCTTGGGGTCTCCTCCCCTTGGTAATGAGGGCCCTCTGGCGTCAGACCCTAACTTCTGGGCTCCCAGAATTCTCTGATGTGTGCCCTGAGGTGCGAGTACACTTATGCCATGTTCCCAACCACATAGGAATGTGGGCCTTCTGCTCTGAGGTCTCAAAGCCTGGGTTGCTCACAGTTTCATGATGAGGGCCCTCTGTTTTGAGTTCAGTCAGGTCTGGATCCCATAGCCTCGCTGCTCCTGGCCGCCTGCTGGGAGGTTCCAACTGCGGGATTCCTCACCTTTTTTCTTCTATGGGCCCTCTGTTTTGAGACTCCTCCTGCCTGCCTCACTCCCAGCCCCTTGGTGATGTGTGTCCTCTGGTTTGAGGCCACGTGTGCTGGGTCACTCACATTTCGTTGATGAGGTCCCACTGGTGTGAGGACACTCCAGCCTGGTTCCCATTCTCTTGGTAATGTGGGCCCTCTGGTGAGAGTCTGATCCTCCTTGGGTTCCTCACACTTTTGTGAGGTGGGCCCTCTGCTGTGAGGTCACTCTTGCCTGGCTGGCACACCCCGCATTGGCGACGGCGGCCCACTGGTAGCAGTAGGAGCCTGCTGGGAGCCTCCTCTCCTCGGTGATGAGAGCCCTCTGGTGTCAGGCCCTAACTGCTGGGCTCCCCACATTTTCTGATGTGTGCCCACTGGTGCGATGACACTCCTACTTGGTTCCCTTCCCCATGGGGATGTGGGCCTTGTGCTCTGAGGTCACAACGGCTGGTTTGCTCACAGTTTCATGATGAGGGCCCTCTGTTGTGAGTTCATCACTGCCTGGATCCCATAGCCTCGGTGCTCTGGGCCACCTGCTGGGATGTTCCAACTGCTGGATTCCTCACCTTTTTTATACAATGGGCCATGTGTTGTGAGGTTAATCCTGCCTGCCTCGCTCCAAGACCCATGGTGATGTGGGTCCTCTGGTTTGAGGCCACATTTTCTTGTTACCTCAACTTTTGATGATATGGCCCCACGGGTGTGATGACACTCCTGCCTGGTTCACAGCCCCTTGCTGATGTGGGCACTCTGGTGAGAGTCTGATCCTGGCTGGGTTCCTTACCCTTCTGTGAGGTGGGCCCTCTGATGTGAGGTCACTCCTGCCTGGCTGGCTCACGTCGCCTTGATGATGTGGGCCCTCTGTTGGCCACTAAAGCATTCTGGGAGCCTCCTACCCTCTTTAATGAGGGCCCTGGAAAAAACGCAGATGCACATTTTGACCAAGTGCATCATTGTCCAGGATCTGCCTCTTCTCCTATGCTTTCAGAGCACTTCCCGTCTACGTCCTGAAATCATATTCCAGGAATACTGCCCCGCTTTCAAGTCCTCCTCTCAGCCTTACTTCAATATATTTTTGTATGATACCTGTCATAATAACTCTGCAGGTTTGTTAAATACAGTGTCCCTGAGCTCCTTTCTTCAACACGCTTTCTTGTGAGCTGGCCGCAAAACCGCAGGATTGCTTCAGGCCGTAATCTGGTTTCGGCACGGCACGCTGAGCCTTTGGTAAATTCCTCTTTCTGGTGAGAAATGAGCATTCAATTTGCCCGTGGAGACACCTACAGCTAGTCTCTCATTGGTTCTCCCTATTCCTGTTCATCTTGTGCAGAAATTGCAAACTGTGCCAAACAGGAGGTTAAAGGCACTGACTCTCCAAGTGGGTAGAGGGTTAGTAAAGCATCTGGAATGGTGAACCCGAGTACCAGGGAACGAAACCTGAGAGCCATTTAAAATGGTTTCCCAGTCTCACAGTGGACAATACTCTGGGTTTCCCATGCATGTTTTAGCTGAAGGAAGAATTCCTTAAACCTGGAGATTATTGACCCATGGAATGGGTACCATGCAGTATGACTAAAAAGGGTCTGAATTTGCTCACCGAACCTCACCAATGCTATCAGTTCGAAGTGTCCAGCCTTATGCCTCACCCAGCTCTGGGTGTAGATGTGGTAAATCCAGGTTTCATCACAAGCCCTGAATCAATTATTTAAGAATTGCTGTCTCTTTCACTGTCATTGTGTTTTGTTTTTGTAATTTAGTTTGATAATGGGATTTATCGGATTTTCACTGCTGCGTTCATGCCGCTGTACAAACGCTTGATTCTCCTACAGAGAAATATAAATCCACGGGTTTTAAGATTCTTACTAGTCAGGTATATTCCTAGGCGTCGAATATGTGGTGTTGAGTCCATGTCGTTGAACAAGGAGTAGGTCTTGACTATTACATATTTGGCTTATGGAACGGTATCTGTGCTATTTTCAATCTCTGGTTTTATGCAGCACCCCAACTCACCTTTGCCCTTAAGCAAGCATAAGTTGGTTTTCTAAATTTGAGTCCCTGTTCTGTTTTGTAATTCAGTTCATGTGTAGCCAAGTTTACATTCCGTGTATTAGTGATATCTTATGATGTTTCATTTTCTGTGTGACTTATTTCACTTAGAATCACTGTAGCTGAATCCACTCATTATGCCGTGATGGGCCTGATGACATAGATTTCATTGCTGAGTGATATTCCATTGTATGTACGAACCACAACTTCTTTATCCATTTTTCACATTCTGGGATATTTAACTTGTACCGTAGATGAGGTTCTTGTAAACAGAGCCGTCCGAAAATTTGGGGTGGCTGTGTGTTTTTGATTTTAATTTCCCTAAGCTATAGGACCATAACTGGAAGTGCCGTAGGCTCCGTTGCTTTGTTTTTTAGGTGTTTCAGGAAACACCATACACTTCTCCAGGGTGGCTGTTGGCAATTTACATCCCGCCCATCAGCATAACAAGGCTCCCTGTTCTCCATGGCCTGTGCTGTCTTTCTGGATTTTACACTTTTTTTAGATGGCCCTTTTGACCGGGGGGCTGTGAGACTTCATTGTAGTGCATAATTCTTTAACATGCTTGCATGGTTGGCCAAAAAGGGCGTATGCGTTTTTTCCTGAATATATTCAGGAAAAAACGCATACGCCCTTTTTGGCCAAGTGCATCATTGTCGACGTTCTGCCTCTTTTCCTATGCTTTAAATGCAATTCCAGTCTACCCCCTGAAATCGTTTTCTTGCAATTCTGCCCACTTACAAGTCCTCTTCGCAGCCTTCCTTCAATATATTTTTGGACGATAGCTGTCATTTATAACTCTGCAGGTTTGTGAATTACAGTGCCCCTGAGCTCCTTTCTTCAACTCGCTTTCTTGTGAGCTGGCCGCAAACACACATGATTGCTTCAGGCCCTAATCTGGTTCCGGCACGGCATGCTGAGCCTTTGGTGAATTCCTCTTCCTGGTGGGAAATGAGCGTTAAATTTGCCTGTGCAGACACCTCCAGCTAGTGTCTCATTGATTCCCCCTATTCCTGTTCATCTTGCGCAGATATTGCAAACTGTGCCAAACAGGAGGTTAAAGGCACTGAGTCTCCAAGTGGGGAGAGTGTTAGTAAAGGGTCTGGAATGGTGAACCCGAGTAAAAGGGGAAGAAAACTGAGATGCATTTGAAAACGTTTCCCGGTCACATGGTGCACCATACTTGGGTTTTCCATGCATGTTTTAGCTGAAGGAAGAATCCCTCAATCCTGGAGAGTTGGGACCCATGGAATGGGTACCATGCAGTATGACTTCAAAGGGTCTGCACTTGCTCATCGAACCTCACCAATGCTATCAGCCCGAAGTGTCCAACCTTATGTCTCACTCAGCTCTGGGTGTAGATGTGGTAAATCCAGGTTGCATCACAAGCCCTGAATGAATTATTTAAAAATTGCTCTCTATTTCACTGTCATTGTGTTTTGTTTCTGTAATTCATTTTGATAATGGGATTTATCGGATTTTCTCTGCTGCATTCTTGCAGCTGTACACACGCTTGATTCTCTTATGGAGACATATAAATCCATGGGTTTGAAGATTCTGATCAGTCAGGTGTATTCCTAGGCTTTGAATATGGGGTGTTTAGTCCATTTCGTTGAGCAAGGGGTAGGTCTTGAGTATTATATATTTGGCTTATGGAAAGGTATCTGTGCTAATTTCTATCTCTGGTTTTATGCAGCACCCCAACTCACATTTCCCCTTAAGCAAGCATAAGTTGGTTTTCTAAATTTGAGACCCTGTTCTGTTTTGTAATTCAGTTCATGTGTAGCCAAGTTTACATTCCTTGTATTAGTGATATCTTATGATGTTTCATTTTCTGTGTGACTTATTTCACTTAGAATCATCGTACCTGAATCCACTCATTATGCCGCAATGGGCCTGATGACATAGATTTCATTGGTGAGTGATATTCCATTGTACGTACGTACCACAATTTCTTTATCCATTTTTCGCTTTCTTGGATATTTAACTTGTACCGTAGACGAGGTTCTTGTAAACAGAGCCGTCCGAAACTTTGGGGTGGCTGTGTGTTTTTGATTTTAATTTCACTAAGCTATAGGACCATAAGTGGAAGTGCTGTAGGCTCCGTTGCTTGGTTTTTTAGGTGTTTGAGGAAACACCATACACTTCTCCAGAGTGGCTGTTGGCAAATTACATCCCGCCCATCAGCATAACAAGGCTCCCTCTTCTCCATGGTCTGTGCTGCCTTTCTGGATTTTACACTTTTTTCAGATGGCCCTTTTGACCGGGGCGCAGTGAGACTTCATTGTAGTGCAGATTTCCTTTACACGCTTGCTTGGTTGGCCAAAAAGGGCGTATGCGTTTTTTCCTGAATATATTCAGGAAAAAACGCATACGCCCTTTTTGGCCAAGTGCATCATTGTCGTCGTTCTGCCTCTTTTCCTATGCTTTAAATGCAATTCCAGTCTACCCCCTGAAATCGTTTTCCTGAAATTCTGCCCCACTTTCAAGTCCTCTTCGCAGCCTTCCTTCAATATATTTTTAGACCATAGCTGTCATTTATAACTCTGCAGGTTTGTGAATTACAGTGCCCCTGAGCTCCTTTCTTCATCTCGCTTTCTTGTGAGCTGGCCGCAAACCCGCAGGAATGCTTCAGGCCCTAATCTGGTTCTGGCACGGCATGCTGAGCCTTTGGTTAATTCCTCTTCCTGGTGGGAAATGAGCGTTAAATTTGCCCGTGCAGACACCTTCACACGAGTCGTCATGGTGCCCCTTTGCCCCGGTTATCTCTATGGAGGTTGGAGTTGGAGGGCCTCCTCACTCAAGGTCAGTGTGCCCACGGAGCCAACCCTGCAACTTCAGGGCATGTTTGGTGGTTAGGATCACCACGTGGGGTCCTTTTACCTTAGGAGGGAGGTGGCCTTTTGGGCTGCTGATTTCCAGGTTTTCGGATACTGCCAGTATCTTGGCCAGATGTGGCGGTGGGCCAATCCCCTTGGTGACCGTAGTTTATCCTACCTGGATCGCATTCTTGCATTGTTCCATTTCAAGTGGTCCCAGGTTTTGCACTAATACTCCAATGGCGATTCACCGTTCACCAGGAATGTAAAGGTCAAAGGGTTTAGCTAAATTAGGGAGTTCCAGGGCAAGGGTCTGAATTGACTGCTCTTTCCATTCTTGAAAGGCCACTTCTGCATTCTATTCAAAAGGATCATCACCTTTTCCTTTCAGTGTTTCATATAGAGGCCGAGCTAGTAGACTGTAGTTAGGGATCCAGAAGCAGCAAACCCTGGCCTCCCCAGGAACCCCTAAGCTGTCTTCTAGTTTTAGAAATGGGTAAGGCTGTAAATTGTTTCTTCCCTTTCCTGGGATGGGCTTCTCCGACCTTCTGTGAGAATGAAGCCCAGGCAGGTCACCGTAGTCTGTGATATTTGAGCTTTTTCTTGGACAACTTGTATCCTTTATTGGCTTCATAGTTCAGAGGTCTCCTTAGTAGGGCTGGCGATCAGAATGTCGTCTGCATATTGAAGGAGTGTTTCCTTTTCCAGAGGTAGAACTTTTAGGTCTTTAGCTGAGCTTTCCCCAAAGATGGTGTGGGAATTTTTGAACCCTTGGGACAACACGGCCCGGAAGTATTGTTTTAGTTGTATGTTGAGTCCTGCCACTCACAAGCCAAAATTTCTTGTGACTCTGGGACTAATAGAATATAAAAGAAGGCATCATTGAAGACTAATACAGAATACCATGTCCTGGTGTTTGGCAGAATGACCAGCAGGGTGTAGGGTTTAGGAACTACTGGAGGTATATCCTCAGTGGCTTAACTGACTGTCCTGACATCCTTTACCAGGACTCCAGCAGCCCATGGGGCTCTCGAGGTCAGGCCAATCCCAGGATATGGAGCTCACCTGGGCAGGTATCCCAACCCAGCCCACGGGGCTCTCATGTTCAGGACCCTCCCAGGATATGGTGTTCCCTGGGCAGGTCCCCCTGCAGCCCATGGGGCTCTCGTGGTCAGGCCCCTCCCAGGATACAGAGCTACCCTTGCAGGTACCATGGCAGGGCTGGGAACACAGGAACCGTGCATATCGCCCTCATTGCAGAGCACTCCCATCTCACCTGTCACTCAGATCTGACACAGAGCACCTCAGAGCAGGACTTGAACTAACAAACAGCAGCTCCGACAGGTCTGTGACCCTGGGCATCACTCTGTGTGGCCTCCCTCCACCTGGTCTTCCAGAGACTTCCACTGCACCCGGGGCACCAGGCCTCTGTCTCCACCCACCAGCCACCCCTCCTCTCCCTGACTCCTGGGTTCCTCTCATTAGGAGAGGGTTTTCTTGAAGTTGTCTCCCACTCATGGGCCAGATAATATAATTAGAAAACAAGCCAGAGCTGCAGCCCCTTGTCTATCCTGACTCTCAGGAGCCCACACCTGTTCCTTGGACCTGGCCGATTCAGCAAGTTCCAGTTTCTGCAACTGTGAGCCCCTGAGGGGTGATTATTGGCTGGCCTGGGAAGCCTGACCGTGCCGGCCAGCCCTCCCCAGGTGTGCCTGGGTTCAGATCAATATAAACACCGCTCCAGGCAGCAAGAGCCCCTGCAGCTGTGCCTGACGCCATTTTCTCTGCCCTGTCAGCAGTCTTGGGGCTGGACTGGTGGGAGGGAGTGAGAGGCCACGGCTTTGTGGGTGGCCCAGTGTGAGTGGGGCTCTGCTGGACTTTCTGCAGCAGTTGCCAAGATGCCACCTGCTAAAGAAGAGGATGTGTCACCCATACCTGCCGCTGGAATTTCTCCCTGGGCAGAGGTGAGTGAGGAAGAAAGCAGTGGGGGCCGGGACAGCAGGGGTATCTCAGGCAGGGAAATGGAAAGCTTCCAGAAGAGCACCCAGGGCCAGGACCACCCTGGCTGGCCTGCAGGCACCAAGTCGGCTGGCATGCTGTCGCTCATGTGGCTCCATGGCCCTTCCTCTAGGCTTTCAAGTCCTTGTACATATTCAGGTGTTTTACCTGGGAAGGGTGGGAACATTTCAGCAGCAGCTGGCCTGGGGCTCAGCCCACGTTTACTCACAGATGCCTCGGCACGGTCCCCCAGCTTTGCAATGAGGACGCTTGTTGCGTGGGGCCTGCTGGCTGAATGGGAGATGATTCCCCACCACTGACCAACTTCAGAATTGCTTACAACTGGAGCAAGTGCCCTGATACGGTTTTCCTCTGTGTAACTGGTGGGTTCTGTTTTTTTTTCTTTTTTTCGTTTTTGGTTCAAGGTAGCTTTTATTCCTCTTTTTTGTATTTACAGATATAAGCATGGAAATAATTTATTCATATAAATACATGTATGTGAAGGGAAGAATATTTTCTCTGTTTTACTTTTTGTAATTTGAATTTTATTTTATTTTTTTATACAGCAGGTTCTTTTTGGTTATCTCTTTTATACATATAAATGTATATATGCCAATCCCAATCTCTCAACTCCTCCCACCACCACCCCCCAACAGCTTTCGCCCCTTGGTGTCCATACGTTTGTTGTCTACATCTGTTGCTCTATTTCTGCCTTGCAAAACGGTTCATCTGTAAAATTTGTCTAGGTTCCACATATAGGCATTAATAGACAAGATTTGTTTTTCTATTTCTGACTTACTTCACTCTGTATGACAGTCTCTAGATCCATCAACGTCTCTACAAATGACCCAATTTCATTCCTTTTTATGGCTTAGTAATATTCCATTTTATATATGTACCACTTCTTTATGCATTCGTCTGTCTGTGGGCATTTAGGTTGCTTCCATTACCTGGATATTGTAAATAGTGATGCAATGAACATTGCGGTGAATGTCTCTTTTTGATTTATGGTTTTGTCTGGGTATATGCCCAGTAGTGGGATTGCTGTATCATATGGTAATTCTATTCTTAGTTTTATAAGAAACTCCATAATGTTCTCCACAGTGACTGTATCAATTTACATTCCCAACAATAGTGCAAGAGGGTTCCTTATCTCCACACCCTTTCCAGCATTTGTTGTTTGTAGATTTTCTGATGATGCCCATTCTAACATGTGTGAGGTGATACACCATGGATGAGTCTATTTCGTTGAGCAAAGAGTAGGTCTTGTCTAGTACATATTTGGCTTATGGAACGGTATGTGTGCTAATTTCAATCTCTGGTTTTATACAGCACCCCAACTCAACATTCCCCTTAAGCAAGCATAAGTTTTTATCTAAATGTGAGACTCTGTTCGGTTTTGTATTTCAGTTTATGTGTAGCCAAGTTTACACTCCCTCTATTAGTGATATCTTATGATACTTATCTTTCTCTGTGTGACGTATTTCTCTTAGAATCATCCTATTTAAATCCACTCAATTTGCTGCTACAGGCCTGATGACATTGATTTCATTGCTGAGTGATATTCCGTTGTACGTAAGTAGCACAACTCCTTTATCCATTTTTTTCTTTCTGGGATATTTAATTTGTACTGGACTCGAGTTTCTTGTAAACACAGCAGCCCTAAATTTTGTGCTGGCTGTGTCTTGTTGATTTTAATTTTCCTAAGCTATAGGGCTAAAAGTGGAAGTACCCTAGGCTCTGTAGCTTTGTTTTTCAGATGTTTCAGGATACACCATAAACATCTCCAGAGTGTCTGTTGGCAATTTACATCCCGCCCATCAGCATAACAAGGCTCCCTGTTCTCCATGGCCTGTCCTGTGTTTCTGGTTTTTACACTTTTTTCAGATGGCCCTTTTGACGAATGGGAAATGAGACTTCATTGTAGTGCGGATTTCCATTGCTGGAGTGCTTGGTTGGCCAAAAAGGGCATATGCGTTTTTTCCTGAATATATTCAGGAAAAAATGTTTACGCACTTTTGTCCAAGTGCATCAGTGTCAAAGATCTGCCGCTTTTCACATGCTTTAAATGCAATTCCAATCTACCTCCTGAAATATGATTCCTGCAATTCTGCCTCGTTTTCAAGTCCTCTTTGCAGACTTACTTCAATATATTTTTGCCAATAGCTGTCATTTATATCTCTGCAGGTTTGTGAATTACAGTGCCCGTGATTTCCTTTCTTAACTCGTTTCCTTGAAAGCTGGCCACAGAACCGCAGGTTTGCTTTAGGCCATAATCAGGGTCCGACACGGCACTCTGAGCCTTTGGCTAATTCCTCTTCCTGGTGGGAAATTAGAGTTAAATGTGCCCCTCCGGACACCTGCCTCACTCCCAGCCCCTTGGTTATGTGTGTCCTGTAGTTTGAGGCCACATGTGCTGGGTTCCTCACCTTTGGCTGATGTGGCCTCACTGGTGTGAGGACACTCCTGCCTGGTTCCCATCCCCTTGGTGATGTGGACCCTCCGGTGAGAGTCTGATCCTGGCTGGGTTCCTCACACTTCTGAGAGGTGGGCCCTCTTCTCTGAGGTCACTCCTGCCTGGCTGGCCCACCCCGCCTTGACGACGTCGGCTCTCTCGTGGGAGTTGGTGCCTGCTGCGAGTCTCCTCCCCTTGGTAATGAGGGCCCTCTGGCGTCAGGCCCTAACTCCTGGCCTCCCAAAATTTTCTGATGTGCGCCCTGTGGTGCGAGTACACTCCTGCCAGGTTCCCAACACCATGGGAATGTGGGCCTTCTGCTCTGAGGTCCCAACGGTGGGTTGCTCAGTTTCATGATGAGGGCCCTCTGGTGTGAGTTCACTCCGGCCTGGATCCCATAGCCTCGCTGCTCCTGGCCACCTGCGGGGAGGTTACAACTGCGGGATTCCTCACCTTTTTTCTTCTATGGGCCCTCTGTTTTGAGACTCCTCCTGCCTGCCTCACTCCCAGCCCCTTGGTGATGTGTGTCCTCTGGTTTGAGGCCACGTGTGCTGGGTCCCTCACCTTTCGATGATGTGGCCCCACGGGTGTGAGGACACTCTTGCCTGGTTCCTATCCCCTTGAAGATGTGGGCTCTCTGGTGAGAGTCTGATCCTGGCTGGGTTCCTCACCCTTCTGTGAGGTGGGCCCTCTGCTGTGAGGTCACTCCTGCCTGGCTGGCACTGCCCGCCTGGGCAACATCGGTCCTCTTGTGGCAGTTGGAGCATGCTGGGAGCCTCCTCCCCTCGGTGATGAGGGCCCTCTGGCGTCAGGCCCTAACTGCTGGGTACCCACATTTTCTGATACGTGCTAAGTGGTGCGAGGACACTCCTGCGAGGTTCTCATCCCCATGGGGATGTGGGCCTTCTGCTCTGAGGTCCCAATGGCTGGGTTGCTCACAGTTTCATGATGTGGGCCCTCTGCTGTGAGTTCACTGCAGCCTGGATCACATAGACTCGGTGCTCTGGGCCGCCTGCTGGGAGGTTCCCACTGCAGGATTCCTCACCTTTTTTATTCTATTGGCCCTGTGTTGTGAGGCTACTCATGCCTGCCTCAATCCGAGCCCCTTGGAGATGTGGGTCCTCTGGTTTAGGCCTCATGTGCTGGTTTCCTCACCTTTCTATGATGTGGTCACCCTGGTGTGAAGACAGTCCTGCCTGGTTCTGATCCCCTTGGTGATGTGGGCCCTCTGGTGAGAGTCTTATCCTGGCTGGGTTCCTCACCCTTCTGTGAGGTAGGCCCTCTGCTGTGAGGTCACTCCTGCCTGGCTGTCACACGTCACCTTGTCGACATGGGCCCTCAGTTGGGAGTTGGTGCCTGCTTGGGGTCTCCTCCCCTTGGTAATGAGGGCCCTCTGGCGTCAGACCCTAACTTCTGGGCTCCCAGAATTCTCTGATGTGTGCCCTGAGGTGCGAGTACACTTATGCCATGTTCCCAACCACATAGGAATGTGGGCCTTCTGCTCTGAGGTCTCAAAGCCTGGGTTGCTCACAGTTTCATGATGAGGGCCCTCTGTTTTGAGTTCAGTCAGGTCTGGATCCCATAGCCTCGCTGCTCCTGGCCGCCTGCTGGGAGGTTCCAACTGCGGGATTCCTCACCTTTTTTCTTCTATGGGCCCTCTGTTTTGAGACTCCTCCTGCCTGCCTCACTCCCAGCCCCTTGGTGATGTGTGTCCTCTGGTTTGAGGCCACGTGTGCTGGGTCACTCACATTTCGTTGATGAGGTCCCACTGGTGTGAGGACACTCCAGCCTGGTTCCCATTCTCTTGGTAATGTGGGCCCTCTGGTGAGAGTCTGATCCTCCTTGGGTTCCTCACACTTTTGTGAGGTGGGCCCTCTGCTGTGAGGTCACTCTTGCCTGGCTGGCACACCCCGCATTGGCGACGGCGGCCCACTGGTAGCAGTAGGAGCCTGCTGGGAGCCTCCTCTCCTCGGTGATGAGAGCCCTCTGGTGTCAGGCCCTAACTGCTGGGCTCCCCACATTTTCTGATGTGTGCCCACTGGTGCGATGACACTCCTACTTGGTTCCCTTCCCCATGGGGATGTGGGCCTTGTGCTCTGAGGTCACAACGGCTGGTTTGCTCACAGTTTCATGATGAGGGCCCTCTGTTGTGAGTTCATCACTGCCTGGATCCCATAGCCTCGGTGCTCTGGGCCACCTGCTGGGATGTTCCAACTGCTGGATTCCTCACCTTTTTTATACAATGGGCCATGTGTTGTGAGGTTAATCCTGCCTGCCTCGCTCCAAGACCCATGGTGATGTGGGTCCTCTGGTTTGAGGCCACATTTTCTTGTTACCTCAACTTTTGATGATATGGCCCCACGGGTGTGATGACACTCCTGCCTGGTTCACAGCCCCTTGCTGATGTGGGCACTCTGGTGAGAGTCTGATCCTGGCTGGGTTCCTTACCCTTCTGTGAGGTGGGCCCTCTGATGTGAGGTCACTCCTGCCTGGCTGGCTCACGTCGCCTTGATGATGTGGGCCCTCTGTTGGCCACTAAAGCATTCTGGGAGCCTCCTACCCTCTTTAATGAGGGCCCTGGAAAAAACGCAGATGCACATTTTGACCAAGTGCATCATTGTCCAGGATCTGCCTCTTCTCCTATGCTTTCAGAGCACTTCCCGTCTACGTCCTGAAATCATATTCCAGGAATACTGCCCCGCTTTCAAGTCCTCCTCTCAGCCTTACTTCAATATATTTTTGTATGATACCTGTCATTAATAACTCTGCAGGTTTGTTAAATACAGTGTCCCTGAGCTCCTTTCTTCAACACGCTTTCTTGTGAGCTGGCCGCAAAACCGCAGGATTGCTTCAGGCCGTAATCTGGTTTCGGCACGGCACGCTGAGCCTTTGGTAAATTCCTCTTTCTGGTGAGAAATGAGCATTCAATTTGCCCGTGGAGACACCTACAGCTAGTCTCTCATTGGTTCTCCCTATTCCTGTTCATCTTGTGCAGAAATTGCAAACTGTGCCAAACAGGAGGTTAAAGGCACTGACTCTCCAAGTGGGTAGAGGGTTAGTAAAGCATCTGGAATGGTGAACCCGAGTACCAGGGAACGAAACCTGAGAGCCATTTAAAATGGTTTCCCAGTCTCACAGTGGACAATACTCTGGGTTTCCCATGCATGTTTTAGCTGAAGGAAGAATTCCTTAAACCTGGAGATTATTGACCCATGGAATGGGTACCATGCAGTATGACTAAAAAGGGTCTGAATTTGCTCACCGAACCTCACCAATGCTATCAGTTCGAAGTGTCCAGCCTTATGCCTCACCCAGCTCTGGGTGTAGATGTGGTAAATCCAGGTTTCATCACAAGCCCTGAATCAATTATTTAAGAATTGCTGTCTCTTTCACTGTCATTGTGTTTTGTTTTTGTAATTTAGTTTGATAATGGGATTTATCGGATTTTCACTGCTGCGTTCATGCCGCTGTACAAACGCTTGATTCTCCTACAGAGAAATATAAATCCACGGGTTTTAAGATTCTTACTAGTCAGGTATATTCCTAGGCGTCGAATATGTGGTGTTGAGTCCATGTCGTTGAACAAGGAGTAGGTCTTGACTATTACATATTTGGCTTATGGAACGGTATCTGTGCTATTTTCAATCTCTGGTTTTATGCAGCACCCCAACTCACCTTTGCCCTTAAGCAAGCATAAGTTGGTTTTCTAAATTTGAGTCCCTGTTCTGTTTTGTAATTCAGTTCATGTGTAGCCAAGTTTACATTCCGTGTATTAGTGATATCTTATGATGTTTCATTTTCTGTGTGACTTATTTCACTTAGAATCACTGTAGCTGAATCCACTCATTATGCCGTGATGGGCCTGATGACATAGATTTCATTGCTGAGTGATATTCCATTGTATGTACGAACCACAACTTCTTTATCCATTTTTCACATTCTGGGATATTTAACTTGTACCATAGATGAGGTTCTTGTAAACAGAGCCGTCCGAAAATTTGGGGTGGCTGTGTGTTTTTGATTTTAATTTCCCTAAGCTATAGGACCATAACTGGAAGTGCCGTAGGCTCCGTTGCTTTGTTTTTTAGGTGTTTCAGGAAACACCATACACTTCTCCAGGGTGGCTGTTGGCAATTTACATCCCGCCCATCAGCATAACAAGGCTCCCTGTTCTCCATGGCCTGTGCTGTCTTTCTGGATTTTACACTTTTTTTAGATGGCCCTTTTGACCGGGGGGCTGTGAGACTTCATTGTAGTGCATAATTCTTTAACATGCTTGCATGGTTGGCCAAAAAGGGCGTATGCGTTTTTTCCTGAATATATTCAGGAAAAAACGCATACGCCCTTTTTGGCCAAGTGCATCATTGTCGACGTTCTGCCTCTTTTCCTATGCTTTAAATGCAATTCCAGTCTACCCCCTGAAATCGTTTTCTTGCAATTCTGCCCACTTACAAGTCCTCTTCGCAGCCTTCCTTCAATATATTTTTGGACGATAGCTGTCATTTATAACTCTGCAGGTTTGTGAATTACAGTGCCCCTGAGCTCCTTTCTTCAACTCGCTTTCTTGTGAGCTGGCCGCAAACACACATGATTGCTTCAGGCCCTAATCTGGTTCCGGCACGGCATGCTGAGCCTTTGGTGAATTCCTCTTCCTGGTGGGAAATGAGCGTTAAATTTGCCTGTGCAGACACCTCCAGCTAGTGTCTCATTGATTCCCCCTATTCCTGTTCATCTTGCGCAGATATTGCAAACTGTGCCAAACAGGAGGTTAAAGGCACTGAGTCTCCAAGTGGGGAGAGTGTTAGTAAAGGGTCTGGAATGGTGAACCCGAGTAAAAGGGGAAGAAAACTGAGATGCATTTGAAAACGTTTCCCGGTCACATGGTGCACCATACTTGGGTTTTCCATGCATGTTTTAGCTGAAGGAAGAATCCCTCAATCCTGGAGAGTTGGGACCCATGGAATGGGTACCATGCAGTATGACTTCAAAGGGTCTGCACTTGCTCATCGAACCTCACCAATGCTATCAGCCCGAAGTGTCCAACCTTATGTCTCACTCAGCTCTGGGTGTAGATGTGGTAAATCCAGGTTGCATCACAAGCCCTGAATGAATTATTTAAAAATTGCTCTCTATTTCACTGTCATTGTGTTTTGTTTCTGTAATTCATTTTGATAATGGGATTTATCGGATTTTCTCTGCTGCATTCTTGCAGCTGTACACACGCTTGATTCTCTTATGGAGACATATAAATCCATGGGTTTGAAGATTCTGATCAGTCAGGTGTATTCCTAGGCTTTGAATATGGGGTGTTTAGTCCATTTCGTTGAGCAAGGGGTAGGTCTTGAGTATTATATATTTGGCTTATGGAAAGGTATCTGTGCTAATTTCTATCTCTGGTTTTATGCAGCACCCCAACTCACATTTCCCCTTAAGCAAGCATAAGTTGGTTTTCTAAATTTGAGACCCTGTTCTGTTTTGTAATTCAGTTCATGTGTAGCCAAGTTTACATTCCTTGTATTAGTGATATCTTATGATGTTTCATTTTCTGTGTGACTTATTTCACTTAGAATCATCGTACCTGAATCCACTCATTATGCCGCAATGGGCCTGATGACATAGATTTCATTGGTGAGTGATATTCCATTGTACGTACGTACCACAATTTCTTTATCCATTTTTCGCTTTCTTGGATATTTAACTTGTACCGTAGACGAGGTTCTTGTAAACAGAGCCATCCGAAACTTTGGGGTGGCTGTGTGTTTTTGATTTTAATTTCACTAAGCTATAGGACCATAAGTGGAAGTGCTGTAGGCTCCGTTGCTTGGTTTTTTAGGTGTTTGAGGAAACACCATACACTTCTCCAGAGTGGCTGTTGGCAAATTACATCCCGCCCATCAGCATAACAAGGCTCCCTCTTCTCCATGGTCTGTGCTGCCTTTCTGGATTTTACACTTTTTTCAGATGGCCCTTTTGACCGGGGCGCAGTGAGACTTCATTGTAGTGCAGATTTCCTTTACACGCTTGCTTGGTTGGCCAAAAAGGGCGTATGCGTTTTTTCCTGAATATATTCAGGAAAAAACGCATACGCCCTTTTTGGCCAAGTGCATCATTGTCGTCGTTCTGCCTCTTTTCCTATGCTTTAAATGCAATTCCAGTCTACCCCCTGAAATCGTTTTCCTGAAATTCTGCCCCACTTTCAAGTCCTCTTCGCAGCCTTCCTTCAATATATTTTTAGACCATAGCTGTCATTTATAACTCTGCAGGTTTGTGAATTACAGTGCCCCTGAGCTCCTTTCTTCATCTCGCTTTCTTGTGAGCTGGCCGCAAACCCGCAGGAATGCTTCAGGCCCTAATCTGGTTCTGGCACGGCATGCTGAGCCTTTGGTTAATTCCTCTTCCTGGTGGGAAATGAGCGTTAAATTTGCCCGTGCAGACACCTTCACACGAGTCGTCATGGTGCCCCTTTGCCCCGGTTATCTCTATGGAGGTTGGAGTTGGAGGGCCTCCTCACTCAAGGTCAGTGTGCCCACGGAGCCAACCCTGCAACTTCAGGGCATGTTTGGTGGTTAGGATCACCACGTGGGGTCCTTTTACCTTAGGAGGGAGGTGGCCTTTTGGGCTGCTGATTTCCAGGTTTTCGGATACTGCCAGTATCTTGGCCAGATGTGGCGGTGGGCCAATCCCCTTGGTGACCGTAGTTTATCCTACCTGGATCGCATTCTTGCATTGTTCCATTTCAAGTGGTCCCAGGTTTTGCACTAATACTCCAATGGCGATTCACCGTTCACCAGGAATGTAAAGGTCAAAGGGTTTAGCTAAATTAGGGAGTTCCAGGGCAAGGGTCTGAATTGACTGCTCTTTCCATTCTTGAAAGGCCACTTCTGCATTCTATTCAAAAGGATCATCACCTTTTCCTTTCAGTGTTTCATATAGAGGCCGAGCTAGTAGACTGTAGTTAGGGATCCAGAAGCAGCAAACCCTGGCCTCCCCAGGAACCCCTAAGCTGTCTTCTAGTTTTAGAAATGGGTAAGGCTGTAAATTGTTTCTTCCCTTTCCTGGGATGGGCTTCTCCGACCTTCTGTGAGAATGAAGCCCAGGCAGGTCACCGTAGTCTGTGATATTTGAGCTTTTTCTTGGACAACTTGTATCCTTTATTGGCTTCATAGTTCAGAGGTCTCCTTAGTAGGGCTGGCGATCAGAATGTCGTCTGCATATTGAAGGAGTGTTTCCTTTTCCAGAGGTAGAACTTTTAGGTCTTTAGCTGAGCTTTCCCCAAAGATGGTGTGGGAATTTTTGAACCCTTGGGACAACACGGCCCGGAAGTATTGTTTTAGTTGTATGTTGAGTCCTGCCACTCACAAGCCAAAATTTCTTGTGACTCTGGGACTAATAGAATACAAAAGAAGGCATCATTGAAGACTAATACAGAATACCATGTCCTGGTGGTTGGTAGAATGACCAGCAGGGTGTAGGGTTTAGGAACTACTGGAGGTATATCCTCAGTGGCTTAAATGACTGTCCTGATATCCTTTACCAGGACTCCAGCAGCCCATGGGGCTCTCGAGGTCAGGCCAATCCCAGGATATGGAGCTCACCTGGGCAGGTACCCCAACCCAGCCCACGGGGCTCTCATGTTCAGGACCCTCCCAGGATATGGTGTTCCCTGGGCAGGTCCCCCTGCAGCCCATGGGGCTCTCGTGGTCAGGCCCCTCCCAGGATACAGAGCTACCCTTGCAGGTACCATGGCAGGGCTGGGAACACAGGAACCGTGCATATCGCCCTCATTGCAGAGCACTCCCAGCTCACCTGTCACTCAGATCTGACACAGAGCACCTCAGAGCAGGACTTGAACTAACAAACAGCAGCTCCGACAGGTCTGTGACCCTGGGCATCACTCTGTGTGGCCTCCCTCCACCTGGTCTTCCAGAGACTTCCACTGCACCCGGGGCACCAGGCCTTTGTCTCCACCCACCAGCCACCCCTCCTCTCCCTGACTCCTGGGTTCCTCTCATTAGGAGAGGGTTTTCTTGAAGTTGTCTCCCACTCATGGGCCAGATAATATAATTAGAAAACAAGCCAGAGCTGCAGCCCCTTGTCTATCCTGACTCTCAGGAGCCCACACCTGTTCCTTGGACCTGGCCGATTCAGCAAGTTCCAGTTTCTGCAACTGTGAGCCCCTGAGGGGTGATTATTGGCTGGCCTGGGAAGCCTGACCGTGCCGGCCAGCCCTCCCCAGGTGTGCCTGGGTTCAGATCAATATAAACACCGCTCCAGGCAGCAAGAGCCCCTGCAGCTGTGCCTGACGCCATTTTCTCTGCCCTGTCAGCAGTCTTGGGGCTGGACTGGTGGGAGGGAGTGAGAGGCCACGGCTTTGTGGGTGGCCCAGTGTGAGTGGGGCTCTGCTGGACTTTCTGCAGCAGTTGCCAAGATGCCACCTGCTAAAGAAGAGGATGTGTCACCCATACCTGCCGCTGGAATTTCTCCCTGGGCAGAGGTGAGTGAGGAAGAAAGCAGTGGGGGCCGGGACAGCAGGGGTATCTCAGGCAGGGAAATGGAAAGCTTCCAGAAGAGCACCCAGGGCCAGGACCACCCTGGCTGGCCTGCAGGCACCAAGTCGGCTGGCATGCTGTCGCTCATGTGGCTCCATGGCCCTTCCTCTAGGCTTTCAAGTCCTTGTACATATTCAGGTGTTTTACCTGGGAAGGGTGGGAACATTTCAGCAGCAGCTGGCCTGGGGCTCAGCCCACGTTTACTCACAGATGCCTCGGCACGGTCCCCCAGCTTTGCAATGAGGACGCTTGTTGCGTGGGGCCTGCTGGCTGAATGGGAGATGATTCCCCACCACTGACCAACTTCAGAATTGCTTACAACTGGAGCAAGTGCCCTGATACGGTTTTCCTCTGTGTAACTGGTGGGTTCTGTTTTTTTTTCTTTTTTTCGTTTTTGGTTCAAGGTAGCTTTTATTCCTCTTTTTTGTATTTACAGATATAAGCATGGAAATAATTTATTCATATAAATACATGTATGTGAAGGGAAGAATATTTTCTCTGTTTTACTTTTTGTAATTTGAATTTTATTTTATTTTTTTATACAGCAGGTTCTTTTTGGTTATCTCTTTTATACATATAAATGTATATATGCCAATCCCAATCTCTCAACTCCTCCCACCACCACCCCCCAACAGCTTTCGCCCCTTGGTGTCCATACGTTTGTTGTCTACATCTGTTGCTCTATTTCTGCCTTGCAAAACGGTTCATCTGTACAATTTGTCTAGGTTCCACATATAGGCATTAATAGACAAGATTTGTTTTTCTATTTCTGACTTACTTCACTCTGTATGACAGTCTCTAGATCCATCAACGTCTCTACAAATGACCCAATTTCATTCCTTTTTATGGCTTAGTAATATTCCATTTTATATATGTACCACTTCTTTATGCATTCGTCTGTCTGTGGGCATTTAGGTTGCTTCCATTACCTGGATATTGTAAATAGTGATGCAATGAACATTGCGGTGAATGTCTCTTTTTGATTTATGGTTTTGTCTGGGTATATGCCCAGTAGTGGGATTGCTGTATCATATGGTAATTCTATTCTTAGTTTTATAAGAAACTCCATAATGTTCTCCACAGTGACTGTATCAATTTACATTCCCAACAATAGTGCAAGAGGGTTCCTTATCTCCACACCCTTTCCAGCATTTGTTGTTTGTAGATTTTCTGATGATGCCCATTCTAACATGTGTGAGGTGATACACCATGGATGAGTCTATTTCGTTGAGCAAAGAGTAGGTCTTGTCTAGTACATATTTGGCTTATGGAACGGTATGTGTGCTAATTTCAATCTCTGGTTTTATACAGCACCCCAACTCAACATTCCCCTTAAGCAAGCATAAGTTTTTATCTAAATGTGAGACTCTGTTCGGTTTTGTATTTCAGTTTATGTGTAGCCAAGTTTACACTCCCTCTATTAGTGATATCTTATGATACTTATCTTTCTCTGTGTGACGTATTTCTCTTAGAATCATCCTATTTAAATCCACTCAATTTGCTGCTACAGGCCTGATGACATTGATTTCATTGCTGAGTGATATTCCGTTGTACGTAAGTAGCACAACTCCTTTATCCATTTTTTTCTTTCTGGGATATTTAATTTGTACTGGACTCGAGTTTCTTGTAAACACAGCAGCCCTAAATTTTGTGCTGGCTGTGTCTTGTTGATTTTAATTTTCCTAAGCTATAGGGCTAAAAGTGGAAGTACCCTAGGCTCTGTAGCTTTGTTTTTCAGATGTTTCAGGATACACCATAAACATCTCCAGAGTGTCTGTTGGCAATTTACATCCCGCCCATC
This sequence comes from Delphinapterus leucas, assembly GCF_059928025.1. Classification (NCBI taxonomy): domain Eukaryota; kingdom Metazoa; phylum Chordata; class Mammalia; order Artiodactyla; family Monodontidae; genus Delphinapterus; species Delphinapterus leucas. Next base: position 1,743,812 of record NW_028322275.1, read on the forward strand.
AGCATAACAAGGCTCCCTGTTCTCCATGGCCTGTCCTGTGTTTCTGGTTTTTACACTTTTTTCAGATGGCCCTTTTGACGAATGGGAAATGAGACTTCATTGTAGTGCGGATTTCCATTGCTGGAGTGCTTGGTTGGCCAAAAAGGGCATATGCGTTTTTTCCTGAATATATTCAGGAAAAAATGTTTACGCACTTTTGTCCAAGTGCATCAGTGTCAAAGATCTGCCGCTTTTCACATGCTTTAAATGCAATTCCAATCTACCTCCTGAAATATGATTCCTGCAATTCTGCCTCGTTTTCAAGTCCTCTTTGCAGACTTACTTCAATATATTTTTGCCAATAGCTGTCATTTATATCTCTGCAGGTTTGTGAATTACAGTGCCCGTGATTTCCTTTCTTAACTCGTTTCCTTGAAAGCTGGCCACAGAACCGCAGGTTTGCTTTAGGCCATAATCAGGGTCCGACACGGCACTCTGAGCCTTTGGCTAATTCCTCTTCCTGGTGGGAAATTAGAGTTAAATGTGCCCCTCCGGACACCTGCCTCACTCCCAGCCCCTTGGTTATGTGTGTCCTGTAGTTTGAGGCCACATGTGCTGGGTTCCTCACCTTTGGCTGATGTGGCCTCACTGGTGTGAGGACACTCCTGCCTGGTTCCCATCCCCTTGGTGATGTGGACCCTCCGGTGAGAGTCTGATCCTGGCTGGGTTCCTCACACTTCTGAGAGGTGGGCCCTCTTCTCTGAGGTCACTCCTGCCTGGCTGGCCCACCCCGCCTTGACGACGTCGGCTCTCTCGTGGGAGTTGGTGCCTGCTGCGAGTCTCCTCCCCTTGGTAATGAGGGCCCTCTGGCGTCAGGCCCTAACTCCTGGCCTCCCAAAATTTTCTGATGTGCGCCCTGTGGTGCGAGTACACTCCTGCCAGGTTCCCAACACCATGGGAATGTGGGCCTTCTGCTCTGAGGTCCCAACGGTGGGTTGCTCAGTTTCATGATGAGGGCCCTCTGGTGTGAGTTCACTCCGGCCTGGATCCCATAGCCTCGCTGCTCCTGGCCACCTGCGGGGAGGTTACAACTGCGGGATTCCTCACCTTTTTTCTTCTATGGGCCCTCTGTTTTGAGACTCCTCCTGCCTGCCTCACTCCCAGCCCCTTGGTGATGTGTGTCCTCTGGTTTGAGGCCACGTGTGCTGGGTCCCTCACCTTTCGATGATGTGGCCCCATGGGTGTGAGGACACTCTTGCCTGGTTCCTATCCCCTTGAAGATGTGGGCTCTCTGGTGAGAGTCTGATCCTGGCTGGGTTCCTCACCCTTCTGTGAGGTGGGCCCTCTGCTGTGAGGTCACTCCTGCCTGGCTGGCACTGCCCGCCTGGGCAACATCGGTCCTCTTGTGGCAGTTGGAGCATGCTGGGAGCCTCCTCCCCTCGGTGATGAGGGCCCTCTGGCGTCAGGCCCTAACTGCTGGGTACCCACATTTTCTGATACGTGCTAAGTGGTGCGAGGACACTCCTGCGAGGTTCTCATCCCCATGGGGATGTGGGCCTTCTGCTCTGAGGTCCCAATGGCTGGGTTGCTCACAGTTTCATGATGTGGGCCCTCTGCTGTGAGTTCACTGCAGCCTGGATCACATAGACTCGGTGCTCTGGGCCGCCTGCTGGGAGGTTCCCACTGCAGGATTCCTCACCTTTTTTATTCTATTGGCCCTGTGTTGTGAGGCTACTCATGCCTGCCTCAATCCGAGCCCCTTGGAGATGTGGGTCCTCTGGTTTAGGCCTCATGTGCTGGTTTCCTCACCTTTCTATGATGTGGTCACCCTGGTGTGAAGACAGTCCTGCCTGGTTCTGATCCCCTTGGTGATGTGGGCCCTCTGGTGAGAGTCTTATCCTGGCTGGGTTCCTCACCCTTCTGTGAGGTAGGCCCTCTGCTGTGAGGTCACTCCTGCCTGGCTGTCACACGTCACCTTGTCGACATGGGCCCTCAGTTGGGAGTTGGTGCCTGCTTGGGGTCTCCTCCCCTTGGTAATGAGGGCCCTCTGGCGTCAGACCCTAACTTCTGGGCTCCCAGAATTCTCTGATGTGTGCCCTGAGGTGCGAGTACACTTATGCCATGTTCCCAACCACATAGGAATGTGGGCCTTCTGCTCTGAGGTCTCAAAGCCTGGGTTGCTCACAGTTTCATGATGAGGGCCCTCTGTTTTGAGTTCAGTCAGGTCTGGATCCCATAGCCTCGCTGCTCCTGGCCGCCTGCTGGGAGGTTCCAACTGCGGGATTCCTCACCTTTTTTCTTCTATGGGCCCTCTGTTTTGAGACTCCTCCTGCCTGCCTCACTCCCAGCCCCTTGGTGATGTGTGTCCTCTGGTTTGAGGCCACGTGTGCTGGGTCACTCACATTTCGTTGATGAGGTCCCACTGGTGTGAGGACACTCCAGCCTGGTTCCCATTCTCTTGGTGATGTGGGCCCTCTGGTGAGAGTCTGATCCTCCTTGGGTTCCTCACACTTTTGTGAGGTGGGCCCTCTGCTGTGAGGTCACTCTTGCCTGGCTGGCACACCCCGCATTGGCGACGGCGGCCCACTGGTAGCAGTTGGAGCCTGCTGGGAGCCTCCTCTCCTCGGTGATGAGAGCCCTCTGGTGTCAGGCCCTAACTGCTGGGCTCCCCACATTTTCTGATGTGTGCCCACTGGTGCGATGACACTCCTACTTGGTTCCCTTCCCCATGGGGATGTGGGCCTTGTGCTCTGAGGTCACAACGGCTGGTTTGCTCACAGTTTCATGATGAGGGCCCTCTGTTGTGAGTTCATCACTGCCTGGATCCCATAGCCTCGGTGCTCTGGGCCGCCTGCTGGGATGTTCCAACTGCTGGATTCCTCACCTTTTTTATACAATGGGCCATGTGTTGTGAGGTTAATCCTGCCTGCCTCGCTCCAAGACCCATGGTGATGTGGGTCCTCTGGTTTGAGGCCACATTTTCTTGTTACCTCAACTTTTGATGATATGGCCCCACGGGTGTGATGACACTCCTGCCTGGTTCACAGCCCCTTGCTGATGTGGGCACTCTGGTGAGAGTCTGATCCTGGCTGGGTTCCTTACCCTTCTGTGAGGTGGGCCCTCTGATGTGAGGTCACTCCTGCCTGGCTGGCTCACGTCGCCTTGATGATGTGGGCCCTCTGTTGGCCACTAAAGCATTCTGGGAGCCTCCTACCCTCTTTAATGAGGGCCCTGGAAAAAACGCAGATGCACATTTTGACCAAGTGCATCATTGTCCAGGATCTGCCTCTTCTCCTATGCTTTCAGAGCACTTCCCGTCTACGTCCTGAAATCATATTCCAGGAATACTGCCCCGCTTTCAAGTCCTCCTCTCAGCCTTACTTCAATATATTTTTGTATGATACCTGTCATAATAACTCTGCAGGTTTGTTAAATACAGTGTCCCTGAGCTCCTTTCTTCAACACGCTTTCTTGTGAGCTGGCCGCAAAACCGCAGGATTGCTTCAGGCCGTAATCTGGTTTCGGCACGGCACGCTGAGCCTTTGGTAAATTCCTCTTTCTGGTGAGAAATGAGCATTCAATTTGCCCGTGGAGACACCTACAGCTAGTCTCTCATTGGTTCTCCCTATTCCTGTTCATCTTGTGCAGAAATTGCAAACTGTGCCAAACAGGAGGTTAAAGGCACTGACTCTCCAAGTGGGTAGAGGGTTAGTAAAGCATCTGGAATGGTGAACCCGAGTACCAGGGAACGAAACCTGAGAGCCATTTAAAATGGTTTCCCAGTCTCACAGTGGACAATACTCTGGGTTTCCCATGCATGTTTTAGCTGAAGGAAGAATTCCTTAAACCTGGAGATTATTGACCCATGGAATGGGTACCATGCAGTATGACTAAAAAGGGTCTGAATTTGCTCACCGAACCTCACCAATGCTATCAGTTCGAAGTGTCCAGCCTTATGCCTCACCCAGCTCTGGGTGTAGATGTGGTAAATCCAGGTTTCATCACAAGCCCTGAATCAATTATTTAAGAATTGCTGTCTCTTTCACTGTCATTGTGTTTTGTTTTTGTAATTTAGTTTGATAATGGGATTTATCGGATTTTCACTGCTGCGTTCATGCCGCTGTACAAACGCTTGATTCTCCTACAGAGAAATATAAATCCACGGGTTTTAAGATTCTTACTAGTCAGGTATATTCCTAGGCGTCGAATATGTGGTGTTGAGTCCATGTCGTTGAACAAGGAGTAGGTCTTGACTATTACATATTTGGCTTATGGAACGGTATCTGTGCTATTTTCAATCTCTGGTTTTATGCAGCACCCCAACTCACCTTTGCCCTTAAGCAAGCATAAGTTGGTTTTCTAAATTTGAGTCCCTGTTCTGTTTTGTAATTCAGTTCATGTGTAGCCAAGTTTACATTCCGTGTATTAGTGATATCTTATGATGTTTCATTTTCTGTGTGACTTATTTCACTTAGAATCACTGTAGCTGAATCCACTCATTATGCCGTGATGGGCCTGATGACATAGATTTCATTGCTGAGTGATATTCCATTGTATGTACGAACCACAACTTCTTTATCCATTTTTCACATTCTGGGATATTTAACTTGTACCGTAGATGAGGTTCTTGTAAACAGAGCCGTCCGAAAATTTGGGGTGGCTGTGTGTTTTTGATTTTAATTTCCCTAAGCTATAGGACCATAACTGGAAGTGCCGTAGGCTCCGTTGCTTTGTTTTTTAGGTGTTTCAGGAAACACCATACACTTCTCCAGGGTGGCTGTTGGCAATTTACATCCCGCCCATCAGCATAACAAGGCTCCCTGTTCTCCATGGCCTGTGCTGTCTTTCTGGATTTTACACTTTTTTTAGATGGCCCTTTTGACCGGGGGGCTGTGAGACTTCATTGTAGTGCATAATTCTTTAACATGCTTGCATGGTTGGCCAAAAAGGGCGTATGCGTTTTTTCCTGAATATATTCAGGAAAAAACGCATACGCCCTTTTTGGCCAAGTGCATCATTGTCGACGTTCTGCCTCTTTTCCTATGCTTTAAATGCAATTCCAGTCTACCCCCTGAAATCGTTTTCTTGCAATTCTGCCCACTTACAAGTCCTCTTCGCAGCCTTCCTTCAATATATTTTTGGACGATAGCTGTCATTTATAACTCTGCAGGTTTGTGAATTACAGTGCCCCTGAGCTCCTTTCTTCAACTCGCTTTCTTGTGAGCTGGCCGCAAACACACATGATTGCTTCAGGCCCTAATCTGGTTCCGGCACGGCATGCTGAGCCTTTGGTGAATTCCTCTTCCTGGTGGGAAATGAGCGTTAAATTTGCCTGTGCAGACACCTCCAGCTAGTGTCTCATTGATTCCCCCTATTCCTGTTCATCTTGCGCAGATATTGCAAACTGTGCCAAACAGGAGGTTAAAGGCACTGAGTCTCCAAGTGGGGAGAGTGTTAGTAAAGGGTCTGGAATGGTGAACCCGAGTAAAAGGGGAAGAAAACTGAGATGCATTTGAAAACGTTTCCCGGTCACATGGTGCACCATACTTGGGTTTTCCATGCATGTTTTAGCTGAAGGAAGAATCCCTCAATCCTGGAGAGTTGGGACCCATGGAATGGGTACCATGCAGTATGACTTCAAAGGGTCTGCACTTGCTCATCGAACCTCACCAATGCTATCAGCCCGAAGTGTCCAACCTTATGTCTCACTCAGCTCTGGGTGTAGATGTGGTAAATCCAGGTTGCATCACAAGCCCTGAATGAATTATTTAAAAATTGCTCTCTATTTCACTGTCATTGTGTTTTGTTTCTGTAATTCATTTTGATAATGGGATTTATCGGATTTTCTCTGCTGCATTCTTGCAGCTGTACACACGCTTGATTCTCTTATGGAGACATATAAATCCATGGGTTTGAAGATTCTGATCAGTCAGGTGTATTCCTAGGCTTTGAATATGGGGTGTTTAGTCCATTTCGTTGAGCAAGGGGTAGGTCTTGAGTATTATATATTTGGCTTATGGAAAGGTATCTGTGCTAATTTCTATCTCTGGTTTTATGCAGCACCCCAACTCACATTTCCCCTTAAGCAAGCATAAGTTGGTTTTCTAAATTTGAGACCCTGTTCTGTTTTGTAATTCAGTTCATGTGTAGCCAAGTTTACATTCCTTGTATTAGTGATATCTTATGATGTTTCATTTTCTGTGTGACTTATTTCACTTAGAATCATCGTACCTGAATCCACTCATTATGCCGCAATGGGCCTGATGACATAGATTTCATTGGTGAGTGATATTCCATTGTACGTACGTACCACAATTTCTTTATCCATTTTTCGCTTTCTTGGATATTTAACTTGTACCGTAGACGAGGTTCTTGTAAACAGAGCCGTCCGAAACTTTGGGGTGGCTGTGTGTTTTTGATTTTAATTTCACTAAGCTATAGGACCATAAGTGGAAGTGCTGTAGGCTCCGTTGCTTGGTTTTTTAGGTGTTTGAGGAAACACCATACACTTCTCCAGAGTGGCTGTTGGCAAATTACATCCCGCCCATCAGCATAACAAGGCTCCCTCTTCTCCATGGTCTGTGCTGCCTTTCTGGATTTTACACTTTTTTCAGATGGCCCTTTTGACCGGGGCGCAGTGAGACTTCATTGTAGTGCAGATTTCCTTTACACGCTTGCTTGGTTGGCCAAAAAGGGCGTATGCGTTTTTTCCTGAATATATTCAGGAAAAAACGCATACGCCCTTTTTGGCCAAGTGCATCATTGTCGTCGTTCTGCCTCTTTTCCTATGCTTTAAATGCAATTCCAGTCTACCCCCTGAAATCGTTTTCCTGAAATTCTGCCCCACTTTCAAGTCCTCTTCGCAGCCTTCCTTCAATATATTTTTAGACCATAGCTGTCATTTATAACTCTGCAGGTTTGTGAATTACAGTGCCCCTGAGCTCCTTTCTTCAACTCGCTTTCTTGTGAGCTGGCCGCAAACCCGCAGGAATGCTTCAGGCCCTAATCTGGTTCTGGCACGGCATGCTGAGCCTTTGGTTAATTCCTCTTCCTGGTGGGAAATGAGCGTTAAATTTGCCCGTGCAGACACCTTCACACGAGTCGTCATGGTGCCCCTTTGCCCCGGTTATCTCTATGGAGGTTGGAGTTGGAGGGCCTCCTCACTCAAGGTCAGTGTGCCCACGGAGCCAACCCTGCAACTTCAGGGCATGTTTGGTGGTTAGGATCACCACGTGGGGTCCTTTTACCTTAGGAGGGAGGTGGCCTTTTGGGCTGCTGATTTCCAGGTTTTCGGATACTGCCAGTATCTTGGCCAGATGTGGCGGTGGGCCAATCCCCTTGGTGACCGTAGTTTATCCTACCTGGATCGCATTCTTGCATTGTTCCATTTCAAGTGGTCCCAGGTTTTGCACTAATACTCCAATGGCGATTCACCGTTCACCAGGATTGTAAAGGTCAAAGGGTTTAGCTAAATTAGGGAGTTCCAGGGCAAGGGTCTGAATTGACTGCTCTTTCCATTCTTGAAAGGCCACTTCTGCATTCTATTCAAAAGGATCATCACCTTTTCCTTTCAGTGTTTCATATAGAGGCCGAGCTAGTAGACTGTAGTTAGGGATCCAGAAGCAGCAAACCCTGGCCTCCCCAGGAACCCCTAAGCTGTCTTCTAGTTTCAGAAATGGGTAAGGCTGTAAATTGTTTCTTCCCTTTCCTGGGATGGGCTTCTCCGACCTTCTGTGAGAATGAAGCCCAGGCAGGTCACCGTAGTCTGTGATATTTGAGCTTTTTCTTGGACAACCTGTATCCTTTATTGGCTTGGTAGTTCAGAGGTCTCCTTAGTAGGGCTGGCAATCAGAATGTCATCTGCAAATTGAAGGAGTGTTTCCTTTTCCAGAGGTAGAACTTTTAGGTCTTTAGCTGAGCTTTCCCCAAAGATGGTGTGGGAATTTTTGAACCCTTGGGGCAAGACGGCCCAGAAGTATTGTTTTAGTTGTATGTTGAGTCCTGCCACTCACAAGCCAAAATTTCTTGTGACTCTGGGACTAATAGAATACAAAAGAAGGCATCATTGAAGACTAATACAGAATACCATGTCCTGGTGGTTGGTAGAATGACCAGCAGGGTGTAGAATTTAGGAACTACTGGAGGTATATCCTCGGTGGCTTCACTGACTGTCCTGACATCATTTACCAGGACTCCAGCAGCCCGTGGGGCTCTCGAGGTCAGGCCAATCGCAGGATATGGAGATCACCTGCGCAGGTACCCTACCCGAACCCCATACCACGGGGTTCTCGTGGTCAGGCCCCTCCCAGGATATGGGGTTCCCTTGGCAGGTTCCCCTGCAGCTCATGGGGCTCTCGTGGTCAGGCCCCTCCCAGGATACAGAGCTACCCATGCAGGTACCATGGCAGGGCTGGGAACACAGGAGCCGTGCATATCGCCCTCATTGCAGAGCACTCCCAGCTCACCTGTCACTCAGATCTGACACAGAGCACCTCAGAGCAGGACTTGAACTAACAAACAGCAGCTCCGACAGGTCTGTGACCCTGGGCATCACTCTGTGTGGCCTCCCTCCACCTGGCCTTTCAGAGACTTCCACTGCACCCGGGGCACCAGGCCTCTGTCTCCACCCACCAGCCACTCCTCCTCTCCCTGACTCCTGGGTTCCTCTCATTAGGAGAGGGTTTTCTTGAAGTTGTCTCCCACTCATGGGCCAGATAATATAATTAGAAAACAAGCCAGAGCTGCAGCCCCTTGTCTATCCTGACTCTCAGGAGCCCACACCTGTTCCTTGGACCTGGCCGATTCAGCAAGTTCCAGTTTCTGCAACTGTGAGCCCCTGAGGGGTGATTATTGGCTGGCCTGGGAAGCACGACCATGCCGGCCAGACCTCCCCAGGTGTGGCTGCGTTCAGATCAATATAAACACCGCTCCAGGCAGCAAGAGCCCCTGCAGCTGTGCCTGACGCCATTTTCTCTGCCCTGTCAGCAGTCTTGGGGCTGGACTGGTGGGAGGGAGTGAGAGGCCACGGCTTTGTGGGTGGCCCAGTGTGAGTGGGGCTCTGCTGGACTTTCTGAAGCAGTTGCCAAGATGCCACCTGCTAAAGAAGAGGATGTGTCACCCATACCTGCCGCTGGAATTTCTCCCTGGGCAGAGGTGAGTGAGGAAGAAAGCAGTGGGGGCCGGGACAGCAGGGGTATCTCAGGCAGGGAAATGGAAAGCTTCCAGAAGAGTACCCAGGGCCAGGACCATCCTGGCTGACCTGCAGGCACCAAGTCGGCTGGCATGCTGTCACTCATGTGGCTCCATGTCCCTTCCTCTAGGCTTTCAAGTCCTTGTACATATTCAGGTGTTTTACCTGGGAAGGGTGGGAACATTTCAGCAGCAGCTGGCCTGGGGCTCAGCCCACGTTTACTCACAGATGCCTCGGCACGGTCCCCCAGCTTTGCAATGAGGACGCTTGTTGCGTGGGGCCTGCTGGCTGAATGGGAGATGATTCCCCACCACTGACCAACTTCAGAATTGTTTACAACTGGAGCAAGTGCCCTGATACGGTTTTCCTCTGTGTAGCTGGTGGGTTCTGTTTTTTTTTCTTTTTTGGTTCAAGGTAGATTTTATTCCTCTTTTTTGTATTTACAGATATAAGCATGGAAATAATTTATTCATATAAATACATGTATGTGAAGGGAAGAATATTTTTTCTGTTTTACTTTTTGTAATTTGAATTTTATTTTATTTTTTTATACAGCAGGTTCTTTTTGGTTATCTATTTTATACATATAAATGTATATATGCCAATCCCAATCTCTCAACTCCTCCCACCACCACCCCCCAACAGCTTTCCCCCCTTGGTGTCCATACGTTTGTTGTCTACGTCTGTTGCTCTATTTCTGCCTTGCAAAACGGTTCATCTGTACAATTTTTCTAGGTTCCACATATATGCATTAATAGACAAGATTTGTTTTTCTCTTTCTGACTTACTTCACTCTGTATGACAGTCTCTAGATCCATCAACGTCTCTACAAATGACCCAATTTCATTCCTTTTTATGGCTTAGTAATATTCCATTTCATATATGTACCACATCTTTATGCATTCGTCTGTCTGTGGGCATTTAGGTTGCTTCCATTACCTGGATATTGTAAATAGTGATGCAATGAACATTGCAGTGAATGTCTCTTTCTGATTTATGGTTTTGTCTGGGTATATGCCCAGTAGTGGGATTGCTGTATCATATGGTAATTCTATTCTTAGTTTTATAAGAAACTCCATAATGTTCTCCACAGTGACTGTATCAATTTACATTCCCAACAATAGCGGAAGAGGGTTCCTTATCTCCACACCCTTTCCAGCATTTGTTGTTTGTAGATTTTCTGATGATGCCCATTCTAACAGGTGTGAGGTGATACACCATGGATGAGTCTATTTCGTTGAGCAAAGAGTAGGTCTTGTCTATTACATATTTGGCTTATGGAACGGTATGTGTGCTAATTTCAATCTCTGGTTTTATACAGCACCCCAACTCAACTTTCCCCTTAAGCAAGCATAAGTTTTTATCTAAATGTGAGACTCTGTTCGGTTTTGGAATTCAGTTTATGTGTAGCCAAGTTTACACTCTCTCTATTAGTGATATCTTATGATAATTATCTTTCTCTGTGTGACCTATTTCTCTTAGAATCATCATACTTAAATCCACTCAATTTGCTGCTACAGGCCTGATGACATTGATTTCATTGCTGAGTGATATTCCGTTGTACGTAAGTAGCACAACTCCTTTATCCATTTTTTTCTTTCTGGGATATTTAATTTGTACTGGACTCAAGGTTCTTGTAAACACAGCAGCCCTAAATTTTGTGTTGGCTGTGTCTTGTTGATTTTAATTTTCCTAAGCTATAGGGCCAAAAGTGGAAGTGCCCTAGGGTCTGTAGCTTTGTTTTTCAGATGTTTCAGGATACACCATAAACATCTCCAGAGTGTCTGTTGGCAATTTACATCCCGCCCATCAGCATAACAAGGCTCCCTGTTCTCCATGGCCTGTCCTGTGTTTCTGGTTTTTACACTTTTTTCAGATGGCCCTTTTGACGAATGGGAAATGAGACTTCATTGTAGTGCGGATTTCCATTTCTCAAGTGCTTGGTTGGCCAAAAAGGGCATATGTGTTTTTTCCTGAATATATTCAGGAAAAAATGTTTACGCACTTTTGTCCAAGTGCATCACTGTCAAAGATCTGCCGCTTTTCACATGCTTTAAATGCAATTCTAATCTACCTCCTGAAATATGATTCCTGCAATTCTGCCTCGTTTTCAAGTCCTCTTTGCAGACTTACTTCCATATATTTTTGCCAATAGCTGTCATTTATAACTCTGCAGGTTTGTGAATTACAGTGCCCGTGATTTCCTTTCTTAACACGTTTCCTTGAAAACTGGCCACCGAACGGCAGGTTTGCTTCAGGCCATAATCAGGGTCCGGCACGGCACTCTGAGACTTTGGTTCATTCCACTTCCTGGTGGGAAATTAGAGTTAAATGTGCCCCTCCAGACACCTGCCTCACTCCTAGCCCCTTGGTGATGTGTGTCCTGTGGTTTGAGGCCACATGTGCTGGGTTCCTCACCTTTGGCTGATGTGGCCCCACTGGTGTGAGGACACTCCTGCCTGGTTCCCATCCCCTTGGTGATGTGGGCCCTCCGGTGAGAGTCTGATCCTGGTTGGGTTCCTCACACTTCTGTGAGGTGGGCCCTCTTCTCTGACGTCACTCCTGCCTGGCTGGCACACCCCGCCTTGGCGACGTCGGCCCTCTGGTGGGATTTGGTGCCTGCTGGGTGTCTCCTCCCCTCGGTAATGAGGGCCCTCTGGCGTCAGGCCCTAACTCCTGGGCTCCCAATATTTTCTGATATGCGCCCTGTGGTTCGAGTACACTCCTGCCAGGTTCCCAACCCCATGGGAATGTGGGCCTTCTGCTCTGATGTCCCAACCGTGGGTTGCTCAGTTTCATGATGAGGGCCCTCTGCTGTGAGTTCTCTCTGGCCTGGATCCCATAAGCTCGCTGCTCCTGGCCACCTGCTGGGAGGTTACAACTGCGGGATTCCTCACCTTTTTTCTTCTATGGGCCCTCTGTTTTGAGACTCCTCCTGCCTGCCTCACTCCCAGCCCCTTGGTGATGTGTGTCCTCTGGTTTGAGGCCACGTATGCTGGGTCCCTCGCCTTTCGATGATGTGGCACCACAGGTGTGAGGACACTCCTGCCTGGTTCCTATCCCCTTGATGATGTGGGCCCTCTGGTGAGAGTCTGATCCTGGCTGGGTTCCTCACCCTTCTGTGAGGGGGGCCCTCTGCTGTGAGGTCACTCCTGCCTGGCTGGCACACCCCACCTGAGCAACATCGGCCCTCTTGTGGCAGTTGGAGCCTGCTGGGAACCTCCTCTCGGTGATGGGGGCCCTCTTGCGTCAGGCCCTAACTGCTGGGTACCCACATTTTCTGATACGTGCTAAGTGGTGCGAGGACACTCCTGCGAGGTTCCCATCCCCATGGGCATGTGGGCCTTCTGCTCTAAGGTCCCAACACCTGTGTTGTTCACCGTTTCATGATGTTGGCTCTCTGGTGTTAGTTCACTCAGGCCTAGATCCCATAGACTCTGTGCTCTGTGCGGCCTGCTGGGAGGTTCCTACTGCTGGATTCCTTACCTTTTTTTATTCTTTGGGTCCTGTGTTTTCATGCTCCTACTTCCTGACTCACTTCCAGCCCATTTGTGATGTAGGTCCTCTGGTTTAAGGCCACATGTACCGGTTTCCTCACCTTTATTGATGTGGCCCCACTGGTGTGAGAACACTCCTGCCTGGTTCCCATCCCCTTGTTGATGGGGGCCCTCTGGTGAGAGTCTGATCCTGTCTGGATTCCTCACACTTCTGGGAGGTGGGCCCTCTGCTGTGAGGTCACTCCTGCCTGGCTGGCACACGTCACCTTGGCGATGTGGGCCCTCAGTTGGGAGTTGGTGCCTGCTGGGAGTCTCCTCCCCTCGGTAATGAGGGCCCTCTGGCGTCAGGCCCTAACTCATGGGCTCCCAAAATTTTCTGATGTGCGCCCTGTCGTGCGAGTACACTCCAGCCAGGGTCCCATCCCCATGGGGATGTGGGCTTTCTGCTCTGAGGTCCCAACGGCTGGGTTGCTCACAGTGTCAGAATGTGGGCCCTCTGCTGTGAGTTCACTCCGGCATGGATCCCATAGCCTCGGTGCTCTGGGATACCTGCTTGGAGCTTCCATCTGCGGGGTTCCTCACCTTTTTTATTCTATGGGCGCTCTGTTGTGAGTCTCCTCCTGCATGCCTCACTCCCAGCCCTTTCGTGATGTGTGTCCGCTTGTTTGAGGCCACATGTGCTGTGTTCCTCACCTTTCGCTGATGTGGCCCCACTGGTGTGAGGACACTCCTGCCTGGTTTCCATCCCCTTGGTGATGAGGGCGCACTGGTTAGAGTCTGATCCTGTTTGGGCTCCTCACACTTCTGTGAGGTGGGCCCTCTGCTGTGAGGTAACTCCTGCCTGGCTTGCTCCCATTGCCTTGGTGACGTCGGCCCTCTGGTGGTATTTGGAGCCTGCTGGTAGCCTCCTCTCCTCCGTGATGAGGGCCCTCTGGCGTCAGGCCATAACTGCTGGGTTCCCACATTTTCTGATACGTGCTAAGTTGTGCGTGGACACTCCTGCGAGGTTCCCATCCCCATGGGGATGTGGGCCTTCTGCTCTGAGGTCCCAACGCCTGGGTTGCTCACAGTTTCATGATGTGGGCCCTCTGCTGTGAGTTCACCTTGGCCTGGATCACATGGACTCGGTGCTCTGGGCCGCCTGCTGGGAGGTTCCCACTGCAGGATTCCTCAGCTTTTTTATTCTATTGGCCCTGTGTTGTGAGGCTATTCTTGCCTGCCTCACTCCGAGCCCCTTGGAGATCTGGATCCTCTGGTTTAGGCCACATGTGCTGGGTTCCTCACCTTTCTATGATGTGGCCACCCTGGTGTGAAGACAGTCCTGCCTGGTTCTGATGCCCTTGGTGATGTGGGCCCTCTGGTGAGAGTCTTACCCTGGCTGGGTTCCTCACCATTCTGTGAGGTAGGCCCTCAGCTGTGAGGTCACTCCTGCCTGGCTGTTGCACGTCACCTTGGCGACATGGGCCCTCAGTTGGGAGTTGGTGCCTGCTTGGGGTCTCCTCCCCTTGGTAATGAGGGCCCTCTGGCGCCAGGCCCTAACTTCTGGGCTCCCAAAATTCTCTGATGTGCGCCCTGTGGTGCGAGTACACTTCTGCCAGGTTCCCAACCACATGGGAATGTGGGCCTTCTGCTGTAAGGTCCCAACGGCTGGGTTGCTCACAGTTTCATGATGAGGGCCCTCTGTTTTGAGTTCAGTCAGGCCTGGATCCCATAGCCTCGCTGCTCCTGGCCACCTGCTGGGAGGTTCCAACTGCGGGATTCCTCACCTTTTTTACGCTATGGGCCCTCAGTTTGGAGGCTCCTCCTGCCTGCCTCACTCCCAGTCCCTTGGTGATGTGTGTCCTCTGGTTTGAGGCCACGTGTGCTGGGTCCGTCACATTTCGGTGATGTGGCCCCACTGGTGTGAGGACACTCCTGCCTGGTTTCCATTCCCTTGGTGATGTGGGCCCTCCGGTGAGTGTCTGATCCTCTTTGGGTTCCTCACACTTTTGTGTGGTTGGCCCTCTGCTGTGAGGTCACTCCTGCCTGGCTGGCACACCCCGCATTGGCGACATCGGCCTTCTGGTAGCAGTTGGAGCTTGCTGGGAGCCTCCTCTCCTCAGTGATGAGGGCCCTCTGGCGTCCGGCCCTAACTGCTGGGCTCCCCACATTTTCTGATGTGTGCCCACTGGTGCGATGACACTCCTGCTTGGTTCCCTTCCCCATGGGGATGTGGGCCTTGTGCTCTGAGGTTACAACGGCTGGGTTGCTTACAGTATCACGATGAGGGCCCTCTGTTGTGAGTTCATCACTGCCTGGATCCCATAGCCTCGGTGCTCTGGGCCGCCTGCTGGGATGTTCCAACTGCTGGATTCCTCACCTTTTTTATACAATGGGCCATGTGTTTTAAGGTTAATCCTGCCTGCCTCGCTCCGAGACCCATGGTGATGTGGGTCCTCTGGTTTGAGGCCACATGTGCTGGGTACCTCAACTTTCGATGATGTGGCCCCACGGGTGTGAGGACACTCCTGCCTGGTTCACAGCCCCTTGCTTATGTGGGCACCCTGGTGAGAGTCTGATCCTGACTGGGTTCCTTACCCTTCTGTGAGGTGGGCCCTCTGATGTGAGGTCACTCCTGCCTGGATGGCTCATGTCGCCTTGGCGACGTAGGCCCTCTGTTGGCCACTGAAGCATGCTGGGAGCCTCCTACCCTCTTTAATAAGGGCCCTGGAAGAAACGCATATGCCCTTTTTGAGCAAGTGCATCATTGTCGAGGTTCTGCCTCTTCTCCTATACTTTCAGCGGACTTCCCGTCTACCTCCTGAAATCGTATTCCTGGAATTCTGCCCCACGTTCAAGTCCTCTTTGCAGCCTTACTTCAATATATTTTTGGACGATAGCTGTCATTTATAACTCTGCAGGTTTGTGAATTACAGTGCCCCTGAGCTCCTTTCTTCAACTCGCTTTCTTGTGAGCTGGCCGCAAAACCGCAGGATTGCTTCAGGCCCTAATCTGGTTCCGGCACGGCATGCTGAGCCTTTGGCTAATTCCTCTTCCTGGTGGGAAATGAGCGTTAAATTTGTTCGTGCAGACACCTACAGCTAATCTCTCATTGGTTCTCCCTATTCCTGTTCATCTTGCGCAGAAATTCCAAACTGTGCCAAACAGGAGGTTAAAGGCACTGACTCTCCAAGTGGGGAGAGTGTTAGTAAAGCGTCTGGAATGGTAAAACCGAGTACGAGGGGACGAAAACTGAGATGCATTGAAAAAGGTTTCCCGGTCATACGGTGGACCATATTCTGGGTTGCCCATGCATGTTTTACCTGAAGGAAGAATCCCTTCAACCTGGAGAGTTGGGACCCATAGAATGGGTACCATGCAGTATGACTTCAAAGGGTTGCCTTTGCTCACCGAACGTCACCAATGCTATCAGCCCGAAGTGTCCAGCCTTATGTCTCACACAGCTCTGCGTGTAGATGTGGTAAATCCAGGTTGCATCACAAGCCCTGAATGAATTATTTAAGAATTGCTCTCTATTTCACTATCATTGTGTTTTGTTTTTGAAATTTATTTTTGATAATGGGATTTATCGGATTTTCACTGCTGCGTTTAGGCCGCTGTACACACGCTTGATTTCCTTATGGAGACATATAAATCCATGGGTTTTAAGATTCTTACTTGTCAGGTATATTCCCAGGCGTTAAGTCTGTTTCGTTGAGCAAGGAGTAGGTTTTGTCTATTATATATTTGGCTTATGGAACGGTATCTGTGCTAATTTCAATCTCTGGTTTTATGCAGCATCCTAACTGACCTTTCCCCATAAGCAAGCATAAGTTGGTTTGCTAAATTTGAGACCCTGTTCTGTTTTGTAATTCAGTTCATGGGTAGCCAAGTTTACATTCCGTGTATTAGTGATATCTTATGATGTTTCTTTTTCTGTGTGACTTATTTCTCGTAGAATCATCATACCTGAATCCACTCATTATGCCACTACGGGCCTGATGACGTAGATTTCATTGCTGAGTTATATTCCATTGTACGTGCGTACCACAACTTCTTTATCCATTTTTTGCTTTCTGGGATATTTTACTTGTACCGTAGACGAGGTTCTTGTAAACAGAGCCGTCCCAAACTCTGGGGTGGCTGTGTGTTTTTGATTTTAATTTCCCTAAGCTATAGGACCATAAGTGGAAGTGCCATAGGCTGTGTTGCTTTGTTTCCTACGTGTTTCTGGAAACACCATACATTTCTCCAGAGTGGTTGTTGGCAATTTACATCCCGCCCATCAGCATGACAAGGCTCCCTGTTCTCCATGACCTGTCCTGCCTTTCTGGATTTTACACTTTTTTCAGATGGCCATTTTGACCGGGGGGGCAGTGAGACTTCATTGTAGTGCAGATTTCCTTTACACGCTTGCTTGGTTGGCCAAAAAGGGCGTATGCGTTTTTTCCTGAATATATTCAGGAAAAAACGCATACGCCCTTTTTGGCCAAGGGCATCGTTGTCGACATTCTGCCTCTTTTCCTATGCTTTTAGTACAATTCCAGTCTACCCCCTGAAATCGTTTTCCTGAAATTCTGCCCCGCTTTCAAGTCCTCTTGGAAGACTTACTTCAATACATTTTTGGACGCTAGCTGTCATTCATAACTCTGCAGGTTTGTGAATTACAGTACCCCTGAGCTCCTTTCTTCAACTCCTTTTCTTGTGAGCTGGCCGCAAAACCGCAGGATTGCTTCAGGCCCTAATATGTTTCCGGCCGGGCACACTGAGCCTTTGGTTAATTCCTCTTCCTGGTGGGAAATGATCGTTCAATTAGCCCGTGCAGACACCAACAGCTAGTCTCTCATTGGTTCTCCCTATGCCTGTTCATCTTGCGCAGAAATTGCAAACTGTGCCAAACAGGAGGTTAAAGGCACTGACTCTCCAAGTGGGGAGAGTGTTAGTAAAGCGTCTGGAATGGTGAACCCGAGTACCAGGGGACGAAAACTGAGATGCATTTGAAAACGTTTCCCAATCACACGGCGGACGATAGTCTGGGTTTCCCATGCATGTTTTAGCTGAAGGAAGAATCCCTTAAACCTGGAGAGTTGGGACCCATGGAATGGGTACCATGCAGTATGACTTCAAATGATCTGCGTTTGCTCACCGAACCTCACCAATGCTATCAGCCCGAAGTGTCCAGCCTTATGTCTCACCCAGCTCTGGGTGTAGATGTGGGAAATCCAGGTTGCATCACAAGCCCTGAATGAATTATTTAAGAATTGCTCTCTATTTCACTGTCATTGTGTTTTGTTTTTGAAATTTATTTTGATAATGGGATTTATCGGATTTTCACTGCTGCGTTTAGGCCGCTGTACACACGCTTGATTTCCTTATGGAGACATATAAATCCATGGGTTTTAAGATTCTTACTTGTCAGGTATCTTGCCAGGCGTTGAATATGGGGTGTTGAGTCCATTTCGTTGAGCAAGGAGTAGGGCTTGTCTATTATATATTTGGCTTATGGAACGGTATCTGTGCTAATTTCAATCTCTGGTTTTATGCAGCACCCCAACTCACCTTTCCCCATAAGGAAGCATAAGTTGGTTTCCTAAAATTGAGACCCTGTTCTGTTTTGTAATTCAGTTCATGTGTATCCAACTTTACATTCCGTGTATTAGTGATATCTTATGATGTTTCTTTTTCTGTGTGACTTATTTCTCGTAGAATCATCGTACCTGAATCCACTCATTATACCGCTACGGTCCTGATGACGTAGATTTCATTGCTGAGTGATATTCCATTGTACGTGCGTACCACAACTTCTTTATCCATTTTTTGCTTTCTGGGATATTTTACTTGTACCGTAGACGAGGTTCTTGTAAACAGAGCCGTCCCAAACTCTGGGTTGGCTGTGTGTTTTTGATTTTAATTTCCCTAAGCTATAGGACCATAAGTGGAAGTGCCATAGGCTGTGTTGCTTTGTTTCCTACGTGTTTCTGGAAACACCATACACTTCTCCAGAGTGGTTGTTGGCAATTTACATCCCGCCCATCAGCATGACAAGGCTCCCTGTTCTCCATGACCTGTGCTGACTTTCTGGATTTCACATTTTTTTCAGATGGCCCTTTTGACCGGGGGGCAGTGACACTTCACTGTAGTGCAGATTTCCTTTACACGCTTGCTAGGTTGGCCAAAAAGTGCGTATGCGTTTTTTCCTGAATATATTCAGGAAAAAACGCATACGCCCTTTTTGGCCAAGTGCATCATTGTCGACATTCTCCCTCTTTTCCTATGCTTTTAGTACAATTCCAGTCTACCCCCTGAAATCGTTTTCCTGAAATTCTGCCCCGCTTTCAAGTCCTCTTCGAAGACTTACTTCAGTACATTTTTGGACAATAGCTGTCATTCATAACTCTGCAGGTTTGTGAATTACAGTGCCCCTGAGCTCATTTCTTCAACCCGCTTTCTTGTGAGCTGACCGCAAAACTGCAGGATTGCTTCAGGCCCTAATCTGTTTCCGGCAGGGCACGCTGAGCATTTGGTTAATTCCTCTTCCTGGTGGGAAATGAGCGTTCCATTTGCCCGTGCAGACACCTACAGCTAGTCTCTCATTGGTTCTCCCTATTCCTGTACATCTTGCGCAGAAATTGCAAACTGTGCGAAACAGGAGGTTAATGGCACTGACTCTCCAAGTGGGGAGAGTGTTAGTAAAGCGTCTGGAATGGTGAACCCGAGTACCAGGGGACGAAAACTGAGATGCATTTGAAAACGTTTCCCAGTCACACAGTGCACTGTACTGTGGGTTTCCCATGCATGTTTTAGCTGAAGGAAGAATCCCTTAAACCTGGAGAGTTGGGACCCATGGAATGGGTACCATGCAGTATGACTTCAAAGGGTCTGCGTTTGCTCACCGAACCTCACCAATGCTATCAGCCTGAAGTGTCCAGCCTTATGTCTCACCCAGCTCTGGGTGTAGATGTGGTAAATCCAGGTTGCATCACAAGCCCTGAATGAATTATTTAAGAATTGCTCTCTATTTCACTGTCATTGTGTTTTCTCTTTGAAATTTATTTTGATAATGGGATTTATCGGATTTTCACTGCTGCATTTAGGCCGTTGTACACACGCTTGATTTCATTATGGAGACATATAAATCCATGGGTTTTAAGATTCTTACTTGTCAGGTATCTTCCCAGGCGTTGAATATAGGGTGTTGAGTCCATTTCGTTGAGCAAGGAGTAGGTTTTGTCTATTATATATTTGGCTTATGGAACGGTATCTGTGTTAATTTCAATCTCTGGTTTTATGCAGCATCCCAACTGACCTTTCCCCATAAGCAAGCATAAGTTGGTTTGCTAAATTTGAGACCCTGTTCTGTTTTGTAATTCAGTTCATGGGTAGCCAAGTTTACATTCCGTGTATTAGTGATAACTTATGATGTTTCTTTTTCTGTCTGACTTATTTCTCATAGAATCATCGTACCTGAATCCACTCATGATGCCGCTACGGTCCTGATGACGTAGATTTCATTGCTGAGAGATATTCCATTGTACGTGCGTACC
This sequence comes from Delphinapterus leucas, assembly GCF_059928025.1. Taxonomy (NCBI): domain Eukaryota; kingdom Metazoa; phylum Chordata; class Mammalia; order Artiodactyla; family Monodontidae; genus Delphinapterus; species Delphinapterus leucas. The sequence continues at coordinate 1,764,001 of NW_028322275.1, forward strand.
ACAACTTCTTTATCCATTTTATGCTTTCTCGATATTTAACTTCTACCGTAGATGAGGTTTTGTAAACAGAGCCATCCCAAACTCTGGGGTGGCTGTGTGTTTTTGATTTTAATTTCCCTAAGCTATAGGACCATAAGTGGAAGTGCCATAGGCTGTGTTGCTTTGTTTCCTACGTGTTTCTGGAAACACCATACACTTCTCCAGAGTGGTTGTTGGCAATTTACATCCCGCCCATCAGCATGACAAGGCTCCCTGTTCTCCATGACCTGTCCTGCCTTTCTGGATTTTACACTTTTTTCAGATGGCTCTTTTGACCAGGGGGGCAGTGAGACTACATTGTAGTGCAGATTTCCTTTACACGCTTGCTTGGTTGGCCAAAAAGGGCGTATGCGTTTTTTCCTGAATATATTCAGGAAAAAACGCATACGCCCTTTTTGGGCAAGTGCATCGTTGTCGACATTCTGCCTCTTTTCCTATGCTTTTAGTACAATTCCAGTCTACCCCCTGAAATCGTTTTCCTGAAATTCTGCCCCGCTTTCAAGTCCTCTTGGAAGACTTACTTCAATACATTTTTGGACGATAGCTGTCATTCATAACTCTGCAGGTTTGTGAATTACAGTGCCCCTGAGCTCCTTTCTTCAACTCGCTTTCTTGTGAGCTGGCCGCAAAACCGCAGGATTGCTTCAGGCCGTAATATGTTTCCGGCCGGGCACGCTGAGCCTTTGGTTAATTCCTCTTCCTGGTGGGAAATGAGCGTTCAATTTGCCCGTGCAGACACCTACAGCTAGTCTCTCATTGCTTCTCCCTATTCCTGTTCTTCTTGCACAGAAATTGCAAACTGTGAAAACAGGAGGTTAATGGCACTGACTCTCCAAGTGGGGAGAGTGTTAGTAAAGCGTTCAAATGTTGAACCCGAGTACCAGGGGACGAAAACTGAGATGCATTTGAAAACGTTTCCCAATCACATGGTGGACCATACTCTGGGTTTCCCATGCATGTTTTAGCTGAAGGAAGAATCCCTTAAACCTGGAGAGTTGGGACCCATGGAATGGGTACCATGCAGTTTGACTTCAAAGGGTCTGCGTTTGCTCACCGAACCTCACCAATGCTATCAGCCCGAAGTGTCCAGCCTTATGTCTCACCCAGCTCTGGGTGTAGATGTGGTAAATCCAGGTTGCATCACAAGCCCTGAATGAATTATTTAAGAATTGCTCTCTATTTCACTGTCATTGTGTTTTGTTTTTGAAATTTATTTTGATAATGGGATTTATCGGATTTTCACTGCTGCATTTAGGCCGTTGTACACACGCTTGATTTCCTTATGGAGACATATAAATCCATGGGTTTTAAGATTCTTACTTGTCAGGTATCTTGCAAGGCGTTGAATATGGGGTGTTGAGTCCATTTCGTTGAGCAAGGAGTAGGTCTTGTCTATTATATATTTGGCTTATGGAACGGTATCTGTGCTAATTTCAATCTCTGGTTTTATGCAGCACCCCAACTCACCTTTCCCCATTAGCAAGCATAAGTTGGTTTGCTAAATTTGAGACCCTGTTCTGTTTTGTAATTCAGTTTATGTGTAGCCAAGTTTACATTCCGTGTATTACTTATATATTATGATGTTTCTTTTTCTGGGTGACGTATTTCTCGTAGAATCATCGTACCTGAATCCACTCATTATGCCGCTATGGGCCTGAAGACGTAGATTTCTTTGCTGAGTGATACTCCATTGTACGTGCGTACCAGAATTTCTTTATCCATTTTTTCCTTTCTTGGATATTTAACTTGTACCGTAGACAAGGTTCTTGTAAACAGAGCCATCCCAAACTTTGGGGTGGCTGTGTGTTTGTGATTTTAATTACCCTAAGCTATAGGACCGTATTGGAAGTGACATAGGCTGTGTTGCTTTGTTTCCTACGTGTTTCAGGATACACCATACATTTCTCCAGAGTGGCTGTTGGCAATTTACATCCCGCCCATCAGCATAACAAGGCTCCCTGTTCTCCAAGACCTGTCCTGCCTTTCTGGATTTTACACTTTTTTCAGATGGCCCTTTTGACCGGGGGGCAGTGAGACTTCATTGTAGTGCAGATTTCCTTTACACCCTTGCTTGGTTGGCCAAAAAGTGCGTATGCGTTTTTTCCTGAATATATTCAGGAAAAAACGCATACGCCCTTTTTGGCCAAGTGCATCATTGTCGACATTCTGCCTCTAATCTTATTCTTTAAGTGCAATTCCATTCTACCCCCTGAAATCGTTTTCCTGAAATTCTGCCCCGATTTCAAGTCCTCTTCGAAGACTTACTTCAAAACATTTTTGGACGATAGCTGTCATTCATTACTCTGCAGGTTTGTGAATTACAGTGCCCCTGAGCTCCTTTCTTCAACTCGCTTTCTTGTGAGCTGGCCACAAACCCGAAGGATTGCTTCAGGCCCTAATATAGTTCCGGCATGGCATGCTGAGCCTTTGGTTAATTCCTCTTCCTTGTGGGAAATGAGCGTTAAATTTGCATGTGCAGACACCTTCACATGAGTCGTCATGGTGCCCCTTTGCCCCGGTTATCTCTATGGAGGTTGGAGTTGGAGGGCCTCCTCCCTCAAGATCAGTGTGCCCATGGAGCCAACCCTGCAACTTCAGGGCATGGTTGGGGGTTAGGATCACCACGAGGGTTCCTTTTCCCTTAGGAGGCAGGTGGCCTTTTGGGCTGCTGATTTCCAGGTTATCAGATACTGCCAGTATCTTGGCCAGATGTGGCGGTGGGCCAAGCCCCTTGGTGACCGTAGTTTATCCTACCTGGATCGCATTCTTGCATTGTTCCATTTCAAGTGGTCCCAGGTTTTGCACTAATACTCCAGTGGCGATTCACCGTTCACCAGGAATGTAAAGGTCAAAGGGTTTAGCTAAATTAGGGAGTTCCAGGGCAAGGGTCTGAATTGACTGCTCTTTCCATTCTTGAAAGGCCACTTCTGCATTCTATTCAAAAGGATCATCACCTTTTCCTTTCAGTGTTTCATATAGAGGCCAAGCTAGTAGACTGTAGTTAGGGATCCAGAAGCAGCAAACCCTGGCCTCCCCAGGAACCCCTAAGCTGTCTTCTAGTTTTAGAAATGGGTAAGGCTGTAAATTGTTTCTTCCCTTTCCTGGGATGGGCTTCTCCGACCTTCTGTGAGAATGAAGCCCAGGCAGGTCACCGTAGTCTGTGATATTTGAGCTTTTTCTTGGACAACTTGTATCCTTTATTGGCTTGGTAGTTCAGAGGTCTCCTTAGTAGGGCTGGCGATCAGAATGTCGTCTGCATATTGAAGGAGTGTTTCCTTTTCCAGAGGTAGAACTTTTAGGTCTTTAGCTGAGCTTTCCCCAAAGATGGTGTGGGAATTCTTGAACCCTTGGGGCAACACGGCCCAGAAGTATTGTTTTAGTTGTATGTTGAGTCCTGCCACTCACAAGCCAAAATTTCTTGTGACTCTGGGACTAATAGAATACAAAAGAAGGCATCATTGAAGACTAATACAGAATACCATGTCCTGGTGGTTGGTAGAATGACCAGCAGGGTGTAGGATTTAGGAACTACTGGAGGTATATCCTCGGTGGCTTCACTGACTGTCCTGACATCCTTTACCAGGACTCCAGCAGCCCATGGGGCTCTCGAGGTCAGGCCAATCCCAGGATATGGAGCTCACCTGGGCAGGTACCCCACCCCAGCCCACGGGGCTCTCGTGGTCAGGCCCCTCCCAGGATACAGAGCTACCCTTGCAGGTACCATGGCAGGGCTGGGAACACAGGAACCGTGCATATCGCCCTCATTGCAGAGCACTCCCAGCTCACCTGTCACTCAGATCTGACACAGAGCACCTCAGAGCAGGACTTGAACTAACAAACAGCAGCTCCGACAGGTCTGTGACCCTGGGCATCACTCTGTGTGGCCTCCCTCCACCTGGTCTTCCAGAGACTTCCACTGCACCCGGGGCACCAGGCCTCTGTCTCCACCCACCAGCCACCCCTCCTCTCCCTGACTCCTGGGTTCCTCTCATTAGGAGAGGGTTTTCTTGAAGTTGTCTCCCACTCATGGGCCAGATAATATAATTAGAAAACAAGCCAGAGCTGCAGCCCCTTGTCTATCCTGACTCTCAGGAGCCCACACCTGTTCCTTGGACCTGGCCGATTCAGCAAGTTCCAGTTTCTGCAACTGTGAGCCCCTGAGGGGTGATTATTGGCTGGCCTGGGAAGCCTGACCGTGCCGGCCAGCCCTCCCCAGGTGTGCCTGGGTTCAGATCAATATAAACACCGCTCCAGGCAGCAAGAGCCCCTGCAGCTGTGCCTGACGCCATTTTCTCTGCCCTGTCAGCAGTCTTGGGGCTGGACTGGTGGGAGGGAGTGAGAGGCCACGGCTTTGTGGGTGGCCCAGTGTGAGTGGGGCTCTGCTGGACTTTCTGCAGCAGTTGCCAAGATGCCACCTGCTAAAGAAGAGGATGTGTCACCCATACCTGCCGCTGGAATTTCTCCCTGGGCAGAGGTGAGTGAGGAAGAAAGCAGTGGGGGCCGGGACAGCAGGGGTATCTCAGGCAGGGAAATGGAAAGCTTCCAGAAGAGCACCCAGGACCAGGACCATCCTGGCTGGCCTGCAGGCACCAAGTCGGCTGGCATGCTGTCGCTCATGTGGCTCCATGGCCCTTCCTCTAGGCTTTCAAGTCCTTGTACATATTCAGGTGTTTTACCTGGGAAGGGTGGGAACATTTCAGCAGCAGCTGGCCTGGGGCTCAGCCCACGTTTACTCACAGATGCCTCGGCACGGTCCCCCAGCTTTGCAATGAGGACGCTTGTTGCGTGGGGCCTGCTGGCTGAATGGGAGATGATTCCCCACCACTGACCAACTTCAGAATTGTTTACAACTGGAGCAAGTGCCCTGATACGGTTTTCCTCTGTGTAGCTGGTGGGTTCTGTTTTTTTTTCTTTTTTGGTTCAAGGTAGATTTTATTCCTCTTTTTTGTATTTACAGATATAAGCATGGAAATAATTTATTCATATAAATACATGTATGTGAAGGGAAGAATATTTTTTCTGTTTTACTTTTTGTAATTTGAATTTTATTTTATTTTTTTATACAGCAGGTTCTTTTTGGTTATCTATTTTATACATATAAATGTATACATGCCAATCCCAATCTCTCAACTCCTCCCACCACCACCCCCCAACAGCTTTCCCCCCTTGGTGTCCATACGTTTGTTGTCTACATCTGTTGCTCTATTTCTGCCTTGCAAAACGGTTCATCTGTACAATTTGTCTAGGTTCCACATATAGCCATTAATAGACAAGATTTCTTTTTCTCTTTCTGACTTACTTCACTCTGTATGACAGTCTCTAGATCCATCAACGTCTCTACAAATGACCCAATTTCATTCCTTTTTATGGCTTAGTAATATTCCATTTTATATATGTACCACTTCTTTATGCATTCGTCTGTCTGTGGGCATTTAGGTTGCTTCCATTACCTGGATATTGTAAATAGTGATGCAATGAACATTGCGGTGAATGTCTCTTTTTCATTTATGGTTTTGTCTGGGTATATGCCCAGTAGTGGGACTGCTGTATCATATGGTAATTCTATTCTTAGTTTTATAAGAAACTCCATAACTTTCTCCACAGTGACTGTATCAATTTCATTCCCAACAATAGCGGAAGAGGGTTCCTTATCTCCACACCCTTTCCAGCATTTGTTGTTTGTAGATTTTCTGATGATGCCCATTCTAACAGGTGTGAGGTGATACACCATGGATGAGTCTATTTCGTTGAGCAAAGAGTAGGTCTTGTCTATTACATATTTGGCTTATGGAATGGTATGTGTGCTAATTTCAATCTCTGGTTTTATACAGCACCGCAACTCAACTTTCCCCTTAAGCAAGCATAAGTTTTTATCTAAATGTGAGACTCTGTTCGGTTTTGGAATTCAGTTTATGTGTAGCCAAGTTTACACTCTCTCTATTAGTGATATCTTATGATAATTACCTTTCTCTGTGTGACATATTTCTCTTAGAATCATCATACTTAAATCCACTCAATTTGCTGCTACAGGCCTGATGACATTGATTTCATTGCTGAGTGATATTCCATTGTACGTAAGTAGCACAACTCCTTTATCCATATTTTTCTTTCTGGGATATTTAATTTGTACTGGACTCAAGGTTCTTGTAAACACAGCAGCCCTAAATTTGGTGTTGGCTGTGTCTTGTTGATTTTAATTTTCCTAAGCTATAGGGCCAAAAGTGGAAGTGCCCTAGGGTCTGTAGCTTTGTTTTTCAGATGTTTCAGGATACACCATAAACATCTCCAGAGTGTCTGTTGGCAATTTACATCCCGCCCATCAGCATAACAAGGCTCCCTGTTCTCCATGGCCTGTCCTGTGTTTCTGGTTTTTACACATTTTTCAGATGGCCCTTTTGACGAATGGGAAATGAGACTTCATTGTAGTGCGGATTTCCATTGCTCGAGTGCTTGGTTGGCCAAAAAGGGCATATGTGTTTTTTCCTGAATATATTCAGGAAAAAATGTTTACGCACTTTTGTCCAAGTGCATCACTGTCAAAGATCTGCCGCTTTTCACATGCTTTAAACGCAATTCCAATCTACCTCCTGAAATATGATTCCTGCAATTCTGCCTCGTTTTGAAGTCCTCTTTGCAGACTTACTTCAGTATATTTTTGCCAATAGCTGTCATTTATAACTCTGCAGGTTTGTGAATTACAGTGCCTGTGATTTCCTTTCTTAACTCGTTTCCTTGAAAGCTGGCCACAGAACCGCAGGTTTGCTTTAGGCCATAATCAGGGTCTGGCACGGCACTCTGAGCCTTTGGTTAATTCCTCTTCCTGGTGGGAAATTAGAGTTAAATGTGCCCCTCCGGACACCTGCCTCACTCCCAGCCCCTTGGTGATGTGTGTCCTGTGGTTTGAGGCCACATGTGCTGGGTTCCTCACCTTTGGCTGATGTGGCCCCACTGGTGTGAGGACACTCCTGCCTGGTTCCCATCCCCTTGGTGATGTGGGCCATCCGGTGAGAGTCTGATCCTGGTTGGGTTCCTCACACTTCTGTGAGGTGGGCCCTCTTCTCTGACGTCACTCCTGCCTGGCTGGCACACCCCGCCTTGGCGAAGTCGGCCCTCTGGTGGGATTTGGTGCCTGCTGGGGGTCTCCTGCCCTCGGTAATGAGGGCCCTCTGGCGTCAGGCCCTAATTCCTGGGCTCCCAATATTTTCTGATATGCGCCCTGTGGTTCGAGTACACTCGTGCCAGGTTCCCAACCCCATGGGAATGTGGGCCTTCTGCTCTGAGGTCCCAACCGTGGGTTGCTCAGTTTCATGATGAGGGCCCTCTGCTGTGAGTTCTCTCCGGCCTGGATCCCATAGCCTCGCTGCTCCTGGCCACCTGCTGGGAGGTTCCAACTGCGGGATTCCTCACCTTTTTTCTTCTATGGACCCTCTGTTTTGAGACTCCTCCTGCCTGCCTCACTCCCAGTCCCTTGGTGATGTGTGTCCTCTGGTGTGAGGCCACGTGTGCTGGGTCCCTCGCCTTTGGATGATGTGGCCACACTGGTGTGAGGACACTCCTGCCTGCTTCCTATCCCCTTGATGATGTGGGCCCTCTGGTGAGAGTCTGATCCTGGCTGGGTTCCTCACCCTTCTGTGAGGTGGGCCCTCTGCTGTGAGGTCACTCCTGCCTGGCTGGCACACCCCACCTGGGCAACATCGGCCCTCTTGTGGCACTTGGAGCCTGCTGGGAGCCTCCTCCCCTCGGTGATGGGGGCCCTCTAGCGTCAGGCCCTAACTGCTGGGTACCCACATTTTCTGATACGTGCTAAGTGGTGCGAGGACACTCCTGCGAGGTTCCCATCCCCATGGGCATGTGGGCCTTCTGCTCTAAGGTCCCAACACCTGTGTTGTTCACCGTTTCATGATGTTGTCTCTCTGGTGTTAGTTCACTCAGGCCTAGATCCCATAGACTCTGTGCTCTGAGCCGACTGCTGGGAGGTTCCTACTGCTGGATTCCTTACCTTTTTTATTCTTTGGGTCCTGTGTTTTTATGCTCCTACTTCCTGACTCACTCCCAGCCCCTTTGTGATGTAGGTCCTCTGGTTTAAGGCCACATGTACCGGTTTCCTCACCTTTATTGATGTGGCCCCACTGGTGTGAGGACACTCCTGCCTGGTTCCCATCCCCTTGGTGATTGGGGCCCTCTTGTGAGAGTCTGATCCTGTCTGGATTCCTCACACTTCTGGGAGGTGGGCCCTCTGCTGTGAGGTCACTCCTGCCTGGCTGGCACACGTCACGTTGGCGATGTGGGCCCTCAGTTGGGAGTTGGTGCCTGCTGGGAGTCTCCTCCCCTCGGTAATGAGGGCCCTCTGGCGTCAGGCCCTAACTCATGGGCTCCCAAAATTTTCTGATGTGCGCCCTGTCGTGTGAGTACACTCCAGCCAGGGTCCCTTCCCTAGGGGATGTGGGCTTTCTGCTCTGTGGTCCCAACGGCTGGGTTGCTCACAGTGTCAGAATGTGGGCCCTCTGTTTTGAGTTCAGTCAGGCCTGGATCCCATAGCCTCGCTGCTCCTGGCCGCCTGCTGGGAGGTTCCAACTGCGGGATTCCTCACCTTTTTTACGCAATGGGCCCTCTGTTTTGAGGCTCCTCCTGCCTGCCTCACTCCCAGCCCCTTGGTGATGTGTGTCCTGTAGTTTGAGGCCACGTGTGCTGGGTCCGTCACATTTCGGTGATGTGGCCCCACTGGTGTGAGGACACTCCTGCCTGGTTTCCATTCCCTTGGTGATGTGGGCCCTCTGGTGAGAGTCTGATCCTCTTTGGGTTCCTCACACTTTTGTGTGGTTGGCCCTCTGCTCTGAGGTCACTCCTGCCTGGCTGGCACACCCCGCATTGGCGACGTCGGCCCTCTGGTAGAAGTTGGAGCTTGCTGGGAGCCTCCTCTCCTCAGTGATGAGGGCCCTCTGGCGTCCGGCCCTAACTGCTGGGCTCCCCACATTTTCTGTTGTGTGCCCACTGGTGCGATGACACTCCTGCTTGGTTCCCTTCCCCATGGGGATGTGGGCCTTGTGCTCTGAGGTCACAACGGCTGGGTTGCTTACAGTATCACGATGAGGGCCCTCTGTTGTGAGTTCATCACTGCCTGGATCCCATAGCCTCGGTGCTCTGGGCCGCCTGCTGGGATGTTCCAACTGCTGGATTCCTCACCTTTTTATACAATGGGCCATGTGTTTTGAGGTTAATCCTGCCTGCCTCGCTCTGAGACCCATGGTGATGTGGGTCTTCTGGTTTGAGGCCACATGTGCTGGGTACCTCAACTTTCGATGATGTGGCCCCACGGGTGTGAGGACACTCGTGCCTGATTCCCAGCCCCTTGCTTATGTGGGCACTCTGGTGAGAGTCTGATCATGACTGGGTTCCTTACCCTTCTGTGAGGTGGGCGCTCTGATGTGAGGTCACTCCTGCCTGGATGGCTCACGTCGCCTTGGCGACGTAGGCCCTCTGTTGGCCACTGAAGCATGCTGGGAGCCTCCTACCCTCTTTAATGAGGGCCCTGGAAGAAACGCATATGCCCTTTTTGACCAAGTGCATCATTGTCGAAGTTCTGCCTCTTCTCCTATACTTTCAGAGGACTTCCCATCTACCTCCTGAAATCGTATTCCTGGAATTCTGCCCCGCGTTCAAGTCCTCTTTGCAGCCTTACTTCAATATATTTTTGGACGATAGCTGTCATTTATAACTCTGCAGGTTTGTGAATTACAGTGCCCCTGAGCTCCATTCTTCAACTCGCTTTCTTGTGAGCTGGCCGCAAAACCGCAGGATTGCTTCAGGCCCTAATCTGGTTCCGGCACGGCATGTTGAGCCTTTGGCTAATTCCTCTTCCTGATGGGAAATGAGCATTAAATTTGCTCGTGCAGACACCTACAGCTAATCTCTCATTGGTTCTCCCTATTCCTGTTCATCTTGCTCAGAAATTCCAAACTGTGCCAAACAGGAGGTTAAAGGCACTGACTCTCCAATTGGGGAAAGAGTTAGTAAAGCGTCTGGAATGGTAAAACCGAGTATGAGGGGAAGAAAACTGAGATGCATTTAAAAAGGTTTCCCGGTCACACGGTGGACCATATTCTGGGTTTCCCATGCGTGTTTTACCTGAAGGAAGAATCCCTTAAACCTGGAGAGGTGGGACCCATGCAATGGGTACCATGCAGTATGACTTCAAATGGCCTGCATTTTCTCACCGAACCTCACCAATGCTATCAGCCCAAAGTGTCGAACCTTATGTCTCACTCAGCTCTAGGTGTAGATGTGGTAAATCCAGGTTGCATCACAAGCCCTGAATGAATTATTTAAGAATTGCTCTCTATTTCACTGTCATTGTGTTTGTTTTTGTAGTTTATTTTGATAATGGGATTTATCGGATTTTCTCTGCTGCCTTCATGCAGCTGTACACACACTTGATTCTCTTACGGAGACATATAAATCCATGGATTTGAAGATTCTTACTAGTCATGTGTAATCCTAGGAGTTGAATATGGTGTGTTTAGTCCATTTCGTTGAGCAAGGTGTAAGTCTTGACTATTACATATTTGGCTTATGGAAAGGTATGTGTGCTAATTTCTATCTCTGGTTTTATGCAGCACCCCACCTCACCTTTCCCCATAAGCAAGCATAAGTTGGTGTTCTAAATTTGAGACCCTGTTCTGTTTTGTAATTCAGTTCATGTGTAGCCAAGTTTACATTCCGTGTATTAGTGATATCTTATGATGTTTCATTTTCTGTGTGACTTATTTCACTTAGAATCATCGTACCTGGATCCACTCAATATGCCGCGACGGGCCTGATGACACAGATTTCATTGGTGAGTGATATTCCATTGTACGTGCGTACCACAACTTCTTTAACCATTTTTCACATTCTGGGATATTTAACTTGTACCGTAGACGACGTTCTTGTAAACAGAGCTGTCCCAAACTTTGGGGTGGCTGTGTGTTTTTGATTTTAATTTCCCTAAGCTATAGGACCATAAGTGGAAGTGACATAGGCTCCGTTGCTTTGTTTCCTACGTGTTTCAGGAAACCCCATACACTTCTCCAGAGTGGCTGTTTGCAATTTACATCCCCCCCATCAGAATAACAAGTCTCCCTGTTCTCCATGACCTGTCCTGCCTTTCTGAATTTTACACTTTTTCAGATGCCCCTTTTGACCGGGGGGCAGTGAGACTTCATTGTAGTGCAGATTTCATTTACCTGCTTGCTTGCTTGGCCAAAAATGGCGTATGCGTTTTTTCCTGAATATATTCAGGAAAAAACGCATACGCACTTTTTGGCCAGTGCATCATTGTCGACATTCTGCCTCTATTCCTATGCTTTAAGTGCAATTCCAGTCTACCCCCTGAAATCGTTTTCCTGAAATTCTGCCCCGCTTTCAAGTCCTATTCGAAGACTTACTTCAATACATTTTTGGACGATAGCTGTCATTCATAACTCTGCAGGTTTGTGAATTACAGTGCCCCTGAGCTCGTTTCCTCAACTCGCTTTCTTGTGAGCTGGCCGCAAAACCGCAGGATTGCTGCAGGCCCTAATCTGTTTCCGTCAGGGCACACTGAGCCTTTGGTGAATTCCTCTTCCTGGTGGGAAATGAGCGTTCCATTTGCCCGTGCAGACACCTACAGCTAGTCTCTCATTGTTTCTCCCTATTCCTGTTAATCTTGCGTAGAAATTGCAAACTGTGCCAAACAGGAGGTTAAAGGCACTGACTCTCCAAGTGGGGAGAATGTTAGTAAAGTGTCTGGAATGGTGAACCCGAGTACCAGGGTTCGAAAACTGAGATATATTTGAAAACGTTTCCCAATCACACGGTGGACAATACTCTGGGTTTCCCATGCATGTCTTAGCTGAAGGAAGAATCCCTTAAACATGGAGAGCTGGGAACCATGGAATGGGTACCATGCAGTATGACTACAAAGGGTCTGCGTTTGCTCACCGAACCTCACAAATGCTATCAGCCCGAAGTGTCCAGCCGTATATCTCACCCAGCTCTGGGTGTAGATGTGGTAAATCCAGGTTGCATCACAAGCCCTGAATGAATTATTTAAGAATTGCTCTCTATTTCACTGTCAATGTGTTTTGGTTTTGAAATTTATTTTGATAATGGGATTTATCGGATTTTCACTGCTGCGTTTAGGCTGCTGTACACACGCTTGATTTCCTTATGGAGACATATAAATCCATGGGTTTTAAGATTCTTACTTGTCAGGTATATTCCCAGGCTTTGAGTCCATTTCGTTGAGCAAGGAGTAGGGCTTGTCTATTATATATTTGGCTTATGGAACGGTATCTGTGCTAATTTCAATCTCTGGTTTTATGCAGCACCCCAACTCACCTTTCCCCATAAGCAAGCATAAGTTGGTTTTCTAAATTTGAGACCCTGTTCTGTTTTGTAATTCAGTTTATGTGTAGCCAAGTTTACATTCCGTGTATTACTTATATATTATGATGTTTCTTTTTCTGGGTGACGTATTTCTCGTAGAATCATCGTACCTGAATCCACTCATTATGCCGCTATGGGCCTGAAGACGTAGATTTCTTTGCTGAGTGATACTCCATTGTACGTGCGTACCAGAACTTCTTTATCCATTTTTTCCTTTCTTGGATATTTAACTTGTACCGTAGACAAGGTTCTTGTAAACAGAGCCATCCCAAACTTTGGGGTGGCTGTGTGTTTGTGATTTTAATTACCCTAAGCTATAGGACCATATTGGAAGTGACATAGGCTGTGTTGCTTTGTTTCCTACGTGTTTCAGGATACACCATACATTTCTCCAGAGTGGCTGTTGGCAATTTACATCCCGCCCATCAGCATAACAAGGCTCCCTGTTCTCCAAGACCTGTCCTGCCTTTCTGGATTTTACACTTTTTTCAGATGGCCCTTTTGACCGGGGGGCAGTGAGACTTCATTGTAGTGCAGATTTCCTTTACACCCTTGCTTGGTTGGCCAAAAAGTGCGTATGCGTTTTTTCCTGAATATATTCAGGAAAAAACGCATACGCCCTTTTTGGCCAAGTGCATCATTGTCGACATTCTGCCTCTAATCTTATTCTTTAAGTGCAATTCCATTCTACCCCCTGAAATCGTTTTCCTGAAATTCTGCCCCGATTTCAAGTCCTCTTCGAAGACTTACTTCAAAACATTTTTGGACGATAGCTGTCATTCATTACTCTGCAGGTTTGTGAATTACAGTGCCCCTGAGCTCCTTTCTTCAACTCGCTTTCTTGTGAGCTGGCCACAAACCCGAAGGATTGCTTCAGGCCCTAATATAGTTCCGGCATGGCATGCTGAGCCTTTGGTTAATTCCTCTTCCTTGTGGGAAATGAGCGTTAAATTTGCATGTGCAGACACCTTCACATGAGTCGTCATGGTGCCCCTTTGCCCCGGTTATCTCTATGGAGGTTGGAGTTGGAGGGCCTCCTCCCTCAAGATCTGTGTGCCCATGGAGCCAATCCTGCAACTTCAGGGCATGGTTGGGGGTTAGGATCACCACGAGGGTTCCTTTTCCCTTAGGAGGGAGGTGGCCTTTTGGGCTGCTGATTTCCAGGTTATCAGATACTGCCAGTATCTTGGCCAGATGTGGCGGTGGGCCAAGCCCCTTGGTGACCGTAGTTTATCCTACCTGGATCGCATTCTTGCATTGTTCCATTTCAAGTGGTCCCAGGTTTTGCACTAATACTCCAGTGGCGATTCACCGTTCACCAGGAATGTAAAGGTCAAAGGGTTTAGCTAAATTAGGGAGTTCCAGGGCAAGGGTCTGAATTGACTGCTCTTTCCATTCTTGAAAGGCCACTTCTGCATTCTATTCAAAAGGATCATCACCTTTTCCTTTCAGTGTTTCATATAGAGGCCGAGCTAGTAGACTGTAGTTAGGGATCCAGAAGCAGCAAACCCTGGCCTCCCCAGGAACCCCTAAGCTGTCTTCTAGTTTTAGAAATGGGTAAGGCTGTAAATTGTTTCTTCCCTTTCCTGGGATGGGCTTCTCCGACCTTCTGTGAGAATGAAGCCCAGGCAGGTCACCGTAGTCTGTGATATTTGAGCTTTTTCTTGGACAACTTGTATCCTTTATTGGCTTCGTAGTTCAGAGGTCTCCTTAGTAGGGCTGGCGATCAGAATGTCGTCTGCATATTGAAGGAGTGTTTCCTTTCCAGAGGTAGAACTTTTAGGTCTTTAGCTGAGCTTTCCCCAAAGATGGTGTGAGAATTCTTGAACCCTTGGGGCAACACGGCCCAGAAGTATTGTTTTAGTTGTATGTTGAGTCCTGCCACTCACAAGCCAAAATTTCTTGTGACTCTGGGACTAATAGAATACAAAAGAAGGCATCATTGAAGACTAATACAGAATACCATGTCCTGGTGGTTGGTAGAATGACCAGCAGGGTGTAGGATTTAGGAACTACTGGAGGTATATCCTCGGTGGCTTCACTGACTGTCCTGACATCCTTTACCAGGACTCCAGCAGCCCATGGGGCTCTCGAGGTCAGGCCAATCCCAGGATATGGAGCTCACCTGGGCAGGTACCCCACCCCAGCCCACGGGGCTCTCGTGGTCAGGCCCCTCCCAGGATACAGAGCTACCCTTGCAGGTACCATGGCAGGGCTGGGAACACAGGAACCGTGCATATCGCCCTAATTGCAGAGCACTCCCAGCTCACCTGTCACTCAGATCTGACACAGAGCACCTCAGAGCAGGACTTGAACTAACAAACAGCAGCTCCGACAGGTCTGTGACCCTGGGCATCACTCTGTGTGGCCTCCCTCCACCTGGTGTTCCAGAGACTTCCACTGCACCCGGGGCACCAGGCCTCTGTCTCCACCCACCAGCCACCCCTCCTCTCCCTGACTCCTGGGTTCCTCTCATTAGGAGAGGGTTTTCTTGAAGTTGTCTCCCACTCATGGGCCAGATAATATAATTAGAAAACAAGCCAGAGCTGCAGCCCCTTGTCTATCCTGACTCTCAGGAGCCCACACCTGTTCCTTGGACCTGGCCGATTCAGCAAGTTCCAGTTTCTGCAACTGTGAGCCCCTGAGGGGTGATTATTGGCTGGCCTGGGAAGCCTGACCGTGCCGGCCAGCCCTCCCCAGGTGTGCCTGGGTTCAGATCAATATAAACACCGCTCCAGGCAGCAAGAGCCCCTGCAGCTGTGCCTGACGCCATTTTCTCTGCCCTGTCAGCAGTCTTGGGGCTGGACTGGTGGGAGGGAGTGAGAGGCCACGGCTTTGTGGGTGGCCCAGTGTGAGTGGGGCTCTGCTGGACTTTCTGCAGCAGTTGCCAAGATGCCACCTGCTAAAGAAGAGGATGTGTCACCCATACCTGCCGCTGGAATTTCTCCCTGGGCAGAGGTGAGTGAGGAAGAAAGCAGTGGGGGCCGGGACAGCAGGGGTATCTCAGGCAGGGAAATGGAAAGCTTCCAGAAGAGCACCCAGGACCAGGACCATCCTGGCTGGCCTGCAGGCACCAAGTCGGCTGGCATGCTGTCGCTCATGTGGCTCCATGGCCCTTCCTCTAGGCTTTCAAGTCCTTGTACATATTCAGGTGTTTTACCTGGGAAGGGTGGGAACATTTCAGCAGCAGCTGGCCTGGGGCTCAGCCCACGTTTACTCACAGATGCCTCGGCACGGTCCCCCAGCTTTGCAATGAGGACGCTTGTTGCGTGGGGCCTGCTGGCTGAATGGGAGATGATTCCCCACCACCGACCAACTTCAGAATTGTTTACAACTGGAGCAAGTGCCCTGATACGGTTTTCCTCTGTGTAGCTGGTGGGTTCTGTTTTTTTTTCTTTTTTGGTTCAAGGTAGATTTTATTCCTCTTTTTTGTATTTACAGATATAAGCATGGAAATAATTTATTCATATAAATACATGTATGTGAAGGGAAGAATATTTTTTCTGTTTTACTTTTTGTAATTTGAATTTTATTTTATTTTTTTATACAGCAGGTTCTTTTTGGTTATCTATTTTATACATATAAATGTATACATGCCAATCCCAATCTCTCAACTCCTCCCACCACCACCCCCCAACAGCTTTCCCCCCTTGGTGTCCATACGTTTGTTGTCTACATCTGTTGCTCTATTTCTGCCTTGCAAAACGGTTCATCTGTACAATTTGTCTAGGTTCCACATATAGCCATTAATAGACAAGATTTCTTTTTCTCTTTCTGACTTACTTCACTCTGTATGACAGTCTCTAGATCCATCAACGTCTCTACAAATGACCCAATTTCATTCCTTTTTATGGCTTAGTAATATTCCATTTTATATATGTACCACGTCTTTATGCATTCGTCTGTCTGTGGGCATTTAGGTTGCTTCCATTACCTGGATATTGTAAATAGTGATGCAATGAACATTGCGGTGAATGTCTCTTTTTGATTTATGGTTTTGTCTGGGTATATGCCCAGTAGTGGGACTGCTGTATCATATGGTAATTCTATTCTTAGTTTTATAAGAAACTCCATAACTTTCTCCACAGTGACTGTATCAATTTCATTCCCAACAATAGCGGAAGAGGGTTCCTTATCTCCACACCCTTTCCAGCATTTGTTGTTTGTAGATTTTCTGATGATGCCCATTCTAACAGGTGTGAGGTGATACACCATGGATGAGTCTATTTCGTTGAGCAAAGAGTAGGTCTTGTCTATTACATATTTGGCTTATGGAATGGTATGTGTGCTAATTTCAATCTCTGGTTTTATACAGCACCGCAACTCAACTTTCCCCTTAAGCAAGCATAAGTTTTTATCTAAATGTGAGACTCTGTTCGGTTTTGGAATTCAGTTTATGTGTAGCCAAGTTTACACTCTCTCTATTAGTGATATCTTATGATAATTACCTTTCTCTGTGTGACATATTTCTCTTAGAATCATCATACTTAAATCCACTCAATTTGCTGCTACAGGCCTGATGACATTGATTTCATTGCTGAGTGATATTCCATTGTACGTAAGTAGCACAACTCCTTTATCCATATTTTTCTTTCTGGGATATTTAATTTGTACTGGACTCAAGGTTCTTGTAAACACAGCAGCCCTAAATTTGGTGTTGGCTGTGTCTTGTTGATTTTAATTTTCCTAAGCTATAGGGCCAAAAGTGGAAGTGCCCTAGGGTCTGTAGCTTTGTTTTTCAGATGTTTCAGGATACACCATAAACATCTCCAGAGTGTCTGTTGGCAATTTACATCCCGCCCATCAGCATAACAAGGCTCCCTGTTCTCCATGGCCTGTCCTGTGTTTCTGGTTTTTACACATTTTTCAGATGGCCCTTTTGACGAATGGGAAATGAGACTTCATTGTAGTGCGGATTTCCATTGCTCGAGTGCTTGGTTGGCCAAAAAGGGCATATGTGTTTTTTCCTGAATATATTCAGGAAAAAATGTTTACGCACTTTTGTCCAAGTGCATCACTGTCAAAGATCTGCCGCTTTTCACATGCTTTAAACGCAATTCCAATCTACCTCCTGAAATATGATTCCTGCAATTCTGCCTCGTTTTGAAGTCCTCTTTGCAGACTTACTTCAGTATATTTTTGCCAATAGCTGTCATTTATAACTCTGCAGGTTTGTGAATTACAGTGCCTGTGATTTCCTTTCTTAACTCGTTTCCTTGAAAGCTGGCCACAGAACCGCAGGTTTGCTTTAGGCCATAATCAGGGTCTGGCACGGCACTCTGAGCCTTTGGTTAATTCCTCTTCCTGGTGGGAAATTAGAGTTAAATGTGCCCCTCCGGACACCTGCCTCACTCCCAGCCCCTTGGTGATGTGTGTCCTGTGGTTTGAGGCCACATGTGCTGGGTTCCTCACCTTTGGCTGATGTGGCCCCACTGGTGTGAGGACACTCCTGCCTGGTTCCCATCCCCTTGGTGATGTGGGCCATCCGGTGAGAGTCTGATCCTGGTTGGGTTCCTCACACTTCTGTGAGGTGGGCCCTCTTCTCTGACGTCACTCCTGCCTGGCTGGCACACCCCGCCTTGGCGAAGTCGGCCCTCTGGTGGGATTTGGTGCCTGCTGGGGGTCTCCTGCCCTCGGTAATGAGGGCCCTCTGGCGTCAGGCCCTAATTCCTGGGCTCCCAATATTTTCTGATATGCGCCCTGTGGTTCGAGTACACTCGTGCCAGGTTCCCAACCCCATGGGAATGTGGGCCTTCTGCTCTGAGGTCCCAACCGTGGGTTGCTCAGTTTCATGATGAGGGCCCTCTGCTGTGAGTTCTCTCCGGCCTGGATCCCATAGCCTCGCTGCTCCTGGCCACCTGCTGGGAGGTTCCAACTGCGGGATTCCTCACCTTTTTTCTTCTATGGACCCTCTGTTTTGAGACTCCTCCTGCCTGCCTCACTCCCAGTCCCTTGGTGATGTGTGTCCTCTGGTGTGAGGCCACGTGTGCTGGGTCCCTCGCCTTTGGATGATGTGGCCACACTGGTGTGAGGACACTCCTGCCTGCTTCCTATCCCCTTGATGATGTGGGCCCTCTGGTGAGAGTCTGATCCTGGCTGGGTTCCTCACCCTTCTGTGAGGTGGGCCCTCTGCTGTGAGGTCACTCCTGCCTGGCTGGCACACCCCACCTGGGCAACATCGGCCCTCTTGTGGCACTTGGAGCCTGCTGGGAGCCTCCTCCCCTCGGTGATGGGGGCCCTCTAGCGTCAGGCCCTAACTGCTGGGTACCCACATTTTCTGATACGTGCTAAGTGGTGCGAGGACACTCCTGCGAGGTTCCCATCCCCATGGGCATGTGGGCCTTCTGCTCTAAGGTCCCAACACCTGTGTTGTTCACCGTTTCATGATGTTGTCTCTCTGGTGTTAGTTCACTCAGGCCTAGATCCCATAGACTCTGTGCTCTGAGCCGACTGCTGGGAGGTTCCTACTGCTGGATTCCTTACCTTTTTTATTCTTTGGGTCCTGTGTTTTTATGCTCCTACTTCCTGACTCACTCCCAGCCCCTTTGTGATGTAGGTCCTCTGGTTTAAGGCCACATGTACCGGTTTCCTCACCTTTATTGATGTGGCCCCACTGGTGTGAGGACACTCCTGCCTGGTTCCCATCCCCTTGGTGATTGGGGCCCTCTTGTGAGAGTCTGATCCTGTCTGGATTCCTCACACTTCTGGGAGGTGGGCCCTCTGCTGTGAGGTCACTCCTGCCTGGCTGGCACACGTCACGTTGGCGATGTGGGTCCTCAGTTGGGAGTTGGTGCCTGCTGGGAGTCTCCTCCCCTCGGTAATGAGGGCCCTCTGGCGTCAGGCCCTAACTCATGGGCTCCCAAAATTTTCTGATGTGCGCCCTGTCGTGTGAGTACACTCCAGCCAGGGTCCCTTCCCTAGGGGATGTGGGCTTTCTGCTCTGTGGTCCCAACGGCTGGGTTGCTCACAGTGTCAGAATGTGGGCCCTCTGTTTTGAGTTCAGTCAGGCCTGGATCCCATAGCCTCGCTGCTCCTGGCCGCCTGCTGGGAGGTTCCAACTGCGGGATTCCTCACCTTTTTTACGCAATGGGCCCTCTGTTTTGAGGCTCCTCCTGCCTGCCTCACTCCCAGCCCCTTGGTGATGTGTGTCCTGTAGTTTGAGGCCACGTGTGCTGGGTCCGTCACATTTCGGTGATGTGGCCCCACTGGTGTGAGGACACTCCTGCCTGGTTTCCATTCCCTTGGTGATGTGGGCCCTCTGGTGAGAGTCTGATCCTCTTTGGGTTCCTCACACTTTTGTGTGGTTGGCCCTCTGCTCTGAGGTCACTCCTGCCTGGCTGGCACACCCCGCATTGGCGACGTCGGCCCTCTGGTAGAAGTTGGAGCTTGCTGGGAGCCTCCTCTCCTCAGTGATGAGGGCCCTCTGGCGTCCGGCCCTAACTGCTGGGCTCCCCACATTTTCTGTTGTGTGCCCACTGGTGCGATGACACTCCTGCTTGGTTCCCTTCCCCATGGGGATGTGGGCCTTGTGCTCTGAGGTCACAACGGCTGGGTTGCTTACAGTATCACGATGAGGGCCCTCTGTTGTGAGTTCATCACTGCCTGGATCCCATAGCCTCGGTGCTCTGGGCCGCCTGCTGGGATGTTCCAACTGCTGGATTCCTCACCTTTTTATACAATGGGCCATGTGTTTTGAGGTTAATCCTGCCTGCCTCGCTCTGAGACCCATGGTGATGTGGGTCTTCTGGTTTGAGGCCACATGTGCTGGGTACCTCAACTTTCGATGATGTGGCCCCACGGGTGTGAGGACACTCGTGCCTGATTCCCAGCCCCTTGCTTATGTGGGCACTCTGGTGAGAGTCTGATCATGACTGGGTTCCTTACCCTTCTGTGAGGTGGGCGCTCTGATGTGAGGTCACTCCTGCCTGGATGGCTCACGTCGCCTTGGCGACGTAGGCCCTCTGTTGGCCACTGAAGCATGCTGGGAGCCTCCTACCCTCTTTAATGAGGGCCTTGGAAGAAACGCATATGCCCTTTTTGACCAAGTGCATCATTGTCGAAGTTCTGCCTCTTCTCCTATACTTTCAGAGGACTTCCCATCTACCTCCTGAAATCGTATTCCTGGAATTATGCCCCGCGTTCAAGTCCTCTTTGCAGCCTTACTTCAATATATTTTTGGACGATAGCTGTCATTTATAACTCTGCAGGTTTGTGAATTACAGTGCCCCTGAGCTCCATTCTTCAACTCGCTTTCTTGTGAGCTGGCCGCAAAACCGCAGGATTGCTTCAGGCCCTAATCTGGTTCCGGCACGGCATGTTGAGCCTTTGGCTAATTCCTCTTCCTGATGGGAAATGAGCATTAAATTTGCTCGTGCAGACACCTACAGCTAATCTCTCATTGGTTCTCCCTATTCCTGTTCATCTTGCTCAGAAATTCCAAACTGTGCCAAACAGGAGGTTAAAGGCACTGACTCTCCAATTGGGGAAAGAGTTAGTAAAGCGTCTGGAATGGTAAAACCGAGTATGAGGGGAAGAAAACTGAGATGCATTTAAAAAGGTTTCCCGGTCACACGGTGGACCATATTCTGGGTTTCCCATGCGTGTTTTACCTGAAGGAAGAATCCCTTAAACCTGGAGAGGTGGGACCCATGCAATGGGTACCATGCAGTATGACTTCAAATGGCCTGCATTTTCTCACCGAACCTCACCAATGCTATCAGCCCAAAGTGTCGAACCTTATGTCTCACTCAGCTCTAGGTGTAGATGTGGTAAATCCAGGTTGCATCACAAGCCCTGAATGAATTATTTAAGAATTGCTCTCTATTTCACTGTCATTGTGTTTGTTTTTGTAGTTTATTTTGATAATGGGATTTATCGGATTTTCTCTGCTGCCTTCATGCAGCTGTACACACACTTGATTCTCTTACGGAGACATATAAATCCATGGATTTGAAGATTCTTACTAGTCATGTGTAATCCTAGGAGTTGAATATGGTGTGTTTAGTCCATTTCGTTGAGCAAGGTGTAAGTCTTGACTATTACATATTTGGCTTATGGAAAGGTATGTGTGCTAATTTCTATCTCTGGTTTTATGCAGCACCCCACCTCACCTTTCCCCATAAGCAAGCATAAGTTGGTGTTCTAAATTTGAGACCCTGTTCTGTTTTGTAATTCAGTTCATGTGTAGCCAAGTTTACATTCCGTGTATTAGTGATATCTTATGATGTTTCATTTTCTGTGTGACTTATTTCACTTAGAATCATCGTACCTGGATCCACTCAATATGCCGCGACGGGCCTGATGACATAGATTTCATTGGTGAGTGATATTCCATTGTACGTGCGTACCACAACTTCTTTAACCATTTTTCACATTCTGGGATATTTAACTTGTACCGTAGACGACGTTCTTGTAAACAGAGCTGTCCCAAACTTTGGGGTGGCTGTGTGTTTTTGATTTTAATTTCCCTAAGCTATAGGACCATAAGTGGAAGTGACATAGGCTCCGTTGCTTTGTTTCCTACGTGTTTCAGGAAACCCCATACACTTCTCCAGAGTGGCTGTTTGCAATTTACATCCCCCCCATCAGCATAACAAGTCTCCCTGTTCTCCATGACCTGTCCTGCCTTTCTGAATTTTACACTTTTTCAGATGCCCCTTTTGACCGGGGGGCAGTGAGACTTCATTGTAGTGCAGATTTCATTTACCTGCTTGCTTGCTTGGCCAAAAATGGCGTATGCGTTTTTTCCTGAATATATTCAGGAAAAAACGCATACGCACTTTTTGGCCAGTGCATCATTGTCGACATTCTGCCTCTATTCCTATGCTTTAAGTGCAATTCCAGTCTACCCCCTGAAATCGTTTTCCTGAAATTCTGCCCCGCTTTCAAGTCCTATTCGAAGACTTACTTCAATACATTTTTGGACGATAGCTGTCATTCATAACTCTGCAGGTTTGTGAATTACAGTGCCCCTGAGCTCGTTTCCTCAACTCGCTTTCTTGTGAGCTGGCCGCAAAACCGCAGGATTGCTGCAGGCCCTAATCTGTTTCCGTCAGGGCACACTGAGCCTTTGGTGAATTCCTCTTCCTGGTGGGAAATGAGCGTTCCATTTGCCCGTGCAGACACCTACAGCTAGTCTCTCATTGTTTCTCCCTATTCCTGTTCATCTTGCGTAGAAATTGCAAACTGTGCCAAACAGGAGGTTAAAGGCACTGACTCTCCAAGTGGGGAGAATGTTAGTAAAGTGTCTGGAATGGTGAACCCGAGTACCAGGGTTCGAAAACTGAGATATATTTGAAAACGTTTCCCAATCACACGGTGGACAATACTCTGGGTTTCCCATGCATGTCTTAGCTGAAGGAAGAATCCCTTAAACCTGGAGAGCTGGGAACCATGGAATGGGTACCATGCAGTATGACTACAAAGGATCTGCGTTTGCTCACCGAACCTCACAAATGCTATCAGCCCGAAGTGTCCAGCCGTATATCTCACCCAGCTCTGGGTGTAGATGTGGTAAATCCAGGTTGCATCACAAGCCCTGAATGAATTATTTAAGAATTGCTCTCTATTTCACTGTCAATGTGTTTTGGTTTTGAAATTTATTTTGATAATGGGATTTATCGGATTTTCACTGCTGCGTTTAGGCTGCTGTACACACGCTTGATTTCCTTATGGAGACATATAAATCCATGGGTTTTAAGATTCTTACTTGTCAGGTATATTCCCAGGCTTTGAGTCCGTTTCGTTGAGCAAGGAGTAGGGCTTGTCTATTATATATTTGGCTTATGGAACGGTATCTGTGCTAATTTCAATCTCTGGTTTTATGCAGCACCCCAACTCACCTTTCCCCATAAGCAAGCATAAGTTGGTTTTCTAAATTTGAGACCCTGTTCTGTTTTGTAATTCAGTTCATGGGTAGCCAAGTTTACATTCCGTGTATTAGTCATATCTTATGATGTTTCTTTTTCTGTGTGACTTATTTCTCGTAGAATCATCATACCTGAATCCACTCATTATGCCGCTACGGGCCTGATGAAGTAGATTTCATTGCTGAGTGATATTCCATTGTACGTGCGTACCACAACTTCTTTATCCATTTTTTGCCTTCTGGGATATTTTACTTGTACCGTAGACGAGGTTCTTGTAAACAGAGCCGTCCCAAACTCTGGGGTGGCTGTGTGTTTTTGATTTTAATTTCCCTAAGCTATAGGACCATAAGTCGAAGTGACATAGGCTGTGTTGCTTTGTTTCCCACGTGTTTCTGGAAACACCATACACTTCTCCAGAGTGGTTGTTGGCCATTTACATCCCGCCCATCAGCATGACAAGGCTCCCTGTTCTCCATGACCTGTCCTGCCTTTCTGGATTTTACACTTTTTTCAGATGGCCCTTTTGACCGGGGGGGCAGTGAGACTTCATTGTAGTGCAGATTTCCTTTACAGGCTTGCTTGGTTGGCCAAAAAGGGCGTATGCGTTTTTTCCTGAATATATTCAGGAAAAAACGCATACGCCCTTTTTGGCCAAGTGCATCGTTGTCGACATTCTGCCTCTTTTCCTATGCTTTTAGTACAATTCCAGTCTACCCCCTGAAATCGTTTTCCTGAAATTCTGCCCCGCATTCAAGTCCTCTTCGAAGACTTACTTCAATACATTTTTGGACGATAGCTGTCATTCATAACTCTGCAGGTTTGTGAATTACAGTGCCCCTGAGCTCATGTCTTCAACTCGTTTTCTTGTGAGCTGGCCGCAAAACCGCAGGATTGCTTCAGGCCGTAATCTCTTTCCGGCAGGGCTTGCTGAGCCTTTGTTTAATTCCTCTTCCTGGTCGGAAATGAGCGTTCCTTTTGCCCGTGCAGGCACCTACAGCTAGTCTCTCATTGGTTCTCCCTATTCCTGTACATCTTGCGCAGAAATTGCAAACTGTGCCAAACAGGAGGTTAATGGCACTGACTCTCCAAGTGGGGAGAGTGTTAGTAAAGCGTCTGGAATGGTGAACCCGAGTACCAGGGGACGAAAACTGAGATGCATTTGAAAACGTTTCCCGGTCACACAGTGCACTGTACTGTGGGTTTCCCATGCATGTTTTAGCTGAAGGAAGAATCCCTTAAACCTGGAGAGTTGGGACCCATGGAATGGTTACCATGCAGTATGACTTCAAAGGGTCTGCGTTTGCTCACCGAACCTCACCAATGCTATCAGCCCGAAGTGTCCAGCCTTATGTCTCACCCAGCTCTGGGTGTAGATGTGGTAAATCCAGGTTGCATCACAAGCCCTGAATGAATTATTTAAGAATTGCTCTCTATTTCACTGTCATTGTGTTTTGTTTTTGAAATTTATTTTGATAATGGGATTTATCGGATTTTCACTGCTGCATTTAGGCCGTTGTACACACGCTTGATTTCCTTATGGAGACATATAAATCCATGGGTTTTAAGATTCTTACTTGTCAGGTATCTTGCAAGGCGTTGAATATGGGGTGTTGAGTCCATTTCGTTGAGCAAGGAGTAGGTCTTGTCTATTATATATTTGGCTTATGGAACGGTATCTGTGCTAATTTCATTCTCTGGTTTTATGCAGCACCCCAACTCACCTTTCCCCATTAGCAAGCATAAGTTGGTTTTCTAAATTTGAGACCCTGTTCTGTTTTGTAATTCAGTTTATGTGTAGCCAAGTTTACATTCCGTGTATTACTTATATATTATGATGTTTCTTTTTCTGGGTGACGTATTTCTCGTAGAATCATCGTACCTGAATCCACTCATTATGCCGCTATGGGCCTGAAGACGTAGATTTCTTTGCTGAGTGATATTCCATTGTACGTGCGTACCAGAACTTCTTTATCCATTTTTTCCTTTCTTGGATATTTAACTTGTACCGTTGACAAGGTTCTTGTAAACAGAGCCATCCCAAACTTTGGGGTGGCTGTGTGTTTGTGATTTTAATTACCCTAAGCTATAGGACCATATTGGAAGTGACATAGGCTGTGTTGCTTTGTTTCCTACGTGTTTCAGGATACACCATACATTTCTCCAGAGTGGCTGTTGGCAATTTACATCCCGCCCATCAGCATAACAAGGCTCCCTGTTCTCCAAGACCTGTCCTGCCTTTCTGGATTTTACACTTTTTTCAGATGGCCCTTTTGACCGGGGGGCAGTGAGACTTAATTGTAGTGCAGATTTCCTTTACACGCTTGCTTGGTTGGCCAAAAAGTGCGTATGCGTTTTTTCCTGAATATATTCAGGAAAAAACGCATACGCCCTTTTTGGCCAAGTGCATCATTGTCGACATTCTGCCTCTAATCTTATTCTTTAAGTGCAATTCCATTCTACCCCCTGAAATCGTTTTCCTGAAATTCTGCCCCGATTTCAAGTCCTCTTCGAAGACTTACTTCAAAACATTTTTGGACGATAGCTGTCATTCATTACTCTGCAGGTTTGTGAATTACAGTGCCCCTGAGCTCCTTTCTTCAACTCGCTTTCTTGTGAGCTGGCCACAAACCCGAAGGTTTGCTTCAGGCCCTAATATAGTTCTGGCATGGCATGCTGAGCCTTTGGTTAATTCCTCTTCCTTGTGGGAAATGAGCGTTAAATTTGCATGTGCAGACACCTTCACATGAGTCGTCATGGTGCCCCTTTGCCCCGGTTATCTCTATGGAGGTTGGAGTTGGAGGGCCTCCTCCCTCAAGATCAGTGTGCCCACGGAGCCAACCCTGCAACTTCAGGGCATGGTTGGGGGTTAGGATCACCACGAGGGTTCCTTTTCCCTTAGGAGGGAGGTGGCCTTTTGGGCTGCTGATTTCCAGGTTATCAGATACTGCCAGTATCTTGGCCAGATGTGGCGGTGGGCCAAGCCCCTTGGTGACCGTAGTTTATCCTACCTGGATCGCATTCTTGCATTGTTCCATTTCAAGTGGTCCCAGGTTTTGCACTAATACTCCAGTGGCGATTCACCGTTCACCAGGAATGTAAAGGTCAAAGGGTTTAGCTAAATTAGGGAGTTCCAGGGCAAGGGTCTGAATTGACTGCTCTTTCCATTCTTGAAAGGCCACTTCTGCATTCTATTCAAAAGGATCATCACCTTTTCCTTTCAGTGTTTCATATAGAGGCCGAGCTAGTAGACTGTAGTTAGGGATCCAGAAGCAGCAAACCCTGGCCTCCCCAGGAACCCCTAAGCTGTCTTCTAGTTTTAGAAATGGGTAAGGCTGTAAATTGTTTCTTCCCTTTCCTGGGATGGGCTTCTCCGACCTTCTGTGAGAATGAAGCCCAGGCAGGTCACCGTAGTCTGTGATATTTGAGCTTTTTCTTGGACAACTTGTATCCTTTATTGGCTTCGTAGTTCAGAGGTATCCTTAGTAGGGCTGGCGATCAGAATGTCGTCTGCATATTGAAGGAGTGTTTCCTTTTCCAGAGGTAGAACTTTTAGGTCTTTAGCTGAGCTTTCCCCAAAGATGGTGTGGGAATTTTTGAACCCTTGGGGCAACACGGCCCGGAAGTATTGTTTTAGTTGTATGTTGAGTCCTGCCACTCACAAGCCAAAATTTCTTGTGACTCTGGGACTAATAGAATACAAAAGAAGGCATCATTGAAGACTAATACAGAATACCATGTCCTGGTGGTTGGTAGAATGACCAGCAGGGTGTAGGATTTAGGAACTACTGGAGGTATATCCTCGGTGGCTTCACTGACTGTCCTGACATCCTTTACCAGGACTCCAGCAGCCCATGGGGCTCTCGAGGTCAGGCCAATCCCAGGATATGGAGCTCACCTGGGCAGGTACCCCACCCCAGCCCACGGGGCTCTCGTGGTCAGGCCCCTCCCAGGATACAGAGCTACCCTTGCAGGTACCATGGCAGGGCTGGGAACACAGGAACTGTGCATATCGCCCTAATTGCAGAGCACTCCCAGCTCACCTGTCACTCAGATCTGACACAGAGCACCTCAGAGCAGGACTTGAACTAACAAACAGCAGCTCCGACAGGTCTGTGACCCTGGGCATCACTCTGTGTGGCCTCCCTCCACCTGGTGTTCCAGAGACTTCCACTGCACCCGGGGCACCAGGCCTCTGTCTCCACCCACCAGCCACCCCTCCTCTCCCTGACTCCTGGGTTCCTCTCATTAGGAGAGGGTTTTCTTGAAGTTGTCTCCCACTCATGGGCCAGATAATATAATTAGAAAACAAGCCAGAGCTGCAGCCCCTTGTCTATCCTGACTCTCAGGAGCCCACACCTGTTCCTTGGACCTGGCCGATTCAGCAAGTTCCAGTTTCTGCAACTGTGAGCCCCTGAGGGGTGATTATTGGCTGGCCTGGGAAGCCTGACTGTGCCGGCCAGCCCTCCCCAGGTGTGCCTGGGTTCAGATCAATATAAACACCGCTCCAGGCAGCAAGAGCCCCTGCAGCTGTGCCTGACGCCATTTTCTCTGCCCTGTCAGCAGTCTTGGGGCTGGACTGGTGGGAGGGAGTGAGAGGCCACGGCTTTGTGGGTGGCCCAGTGTGAGTGGGGCTCTGCTGGACTTTCTGCAGCAGTTGCCAAGATGCCACCTGCTAAAGAAGAGGATGTGTCACCCATACCTGCCGCTGGAATTTCTCCCTGGGCAGAGGTGAGTGAGGAAGAAAGCAGTGGGGGCCGGGACAGCAGGGGTATCTCAGGCAGGGAAATGGAAAGCTTCCAGAAGAGCACCCAGGACCAGGACCATCCTGGCTGGCCTGCAGGCACCAAGTCGGCTGGCATGCTGTCGCTCATGTGGCTCCATGGCCCTTCCTCTAGGCTTTCAAGTCCTTGTACATATTCAGGTGTTTTACCTGGGAAGGGTGGGAACATTTCAGCAGCAGCTGGCCTGGGGCTCAGCCCACGTTTACTCACAGATGCCTCGGCACGGTCCCCCAGCTTTGCAATGAGGACGCTTGTTGCGTGGGGCCTGCTGGCTGAATGGGAGATGATTCCCCACCACCGACCAACTTCAGAATTGTTTACAACTGGAGCAAGTGCCCTGATACGGTTTTCCTCTGTGTAGCTGGTGGGTTCTGTTTTTTTTTCTTTTTTGGTTCAAGGTAGATTTTATTCCTCTTTTTTGTATTTACAGATATAAGCATGGAAATAATTTATTCATATAAATACATGTATGTGAAGGGAAGAATATTTTTTCTGTTTTACTTTTTGTAATTTGAATTTTATTTTATTTTTTTATACAGCAGGTTCTTTTTGGTTATCTATTTTATACATATAAATGTATACATGCCAATCCCAATCTCTCAACTCCTCCCACCACCACCCCCCAACAGCTTTCCCCCCTTGGTGTCCATACGTTTGTTGTCTACATCTGTTGCTCTATTTCTGCCTTGCAAAACGGTTCATCTGTACAATTTGTCTAGGTTCCACATATAGCCATTAATAGACAAGATTTCTTTTTCTCTTTCTGACTTACTTCACTCTGTATGACAGTCTCTAGATCCATCAACGTCTCTACAAATGACCCAATTTCATTCCTTTTTATGGCTTAGTAATATTCCATTTTATATATGTACCACGTCTTTATGCATTCGTCTGTCTGTGGGCATTTAGGTTGCTTCCATTACCTGGATATTGTAAATAGTGATGCAATGAACATTGCGGTGAATGTCTCTTTTTGATTTATGGTTTTGTCTGGGTATATGCCCAGTAGTGGGACTGCTGTATCATATGGTAATTCTATTCTTAGTTTTATAAGAAACTCCATAACTTTCTCCACAGTGACTGTATCAATTTCATTCCCAACAATAGCGGAAGAGGGTTCCTTATCTCCACACCCTTTCCAGCATTTGTTGTTTGTAGATTTTCTGATGATGCCCATTCTAACAGGTGTGAGGTGATACACCATGGATGAGTCTATTTCGTTGAGCAAAGAGTAGGTCTTGTCTATTACATATTTGGCTTATGGAATGGTATGTGTGCTAATTTCAATCTCTGGTTTTATACAGCACCGCAACTCAACTTTCCCCTTAAGCAAGCATAAGTTTTTATCTAAATGTGAGACTCTGTTCGGTTTTGGAATTCAGTTTATGTGTAGCCAAGTTTACACTCTCTCTATTAGTGATATCTTATGATAATTACCTTTCTCTGTGTGACATATTTCTCTTAGAATCATCATACTTAAATCCACTCAATTTGCTGCTACAGGCCTGATGACATTGATTTCATTGCTGAGTGATATTCCATTGTACGTAAGTAGCACAACTCCTTTATCCATATTTTTCTTTCTGGGATATTTAATTTGTACTGGACTCAAGGTTCTTGTAAACACAGCAGCCCTAAATTTGGTGTTGGCTGTGTCTTGTTGATTTTAATTTTCCTAAGCTATAGGGCCAAAAGTGGAAGTGCCCTAGGGTCTGTAGCTTTGTTTTTCAGATGTTTCAGGATACACCATAAACATCTCCAGAGTGTCTGTTGGCAATTTACATCCCGCCCATCAGCATAACAAGGCTCCCTGTTCTCCATGGCCTGTCCTGTGTTTCTGGTTTTTACACATTTTTCAGATGGCCCTTTTGACGAATGGGAAATGAGACTTCATTGTAGTGCGGATTTCCATTGCTCGAGTGCTTGGTTGGCCAAAAAGGGCATATGTGTTTTTTCCTGAATATATTCAGGAAAAAATGTTTACGCACTTTTGTCCAAGTGCATCACTGTCAAAGATCTGCCGCTTTTCACATG
This sequence comes from Delphinapterus leucas, assembly GCF_059928025.1. NCBI lineage: Eukaryota > Metazoa > Chordata > Mammalia > Artiodactyla > Monodontidae > Delphinapterus > Delphinapterus leucas. Next base: position 1,794,128 of record NW_028322275.1, read on the forward strand.
CTTTAAACGCAATTCCAATCTACCTCCTGAAATATGATTCCTGCAATTCTGCCTCGTTTTGAAGTCCTCTTTGCAGACTTACTTCAGTATATTTTTGCCAATAGCTGTCATTTATAACTCTGCAGGTTTGTGAATTACAGTGCCTGTGATTTCCTTTCTTAACTCGTTTCCTTGAAAGCTGGCCACAGAACCGCAGGTTTGCTTTAGGCCATAATCAGGGTCTGGCACGGCACTCTGAGCCTTTGGTTAATTCCTCTTCCTGGTGGGAAATTAGAGTTAAATGTGCCCCTCCGGACACCTGCCTCACTCCCAGCCCCTTGGTGATGTGTGTCCTGTGGTTTGAGGCCACATGTGCTGGGTTCCTCACCTTTGGCTGATGTGGCCCCACTGGTGTGAGGACACTCCTGCCTGGTTCCCATCCCCTTGGTGATGTGGGCCATCCGGTGAGAGTCTGATCCTGGTTGGGTTCCTCACACTTCTGTGAGGTGGGCCCTCTTCTCTGACGTCACTCCTGCCTGGCTGGCACACCCCGCCTTGGTGAAGTCGGCCCTCTGGTGGGATTTGGTGCCTGCTGGGGGTCTCCTGCCCTCGGTAATGAGGGCCCTCTGGCGTCAGGCCCTAATTCCTGGGCTCCCAATATTTTCTGATATGCGCCCTGTGGTTCGAGTACACTCGTGCCAGGTTCCCAACCCCATGGGAATGTGGGCCTTCTGCTCTGAGGTCCCAACCGTGGGTTGCTCAGTTTCATGATGAGGGCCCTCTGCTGTGAGTTCTCTCCGGCCTGGATCCCATAGCCTCGCTGCTCCTGGCCACCTGCTGGGAGGTTCCAACTGCGGGATTCCTCACCTTTTTTCTTCTATGGACCCTCTGTTTTGAGACTCCTCCTGCCTGCCTCACTCCCAGTCCCTTGGTGATGTGTGTCCTCTGGTGTGAGGCCACGTGTGCTGGGTCCCTCGCCTTTGGATGATGTGGCCACACTGGTGTGAGGACACTCCTGCCTGCTTCCTATCCCCTTGATGATGTGGGCCCTCTGGTGAGAGTCTGATCCTGGCTGGGTTCCTCACCCTTCTGTGAGGTGGGCCCTCTGCTGTGAGGTCACTCCTGCCTGGCTGGCACACCCCACCTGGGCAACATCGGCCCTCTTGTGGCACTTGGAGCCTGCTGGGAGCCTCCTCCCCTCGGTGATGGGGGCCCTCTAGCGTCAGGCCCTAACTGCTGGGTACCCACATTTTCTGATACGTGCTAAGTGGTGCGAGGACACTCCTGCGAGGTTCCCATCCCCATGGGCATGTGTGCCTTCTGCTCTAAGGTCCCAACACCTGTGTTGTTCACCGTTTCATGATGTTGTCTCTCTGGTGTTAGTTCACTCAGGCCTAGATCCCATAGACTCTGTGCTCTGAGCCGACTGCTGGGAGGTTCCTACTGCTGGATTCCTTACCTTTTTTATTCTTTGGGTCCTGTGTTTTTATGCTCCTACTTCCTGACTCACTCCCAGCCCCTTTGTGATGTAGGTCCTCTGGTTTAAGGCCACATGTACCGGTTTCCTCACCTTTATTGATGTGGCCCCACTGGTGTGAGGACACTCCTGCCTGGTTCCCATCCCCTTGGTGATTGGGGCCCTCTTGTGAGAGTCTGATCCTGTCTGGATTCCTCACACTTCTGGGAGGTGGGCCCTCTGCTGTGAGGTCACTCCTGCCTGGCTGGCACACGTCACGTTGGCGATGTGGGTCCTCAGTTGGGAGTTGGTGCCTGCTGGGAGTCTCCTCCCCTCGGTAATGAGGGCCCTCTGGCGTCAGGCCCTAACTCATGGGCTCCCAAAATTTTCTGATGTGCGCCCTGTCGTGTGAGTACACTCCAGCCAGGGTCCCTTCCCTAGGGGATGTGGGCTTTCTGCTCTGTGGTCCCAACGGCTGGGTTGCTCACAGTGTCAGAATGTGGGCCCTCTGTTTTGAGTTCAGTCAGGCCTGGATCCCATAGCCTCGCTGCTCCTGGCCGCCTGCTGGGAGGTTCCAACTGCGGGATTCCTCACCTTTTTTACGCAATGGGCCCTCTGTTTTGAGGCTCCTCCTGCCTGCCTCACTCCCAGCCCCTTGGTGATGTGTGTCCTGTAGTTTGAGGCCACGTGTGCTGGGTCCGTCACATTTCGGTGATGTGGCCCCACTGGTGTGAGGACACTCCTGCCTGGTTTCCATTCCCTTGGTGATGTGGGCCCTCTGGTGAGAGTCTGATCCTCTTTGGGTTCCTCACACTTTTGTGTGGTTGGCCCTCTGCTCTGAGGTCACTCCTGCCTGGCTGGCACACCCCGCATTGGCGACGTCGGCCCTCTGGTAGAAGTTGGAGCTTGCTGGGAGCCTCCTCTCCTCAGTGATGAGGGCCCTCTGGCGTCCGGCCCTAACTGCTGGGCTCCCCACATTTTCTGTTGTGTGCCCACTGGTGCGATGACACTCCTGCTTGGTTCCCTTCCCCATGGGGATGTGGGCCTTGTGCTCTGAGGTCACAACGGCTGGGTTGCTTACAGTATCACGATGAGGGCCCTCTGTTGTGAGTTCATCACTGCCTGGATCCCATAGCCTCGGTGCTCTGGGCCGCCTGCTGGGATGTGCCAACTGCTGGATTCCTCACCTTTTTATACAATGGGCCATGTGTTTTGAGGTTAATCCTGCCTGCCTCGCTCTGAGACCCATGGTGATGTGGGTCTTCTGGTTTGAGGCCACATGTGCTGGGTACCTCAACTTTCGATGATGTGGCCCCACGGGTGTGAGGACACTCGTGCCTGATTCCCAGCCCCTTGCTTATGTGGGCACTCTGGTGAGAGTCTGATCATGACTGGGTTCCTTACCCTTCTGTGAGGTGGGCGCTCTGATGTGAGGTCACTCCTGCCTGGATGGCTCACGTCGCCTTGGCGACGTAGGCCCTCTGTTGGCCACTGAAGCATGCTGGGAGCCTCCTACCCTCTTTAATAAGGGCCTTGGAAGAAACGCATATGCCCTTTTTGACCAAGTGCATCATTGTCGAAGTTCTGCCTCTTCTCCTATACTTTCAGAGGACTTCCCATCTACCTCCTGAAATCGTATTCCTGGAATTCTGCCCCGCGTTCAAGTCCTCTTTGCAGCCTTACTTCAATATATTTTTGGACGATAGCTGTCATTTATAACTCTGCAGGTTTGTGAATTACAGTGCCCCTGAGCTCCATTCTTCAACTCGCTTTCTTGTGAGCTGGCCGCAAAACCGCAGGATTGCTTCAGGCCCTAATCTGGTTCCGGCACGGCATGTTGAGCCTTTGGCTAATTCCTCTTCCTGATGGGAAATGAGCATTAAATTTGCTCGTGCAGACACCTACAGCTAATCTCTCATTGGTTCTCCCTATTCCTGTTCATCTTGCTCAGAAATTCCAAACTGTGCCAAACAGGAGGTTAAAGGCACTGACTCTCCAATTGGGGAAAGAGTTAGTAAAGCGTCTGGAATGGTAAAACCGAGTATGAGGGGAAGAAAACTGAGATGCATTTAAAAAGGTTTCCCGGTCACACGGTGGACCATATTCTGGGTTTCCCATGCGTGTTTTACCTGAAGGAAGAATCCCTTAAACCTGGAGAGGTGGGACCCATGCAATGGGTACCATGCAGTATGACTTCAAATGGCCTGCATTTTCTCACCGAACCTCACCAATGCTATCAGCCCAAAGTGTCGAACCTTATGTCTCACTCAGCTCTAGGTGTAGATGTGGTAAATCCAGGTTGCATCACAAGCCCTGAATGAATTATTTAAGAATTGCTCTCTATTTCACTGTCATTGTGTTTGTTTTTGTAGTTTATTTTGATAATGGGATTTATCGGATTTTCTCTGCTGCCTTCATGCAGCTGTACACACACTTGATTCTCTTACGGAGACATATAAATCCATGGATTTGAAGATTCTTACTAGTCATGTGTAATCCTAGGAGTTGAATATGGTGTGTTTAGTCCATTTCGTTGAGCAAGGTGTAAGTCTTGACTATTACATATTTGGCTTATGGAAAGGTATGTGTGCTAATTTCTATCTCTGGTTTTATGCAGCACCCCACCTCACCTTTCCCCATAAGCAAGCATAAGTTGGTGTTCTAAATTTGAGACCCTGTTCTGTTTTGTAATTCAGTTCATGTGTAGCCAAGTTTACATTCCGTGTATTAGTGATATCTTATGATGTTTCATTTTCTGTGTGACTTATTTCACTTAGAATCATCGTACCTGGATCCACTCAATATGCCGCGACGGGCCTGATGACATAGATTTCATTGGTGAGTGATATTCCATTGTACGTGCGTACCACAACTTCTTTAACCATTTTTCACATTCTGGGATATTTAACTTGTACCGTAGACGACGTTCTTGTAAACAGAGCTGTCCCAAACTTTGGGGTGGCTGTGTGTTTTTGATTTTAATTTCCCTAAGCTATAGGACCATAAGTGGAAGTGACATAGGCTCCGTTGCTTTGTTTCCTACGTGTTTCAGGAAACCCCATACACTTCTCCAGAGTGGCTGTTTGCAATTTACATCCCCCCCATCAGCATAACAAGTCTCCCTGTTCTCCATGACCTGTCCTGCCTTTCTGAATTTTACACTTTTTCAGATGCCCCTTTTGACCGGGGGGCAGTGAGACTTCATTGTAGTGCAGATTTCATTTACCTGCTTGCTTGCTTGGCCAAAAATGGCGTATGCGTTTTTTCCTGAATATATTCAGGAAAAAACGCATACGCACTTTTTGGCCAGTGCATCATTGTCGACATTCTGCCTCTATTCCTATGCTTTAAGTGCAATTCCAGTCTACCCCCTGAAATCGTTTTCCTGAAATTCTGCCCCGCTTTCAAGTCCTATTCGAAGACTTACTTCAATACATTTTTGGACGATAGCTGTCATTCATAACTCTGCAGGTTTGTGAATTACAGTGCCCCTGAGCTCGTTTCCTCAACTCGCTTTCTTGTGAGCTGGCCGCAAAACCGCAGGATTGCTGCAGGCCCTAATCTGTTTCCGTCAGGGCACACTGAGCCTTTGGTGAATTCCTCTTCCTGGTGGGAAATGAGCGTTCCATTTGCCCGTGCAGACACCTACAGCTAGTCTCTCATTGTTTCTCCCTATTCCTGTTAATCTTGCGTAGAAATTGCAAACTGTGCCAAACAGGAGGTTAAAGGCACTGACTCTCCAAGTGGGGAGAATGTTAGTAAAGTGTCTGGAATGGTGAACCCGAGTACCAGGGTTCGAAAACTGAGATATATTTGAAAACGTTTCCCAATCACACGGTGGACAATACTCTGGGTTTCCCATGCATGTCTTAGCTGAAGGAAGAATCCCTTAAACCTGGAGAGCTGGGAACCATGGAATGGGTACCATGCAGTATGACTACAAAGGGTCTGCGTTTGCTCACCGAACCTCACAAATGCTATCAGCCCGAAGTGTCCAGCCGTATATCTCACCCAGCTCTGGGTGTAGATGTGGTAAATCCAGGTTGCATCACAAGCCCTGAATGAATTATTTAAGAATTGCTCTCTATTTCACTGTCAATGTGTTTTGGTTTTGAAATTTATTTTGATAATGGGATTTATCGGATTTTCACTGCTGCGTTTAGGCTGCTGTACACACGCTTGATTTCCTTATGGAGACATATAAATCCATGGGTTTTAAGATTCTTACTTGTCAGGTATATTCCCAGGCTTTGAGTCCGTTTCGTTGAGCAAGGAGTAGGGCTTGTCTATTATATATTTGGCTTATGGAACGGTATCTGTGCTAATTTCAATCTCTGGTTTTATGCAGCACCCCAACTCACCTTTCCCCATAAGCAAGCATAAGTTGGTTTTCTAAATTTGAGACCCTGTTCTGTTTTGTAATTCAGTTCATGGGTAGCCAAGTTTACATTCCGTGTATTAGTCATATCTTATGATGTTTCTTTTTCTGTGTGACTTATTTCTCGTAGAATCATCATACCTGAATCCACTCATTATGCCGCTACGGGCCTGATGAAGTAGATTTCATTGCTGAGTGATATTCCATTGTACGTGCGTACCACAACTTCTTTATCCATTTTTTGCCTTCTGGGATATTTTACTTGTACCGTAGACGAGGTTCTTGTAAACAGAGCCGTCCCAAACTCTGGGGTGGCTGTGTGTTTTTGATTTTAATTTCCCTAAGCTATAGGACCATAAGTCGAAGTGACATAGGCTGTGTTGCTTTGTTTCCCACGTGTTTCTGGAAACACCATACACTTCTCCAGAGTGGTTGTTGGCAATTTACATCCCGCCCATCAGCATGACAAGGCTCCCTGTTCTCCATGACCTGTCCTGCCTTTCTGGATTTTACACTTTTTTCAGATGGCCCTTTTGACCGGGGGGGCAGTGAGACTTCATTGTAGTGCAGATTTCCTTTACAGGCTTGCTTGGTTGGCCAAAAAGGGCGTATGCGTTTTTTCCTGAATATATTCAGGAAAAAACGCATACGCCCTTTTTGGCCAAGTGCATCGTTGTCGACATTCTGCCTCTTTTCCTATGCTTTTAGTACAATTCCAGTCTACCCCCTGAAATCGTTTTCCTGAAATTCTGCCCCGCATTCAAGTCCTCTTCGAAGACTTACTTCAATACATTTTTGGACGATAGCTGTCATTCATAACTCTGCAGGTTTGTGAATTACAGTGCCCCTGAGCTCATGTCTTCAACTCGTTTTCTTGTGAGCTGGCCGCAAAACCGCAGGATTGCTTCAGGCCGTAATCTCTTTCCGGCAGGGCTTGCTGAGCCTTTGTTTAATTCCTCTTCCTGGTCGGAAATGAGCGTTCCTTTTGCCCGTGCAGGCACCTACAGCTAGTCTCTCATTGGTTCTCCCTATTCCTGTACATCTTGCGCAGAAATTGCAAACTGTGCCAAACAGGAGGTTAATGGCACTGACTCTCCAAGTGGGGAGAGTGTTAGTAAAGCGTCTGGAATGGTGAACCCGAGTACCAGGGGACGAAAACTGAGATGCATTTGAAAACGTTTCCCGGTCACACAGTGCACTGTACTGTGGGTTTCCCATGCATGTTTTAGCTGAAGGAAGAATCCCTTAAACCTGGAGAGTTGGGACCCATGGAATGGTTACCATGCAGTATGACTTCAAAGGGTCTGCGTTTGCTCACCGAACCTCACCAATGCTATCAGCCCGAAGTGTCCAGCCTTATGTCTCACCCAGCTCTGGGTGTAGATGTGGTAAATCCAGGTTGCATCACAAGCCCTGAATGAATTATTTAAGAATTGCTCTCTATTTCACTGTCATTGTGTTTTGTTTTTGAAATTTATTTTGATAATGGGATTTATCGGATTTTCACTGCTGCATTTAGGCCGTTGTACACACGCTTGATTTCCTTATGGAGACATATAAATCCATGGGATTTAAGATTCTTACTTGTCAGGTATCTTGCAAGGCGTTGAATATGGGGTGTTGAGTCCATTTCGTTGAGCAAGGAGTAGGTCTTGTCTATTATATATTTGGCTTATGGAACGGTATCTGTGCTAATTTCAATCTCTGGTTTTATGCAGCACCCCAACTCACCTTTCCCCATTAGCAAGCATAAGTTGGTTTTCTAAATTTGAGACCCTGTTCTGTTTTGTAATTCAGTTTATGTGTAGCCAAGTTTACATTCCGTGTATTACTTATATATTATGATGTTTCTTTTTCTGGGTGACGTATTTCTCGTAGAATCATCGTACCTGAATCCACTCATTATGCCGCTATGGGCCTGAAGACGTAGATTTCTTTGCTGAGTGATATTCCATTGTACGTGCGTACCAGAACTTCTTTATCCATTTTTTCCTTTCTTGGATATTTAACTTGTACCGTTGACAAGGTTCTTGTAAACAGAGCCATCCCAAACTTTGGGGTGGCTGTGTGTTTGTGATTTTAATTACCCTAAGCTATAGGACCATATTGGAAGTGACATAGGCTGTGTTGCTTTGTTTCCTACGTGTTTCAGGATACACCATACATTTCTCCAGAGTGGCTGTTGGCAATTTACATCCCGCCCATCAGCATAACAAGGCTCCCTGTTCTCCAAGACCTGTCCTGCCTTTCTGGATTTTACACTTTTTTCAGATGGCCCTTTTGACCGGGGGGCAGTGAGACTTAATTGTAGTGCAGATTTCCTTTACACGCTTGCTTGGTTGGCCAAAAAGTGCGTATGCGTTTTTTCCTGAATATATTCAGGAAAAAACGCATACGCCCTTTTTGGCCAAGTGCATCATTGTCGACATTCTGCCTCTAATCTTATTCTTTAAGTGCAATTCCATTCTACCCCCTGAAATCGTTTTCCTGAAATTCTGCCCCGATTTCAAGTCCTCTTCGAAGACTTACTTCAAAACATTTTTGGACGATAGCTGTCATTCATTACTCTGCAGGTTTGTGAATTACAGTGCCCCTGAGCTCCTTTCTTCAACTCGCTTTCTTGTGAGCTGGCCACAAACCCGAAGGATTGCTTCAGGCCCTAATATAGTTCTGGCATGGCATGCTGAGCCTTTGGTTAATTCCTCTTCCTTGTGGGAAATGAGCGTTAAATTTGCATGTGCAGACACCTTCACATGAGTCGTCATGGTGCCCCTTTGCCCCGGTTATCTCTATGGAGGTTGGAGTTGGAGGGCCTCCTCCCTCAAGATCAGTGTGCCCACGGAGCCAACCCTGCAACTTCAGGGCATGGTTGGGGGTTAGGATCACCACGAGGGTTCCTTTTCCCTTAGGAGGGAGGTGGCCTTTTGGGCTGCTGATTTCCAGGTTATCAGATACTGCCAGTATCTTGGCCAGATGTGGCGGTGGGCCAAGCCCCTTGGTGACCGTAGTTTATCCTACCTGGATCGCATTCTTGCATTGTTCCATTTCAAGTGGTCCCAGGTTTTGCACTAATACTCCAGTGGCGATTCACCGTTCACCAGGAATGTAAAGGTCAAAGGGTTTAGCTAAATTAGGGAGTTCCAGGGCAAGGGTCTGAATTGACTGCTCTTTCCATTCTTGAAAGGCCACTTCTGCATTCTATTCAAAAGGATCATCACCTTTTCCTTTCAGTGTTTCATATAGAGGCCGAGCTAGTAGACTGTAGTTAGGGATCCAGAAGCAGCAAACCCTGGCCTCCCCAGGAACCCCTAAGCTGTCTTCTAGTTTTAGAAATGGGTAAGGCTGTAAATTGTTTCTTCCCTTTCCTGGGATGGGCTTCTCCGACCTTCTGTGAGAATGAAGCCCAGGCAGGTCACCGTAGTCTGTGATATTTGAGCTTTTTCTTGGACAACTTGTATCCTTTATTGGCTTCGTAGTTCAGAGGTATCCTTAGTAGGGCTGGCGATCAGAATGTCGTCTGCATATTGAAGGAGTGTTTCCTTTTCCAGAGGTAGAACTTTTAGGTCTTTAGCTGAGCTTTCCCCAAAGATGGTGTGGGAATTTTTGAACCCTTGGGGCAACACGGCCCGGAAGTATTGTTTTAGTTGTATGTTGAGTCCTGCCACTCACAAGCCAAAATTTCTTGTGACTCTGGGACTAATAGAATACAAAAGAAGGCATCATTGAAGACTAATACAGAATACCATGTCCTGGTGGTTGGTAGAATGACCAGCAGGGTGTAGGATTTAGGAACTACTGGAGGTATATCCTCGGTGGCTTCACTGACTGTCCTGACATCCTTTACCAGGACTCCAGCAGCCCATGGGGCTCTCGAGGTCAGGCCAATCCCAGGATATGGAGCTCACCTGGGCAGGTACCCCACCCCAGCCCACGGGGCTCTCGTGGTCAGGCCCCTCCCAGGATACAGAGCTACCCTTGCAGGTACCATGGCAGGGCTGGGAACACAGGAACTGTGCATATCGCCCTAATTGCAGAGCACTCCCAGCTCACCTGTCACTCAGATCTGACACAGAGCACCTCAGAGCAGGACTTGAACTAACAAACAGCAGCTCCGACAGGTCTGTGACCCTGGGCATCACTCTGTGTGGCCTCCCTCCACCTGGTGTTCCAGAGACTTCCACTGCACCCGGGGCACCAGGCCTCTGTCTCCACCCACCAGCCACCCCTCCTCTCCCTGACTCCTGGGTTCCTCTCATTAGGAGAGGGTTTTCTTGAAGTTGTCTCCCACTCATGGGCCAGATAATATAATTAGAAAACAAGCCAGAGCTGCAGCCCCTTGTCTATCCTGACTCTCAGGAGCCCACACCTGTTCCTTGGACCTGGCCGATTCAGCAAGTTCCAGTTTCTGCAACTGTGAGCCCCTGAGGGGTGATTATTGGCTGGCCTGGGAAGCCTGACTGTGCCGGCCAGCCCTCCCCAGGTGTGCCTGGGTTCAGATCAATATAAACACCGCTCCAGGCAGCAAGAGCCCCTGCAGCTGTGCCTGACGCCATTTTCTCTGCCCTGTCAGCAGTCTTGGGGCTGGACTGGTGGGAGGGAGTGAGAGGCCACGGCTTTGTGGGTGGCCCAGTGTGAGTGGGGCTCTGCTGGACTTTCTGCAGCAGTTGCCAAGATGCCACCTGCTAAAGAAGAGGATGTGTCACCCATACCTGCCGCTGGAATTTCTCCCTGGGCAGAGGTGAGTGAGGAAGAAAGCAGTGGGGGCCGGGACAGCAGGGGTATCTCAGGCAGGGAAATGGAAAGCTTCCAGAAGAGCACCCAGGACCAGGACCATCCTGGCTGGCCTGCAGGCACCAAGTCGGCTGGCATGCTGTCGCTCATGTGGCTCCATGGCCCTTCCTCTAGGCTTTCAAGTCCTTGTACATATTCAGGTGTTTTACCTGGGAAGGGTGGGAACATTTCAGCAGCAGCTGGCCTGGGGCTCAGCCCACGTTTACTCACAGATGCCTCGGCACGGTCCCCCAGCTTTGCAATGAGGACGCTTGTTGCGTGGGGCCTGCTGGCTGAATGGGAGATGATTCCCCACCACCGACCAACTTCAGAATTGTTTACAACTGGAGCAAGTGCCCTGATACGGTTTTCCTCTGTGTAGCTGGTGGGTTCTGTTTTTTTTTTTTTGGTTCAAGGTAGATTTTATTCCTCTTTTTTGTATTTACAGATATAAGCATGGAAATAATTTATTCATATAAATACATGTATGTGAAGGGAAGAATATTTTTTCTGTTTTACTTTTTGTAATTTGAATTTTATTTTATTTTTTTATACAGCAGGTTCTTTTTGGTTATCTATTTTATACATATAAATGTATACATGCCAATCCCAATCTCTCAACTCCTCCCACCACCACCCCCCAACAGCTTTCCCCCCTTGGTGTCCATACGTTTGTTGTCTACATCTGTTGCTCTATTTCTGCCTTGCAAAACGGTTCATCTGTACAATTTGTCTAGGTTCCACATATAGCCATTAATAGACAAGATTTCTTTTTCTCTTTCTGACTTACTTCACTCTGTATGACAGTCTCTAGATCCATCAACGTCTCTACAAATGACCCAATTTCATTCCTTTTTATGGCTTAGTAATATTCCATTTTATATATGTACCACGTCTTTATGCATTCGTCTGTCTGTGGGCATTTAGGTTGCTTCCATTACCTGGATATTGTAAATAGTGATGCAATGAACATTGCGGTGAATGTCTCTTTTTGATTTATGGTTTTGTCTGGGTATATGCCCAGTAGTGGGACTGCTGTATCATATGGTAATTCTATTCTTAGTTTTATAAGAAACTCCATAACTTTCTCCACAGTGACTGTATCAATTTCATTCCCAACAATAGCGGAAGAGGGTTCCTTATCTCCACACCCTTTCCAGCATTTGTTGTTTGTAGATTTTCTGATGATGCCCATTCTAACAGGTGTGAGGTGATACACCATGGATGAGTCTATTTCGTTGAGCAAAGAGTAGGTCTTGTCTATTACATATTTGGCTTATGGAATGGTATGTGTGCTAATTTCAATCTCTGGTTTTATACAGCACCGCAACTCAACTTTCCCCTTAAGCAAGCATAAGTTTTTATCTAAATGTGAGACTCTGTTCGGTTTTGGAATTCAGTTTATGTGTAGCCAAGTTTACACTCTCTCTATTAGTGATATCTTATGATAATTACCTTTCTCTGTGTGACATATTTCTCTTAGAATCATCATACTTAAATCCACTCAATTTGCTGCTACAGGCCTGATGACATTGATTTCATTGCTGAGTGATATTCCATTGTACGTAAGTAGCACAACTCCTTTATCCATATTTTTCTTTCTGGGATATTTAATTTGTACTGGACTCAAGGTTCTTGTAAACACAGCAGCCCTAAATTTGGTGTTGGCTGTGTCTTGTTGATTTTAATTTTCCTAAGCTATAGGGCCAAAAGTGGAAGTGCCCTAGGGTCTGTAGCTTTGTTTTTCAGATGTTTCAGGATACACCATAAACATCTCCAGAGTGTCTGTTGGCAATTTACATCCCGCCCATCAGCATAACAAGGCTCCCTGTTCTCCATGGCCTGTCCTGTGTTTCTGGTTTTTACACATTTTTCAGATGGCCCTTTTGACGAATGGGAAATGAGACTTCATTGTAGTGCGGATTTCCATTGCTCGAGTGCTTGGTTGGCCAAAAAGGGCATATGTGTTTTTTCCTGAATATATTCAGGAAAAAATGTTTACGCACTTTTGTCCAAGTGCATCACTGTCAAAGATCTGCCGCTTTTCACATGCTTTAAACGCAATTCCAATCTACCTCCTGAAATATGATTCCTGAAATTCTGCCTCGTTTTGAAGTCCTCTTTGCAGACTTACTTCAGTATATTTTTGCCAATAGCTGTCATTTATAACTCTGCAGGTTTGTGAATTACAGTGCCTGTGATTTCCTTTCTTAACTCGTTTCCTTGAAAGCTGGCCACAGAACCGCAGGTTTGCTTTAGGCCATAATCAGGGTCTGGCACGGCACTCTGAGCCTTTGGTTAATTCCTCTTCCTGGTGGGAAATTAGAGTTAAATGTGCCCCTCCGGACACCTGCCTCACTCCCAGCCCCTTGGTGATGTGTGTCCTGTGGTTTGAGGCCACATGTGCTGGGTTCCTCACCTTTGGCTGATGTGGCCCCACTGGTGTGAGGACACTCCTGCCTGGTTCCCATCCCCTTGGTGATGTGGGCCATCCGGTGAGAGTCTGATCCTGGTTGGGTTCCTCACACTTCTGTGAGGTGGGCCCTCTTCTCTGACGTCACTCCTGCCTGGCTGGCACACCCCGCCTTGGTGAAGTCGGCCCTCTGGTGGGATTTGGTGCCTGCTGGGGGTCTCCTGCCCTCGGTAATGAGGGCCCTCTGGCGTCAGGCCCTAATTCCTGGGCTCCCAATATTTTCTGATATGCGCCCTGTGGTTCGAGTACACTCGTGCCAGGTTCCCAACCCCATGGGAATGTGGGCCTTCTGCTCTGAGGTCCCAACCGTGGGTTGCTCAGTTTCATGATGAGGGCCCTCTGCTGTGAGTTCTCTCCGGCCTGGATCCCATAGCCTCGCTGCTCCTGGCCACCTGCTGGGAGGTTCCAACTGCGGGATTCCTCACCTTTTTTCTTCTATGGACCCTCTGTTTTGAGACTCCTCCTGCCTGCCTCACTCCCAGTCCCTTGGTGATGTGTGTCCTCTGGTGTGAGGCCACGTGTGCTGAGTCCCTCACCTTTGGATGATGTGGCCACACTGGTGTGAGGACACTCCTGCCTGCTTCCTATCCCCTTGATGATGTGGGCCCTCTGGTGAGAGTCTGATCCTGGCTGGGTTCCTCACCCTTCTGTGAGGTGGGCCCTCTGCTGTGAGGTCACTCCTGCCTGGCTGGCACACCCCACCTGGGCAACATCGGCCCTCTTGTGGCACTTGGAGCCTGCTGGGAGCCTCCTCCCCTCGGTGATGGGGGCCCTCTAGCGTCAGGCCCTAACTGCTGGGTACCCACATTTTCTGATACGTGCTAAGTGGTGCGAGGACACTCCTGCGAGGTTCCCATCCCCATGGGCATGTGTGCCTTCTGCTCTAAGGTCCCAACACCTGTGTTGTTCACCGTTTCATGATGTTGTCTCTCTGGTGTTAGTTCACTCAGGCCTAGATCCCATAGACTCTGTGCTCTGAGCCGACTGCTGGGAGGTTCCTACTGCTGGATTCCTTACCTTTTTTATTCTTTGGGTCCTGTGTTTTTATGCTCCTACTTCCTGACTCACTCCCAGCCCCTTTGTGATGTAGGTCCTCTGGTTTAAGGCCACATGTACCGGTTTCCTCACCTTTATTGATGTGGCCCCACTGGTGTGAGGACACTCCTGCCTGGTTCCCATCCCCTTGGTGATTGGGGCCCTCTTGTGAGAGTCTGATCCTGTCTGGATTCCTCACACTTCTGGGAGGTGGGCCCTCTGCTGTGAGGTCACTCCTGCCTGGCTGGCACACGTCACGTTGGCGATGTGGGCCCTCAGTTGGGAGTTGGTGCCTGCTGGGAGTCTCCTCCCCTCGGTAATGAGGGCCCTCTGGCGTCAGGCCCTAACTCATGGGCTCCCAAAATTTTCTGATGTGCGCCCTGTCGTGTGAGTACACTCCAGCCAGGGTCCCTTCCCTAGGGGATGTGGGCTTTCTGCTCTGAGGTCCCAACGGCTGGGTTGCTCACAGTGTCAGAATGTGGGCCCTCTGTTTTGAGTTCAGTCAGGCCTGGATCCCATAGCCTCGCTGCTCCTGGCCGCCTGCTGGGAGGTTCCAACTGCGGGATTCCTCACCTTTTTTACGCAATGGGCCCTCTGTTTTGAGGCTCCTCCTGCCTGCCTCACTCCCAGCCCCTTGGTGATGTGTGTCCTGTAGTTTGAGGCCACGTGTGCTGGGTCCGTCACATTTCGGTGATGTGGCCCCACTGGTGTGAGGACACTCCTGCCTGGTTTCCATTCCCTTGGTGATGTGGGCCCTCTGGTGAGAGTCTGATCCTCTTTGGGTTCCTCACACTTTTGTGTGGTTGGCCCTCTGCTCTGAGGTCACTCCTGCCTGGCTGGCACACCCCGCATTGGCGACGTCGGCCCTCTGGTAGAAGTTGGAGCTTGCTGGGAGCCTCCTCTCCTCAGTGATGAGGGCCCTCTGGCGTCCGGCCCTAACTGCTGGGCTCCCCACATTTTCTGTTGTGTGTCCACTGGTGCGATGACACTCCTGCTTGGTTCCCTTCCCCATGGGGATGTGGGCCTTGTGCTCTGAGGTCACAACGGCTGGGTTGCTTACAGTATCACGATGAGGGCCCTCTGTTGTGAGTTCATCACTGCCTGGATCCCATAGCCTCGGTGCTCTGGGCCGCCTGCTGGGATGTTCCAACTGCTGGATTCCTCACCTTTTTATACAATGGGCCATGTGTTTTGAGGTTAATCCTGCCTGCCTCGCTCTGAGACCCATGGTGATGTGGGTCTTCTGGTTTGAGGCCACATGTGCTGGGTACCTCAACTTTCGATGATGTGGCCCCACGGGTGTGAGGACACTCATGCCTGATTCCCAGCCCCTTGCTTATGTGGGCACTCTGGTGAGAGTCTGATCATGACTGGGTTCCTTACCCTTCTGTGAGGTGGGCGCTCTGATGTGAGGTCACTCCTGCCTGGATGGCTCACGTCGCCTTGGCGACGTAGGCCCTCTGTTGGCCACTGAAGCATGCTGGGAGCCTCCTACCCTCTTTAATGAGGGCCCTGGAAGAAACGCATATGCCCTTTTTGACCAAGTGCATCATTGTCGAAGTTCTGCCTCTTCTCCTATACTTTCAGAGGACTTCCCATCTACCTCCTGAAATCGTATTCCTGGAATTCTGCCCCGCGTTCAAGTCCTCTTTGCAGCCTTACTTCAATATATTTTTGGACGATAGCTGTCATTTATAACTCTGCAGGTTTGTGAATTACAGTGCCCCTGAGCTCCATTCTTCAACTCGCTTTCTTGTGAGCTGGCCGCAAAACCGCAGGATTGCTTCAGGCCCTAATCTGGTTCCGGCACGGCATGTTGAGCCTTTGGCTAATTCCTCTTCCTGATGGGAAATGAGCATTAAATTTGCTCGTGCAGACACCTACAGCTAATCTCTCATTGGTTCTCCCTATTCCTGTTCATCTTGCGCAGAAATTCCAAACTGTGCCAAACAGGAGGTTAAAGGCACTGACTCTCCAATTGGGGAAAGAGTTAGTAAAGCGTCTGGAATGGTAAAACCGAGTATGAGGGGAAGAAAACTGAGATGCATTTAAAAAGGTTTCCCGGTCACACGGTGGACCATATTCTGGGTTTCCCATGCGTGTTTTACCTGAAGGAAGAATCCCTTAAACCTGGAGAGGTGGGACCCATGCAATGGGTACCATGCAGTATGACTTCAAATGGCCTGCATTTTCTCACCGAACCTCACCAATGCTATCAGCCCAAAGTGTCGAACCTTATGTCTCACTCAGCTCTAGGTGTAGATGTGGTAAATCCAGGTTGCATCACAAGCCCTGAATGAATTATTTAAGAATTGCTCTCTATTTCACTGTCATTGTGTTTGTTTTTGTAGTTTATTTTGATAATGGGATTTATCGGATTTTCTCTGCTGCCTTCATGCAGATGTACACACACTTGATTCTCTTACGGAGACATATAAATCCATGGATTTGAAGATTCTTACTAGTCATGTGTAATCCTAGGAGTTGAATATGGTGTGTTTAGTCCATTTCGTTGAGCAAGGTGTAAGTCTTGACTATTACATATTTGGCTTATGGAAAGGTATGTGTGCTAATTTCTATCTCTGGTTTTATGCAGCACCCCACCTCACCTTTCCCCATAAGCAAGCATAAGTTGGTGTTCTAAATTTGAGACCCTGTTCTGTTTTGTAATTCAGTTCATGTGTAGCCAAGTTTACATTCCGTGTATTAGTGATATCTTATGATGTTTCATTTTCTGTGTGACTTATTTCACTTAGAATCATCGTACCTGGATCCACTCAATATGCCGCGACGGGCCTGATGACACAGATTTCATTCGTGAGTGATATTCCATTGTACGTGCGTACCACAACTTCTTTAACCATTTTTCACATTCTGGGATATTTAACTTGTACCGTAGACGACGTTCTTGTAAACAGAGCTGTCCCAAACTTTGGGGTGGCTGTGTGTTTTTGATTTTAATTTCCCTAAGCTATAGGACCATAAGTGGAAGTGACATAGGCTCCGTTGCTTTGTTTCCTACGTGTTTCAGGAAACCCCATACACTTCTCCAGAGTGGCTGTTTGCAATTTACATCCCCCCCATCAGAATAACAAGTCTCCCTGTTCTCCATGACCTGTCCTGCCTTTCTGAATTTTACACTTTTTCAGATGCCCCTTTTGACCGGGGGGCAGTGAGACTTCATTGTAGTGCAGATTTCATTTACCTGCTTGCTTGCTTGGCCAAAAATGGCGTATGCGTTTTTTCCTGAATATATTCAGGAAAAAACGCATACGCACTTTTTGGCCAGTGCATCATTGTCGACATTCTCCCTCTATTCCTATGCTTTAAGTGCAATTCCAGTCTACCCCCTGAAATCGTTTTCCTGAAATTCTGCCCCGCTTTCAAGTCCTATTCGAAGACTTACTTCAATACATTTTTGGACGATAGCTGTCATTCATAACTCTGCAGGTTTGTGAATTACAGTGCCCCTGAGCTCGTTTCCTCAACTCGCTTTCTTGTGAGCTGGCCGCAAAACCGCAGGATTGCTGCAGGCCCTAATCTGTTTCCGTCAGGGCACACTGAGCCTTTGGTGAATTCCTCTTCCTGGTGGGAAATGAGCGTTCCATTTGCCCGTGCAGACACCTACAGCTAGTCTCTCATTGTTTCTCCCTATTCCTGTTAATCTTGCGTAGAAATTGCAAACTGTGCCAAACAGGAGGTTAAAGGCACTGACTCTCCAAGTGGGGAGAATGTTAGTAAAGTGTCTGGAATGGTGAACCCGAGTACCAGGGTTCGAAAACTGAGATATATTTGAAAACGTTTCCCAATCACACGGTGGACAATACTCTGGGTTTCCCATGCATGTCTTAGCTGAAGGAAGAATCCCTTAAACCTGGAGAGCTGGGAACCATGGAATGGGTACCATGCAGTATGACTACAAAGGGTCTGCGTTTGCTCACCGAACCTCACAAATGCTATCAGCCCGAAGTGTCCAGCCGTATATCTCACCCAGCTCTGGGTGTAGATGTGGTAAATCCAGGTTGCATCACAAGCCCTGAATGAATTATTTAAGAATTGCTCTCTATTTCACTGTCAATGTGTTTTGGTTTTGAAATTTATTTTGATAATGGGATTTATCGGATTTTCACTGCTGCGTTTAGGCTGCTGTACACACGCTTGATTTCCTTATGGAGACATATAAATCCATGGGTTTTAAGATTCTTACTTGTCAGGTATATTCCCAGGCTTTGAGTCCGTTTCGTTGAGCAAGGAGTAGGGCTTGTCTATTATATATTTGGCTTATGGAACGGTATCTGTTTTAATTTCAATCTCTGGTTTTATGCAGCGCCCCAACTCACATTTCCCCATAAGCAAGCATAAGTTGGTTTTCTAAATTTGAGACCCTGTTCTGTTTTGTAATTCAGTTCATGGGTAGCCAAGTTTACATTCCGTGTATTAGTCATATCTTATGATGTTTCTTTTTCTGTGTGACTTATTTCTCGTAGAATCATCGTACCTGAATCCACTCATTATGCCGCTACGGGCCTGATGAAGTAGATTTCATTGCTGAGTGATATTCCATTGTACGTGCGTACCACAACTTCTTTATCCATTTTTTGCTTTCTGGGATATTTTACTTGTACCGTAGACGAGGTTCTTGTAAACAGAGCCGTCCCAAACTCTGGGGTGGCTGTGTGTTTTTGATTTTAATTTCCCTAAGCTATAGGACCATAAGTGGAAGTGACATAGGCTGTGTTGCTTTGTTTCCCACGTGTTTCTGGAAACACCATACACTTCTCCAGAGTGGTTGTTGGCAATTTACATCCCGCCCATCAGCATGACAAGGCTCCCTGTTCTCCATGACCTGTCCTGCCTTTCTGGATTTTACACTTTTTTCAGATGGCCCTTTTGACAGGGGGGGCAGTGAGACTTCATTGTAGTGCAGATTTCCTTTACACTCTTGCTTGGTTGGCCAAAAAGGGCGTATGCGTTTTTACCTGAATATATTCAGGAAAAAACGCATACGCCCTTTTTGGCCAAGTGCATCGTTGTCGACATTCTGCCTCTTTTCCTATGCTTTTAGTACAATTCCAGTCTACCCCCTGAAATCGTTTTCCTGAAATTCTGCCCCGCATTCAAGTCCTCTTCGAAGACTTACTTCAATACATTTTTGGACGATAGCTGTCATTCATAACTCTGCAGGTTTGTGAATTACAGTGCCCCTGAGCTCATGTCTTCAACTCGTTTTCTTGTGAGCTGGCCGCAAAACCGCAGGATTGCTTCAGGCCGTAATCGCTTTCCGGCAGGGCTTGCTGAGCCTTTGTTTAATTCCTCTTCCTGGTCGGAAATGAGCGTTCCTTTTGCCCGTGCAGGCACCTACAGCTAGTCTCTCATTGGTTCTCCCTATTCCTGTACATCTTGCGCAGAAATTGCAAACTGTGCCAAACAGGAGGTTAATGGCACTGACTCTCCAAGTGGGGAGAGTGTTAGTAAAGCGTCTGGAATGGTGAACCCGAGTACCAGGGGACGAAAACTGAGATGCATTTGAAAACGTTTCCCGGTCACACAGTGCACTGTACTGTGGGTTTCCCATGCATGTTTTAGCTGAAGGAAGAATCCCTTAAACCTGGAGAGTTGGGACCCATGGAATGGGTACCATGCAGTTTGACTTCAAAGGGTCTGCGTTTGCTCACCGAACCTCACCAATGCTATCAGCCCGAAGTGTCCAGCCTTATGTCTCACCCAGCTCTGGGTGTAGATGTGGTAAATCCAGGTTGCATCACAAGCCCTGAATGAATTATTTAAGATTTGCTCTCTATTTCACTGTCATTGTGTTTTGTTTTTGAAATTTATTTTGATAATGGGATTTATCGGATTTTCACTGCTGCATTTAGGCCGTTGTACACACGCTTGATTTCATTATGGAGACATATAAATCCATGGGTTTTAAGATTCTTACTTGTCAGGTATCTTGCAAGGCGTTGAATATGGGGTGTTGAGTCCATTTCGTTGAGCAAGGAGTAGGTCTTTTCTATTATATATTTGGCTTATGGAACGGTATCTGTGCTAATTTCAATCTCTGGTTTTATGCAGCTCCCCAACTCACCTTTCCCCATTAGCAAGCATAAGTTGGTTTTCTAAATTTGAGACCCTGTTCTGTTTTGTAATTCAGTTTATGTGTAGCCAAGTTTACATTCCGTGTATTACTTATATATTATGGTGTTTCTTTTTCTGGGTGACGTATTTCTCGTAGAATCATCGTACCTGAATCCACTCATTATGCCGCTATGGGCCTGAAGACGTAGATTTCTTTGCTGAGTGATACTCCATTGTACGTGCGTACCAGAACTTCTTTATCCATTTTTTCCTTTCTTGGATATTTAACTTGTACCGTAGACAAGGTTCTTGTAAACAGAGCCATCCCAAACTTTGGGGTGGCTGTGTGTTTGTGATTTTAATTACCCTAAGCTATAGGACCATATTGGAAGTGACATAGGCTGTGTTGCTTTGTTTCCTACGTGTTTCAGGATACACCATACATTTCTCCAGAGTGGCTGTTGGCAATTTACATCCCGCCCATCAGCATAACAAGGCTCCCTGTTCTCCAAGACCTGTCCTGCCTTTCTGGATTTTACACTTTTTTCAGATGGCCCTTTTGACCGGGGGGCAGTGAGACTTCATTGTAGTGCAGATTTCCTTTACACGCTTGCTTGGTTGGCCAAAAAGGGCGTATGCATTTTTTCCTGAATATATTCAGGAAAAAACGCATACGCCCTTTTTGGCCAAGTGCATCATTGTCGACATTCTGCCTCTTTTCCTATGCTTTAAGTGCAATTCCAGTCTACCCCCTGAAATCGTTTTCCTGAAATTCTGCCCCGCTTTCAACTCCTCTTTGAAGACTTACTTCAGTACATTTTTGAACGATAGCTGTCATTCATAACTCTGCAGGTTTGTGAATTACAGTGCCCCTGAACTCCTTTCTTCAACTCCTTTTCTTGTGAGCTGGCCGCAAAACCGCAGGATTGCTTCAGGCCGTAATATATTTCCGGCCGGGCACGCTGAGTCTTTGGTTAATTCCACTTCCTGGTGGGAAATGATCGTTCAATTTGCCCGTGCAGACACCAACAGCTAGTCTCTCATTGGTTCTACCTATGCCTGTTCATCTTGCGCAGAAATTGCAAACTGTGCCAAACAGGAGGTTAAATGCACTGACTCTCCAAGTGGGGAGAGTGTTAGTAAAGCGTATGGAATGGTGAACCAGAGTACCAGGGGACGAAAACTGAGATGCATTTGAAAACGTTTCCCGGTCACACAGTGCACTGTACTGTGGGTTTCCCATGCATGTTTTAGCTGAAGGAAGAATCCCTTAAACCTGGAGAGTTGGGACCCATGGAATGGGTACCATGCAGTATGACTTCAAAGGGTCTGCGTTTGCTCACCGAACCTCACCAATGCTATCAGCCCGAAGTGTCCAGCCTTATGTCTCACCCAGCTCTGGGTGTAGATGTGGGAAATCCAGGTTGCATCACAAGCCCTGAATGAATTATTTAAGAATTGCTCTCTATTTCACTGTCATTGTGTTTTGTTTTTGAAATTCATTTTGATAATGGGATTTATCGGATTTTCACTGCTGCTTTTAGGCCACTGTACACACGCTTGATTTCCTTATGGAGACATATAAATCCATGGGTTTTAAGATTCTTACTTGTCAGGTATCTTCCCAGGCGTTGAATATAGGTTGTTGAGTCCATTTCGTTGAGCAAGGAGTAGGTTTTGTCTATTATATATTTGGCTAATGGAACGGTATCTGTGCTAATTTCAATCTCTGGTTTTATGCAGCATCCCAACTGACCTTTCTCCATAAGCAAGCATAAGTTGGTTTGCTAAATTTGAGACCCTGTTCTGTTTTGAAGTTCAGTTCATGGGTAGCCAAGTTTACATTCCGTGTATTAGTGATAACTTATGATGTTTCTTTTTCTGTCTGACTTATTTCTCATAGAATCATCGTACCTGAATCCACTCATTATGCCGCTACGGTCCTGATGACGTAGATTTCATTGCTGAGTGATATTCCATTGTACGTGCGTACCACAACTTCTTTATCCATTTTATGCTTTCTCGGATATTTAACTTCTACCGTAGATGAGGTTCTTGTAAACAGAGCCATCCCAAACTTTGGGGTGGCTCTCTGTTTTTGATTTTAATTTCCCTAAGCTATAGGACCATAAGTGGAAGTGACATAGGCTGTGTTGCTTTGTTTCCTACGTGTTTCAGGAAACACCATACACTTTTCCAGAGTGGCTGTTGGCAATTTAAATCCGCCCATCAGCATAACAAGGCTCACTGTTCTCCATGACCTGTCCTGCCTTTCTGGATTTTACACATTTTTCAGATGGCCCTTTTGACCGGGGGGCAGTGAGACTTCATTGTAGTGCAGATTTCCTTTACACGCTTGCTTGGTTGGCCAAAAAGTGCGTATGCGTTGTTTCCTGAATATATTCAGGAAAAAACGCATACGCCGTTTTTGGCCAAGTGCATCATTGTCGACATTCTGCCTCTTTTCCTATGCTTTAAGTGCAATTCCAGTCTACACCCTGAAATCGTTTTACTGAAATTCTGCCCCGCTTTCAAGTCCTCTTCGAAGACTTACTTCAGTACATTTTTGGACGATAGCTGTCATTCATAACTCTGCAGGTTTCTGAATTACACTGCCCCTGAGCTCCTTTCTTCAACTCGCTTTCTTGTGAGCTGGCCGCAAAACCGCAGGATTGCTTCAGGCCCTAATCTCTTTACAGCAGGGCACGCTGAGCCTTTGTTTAATTCCTCTTCCTGGTGGGAAATGAGTGTTCCATTTGCCCGTGCAGACACCTACAGCTAGTCTCTCATTGCTTCTCCCTATTCCTGTTCATCTTGCGCAGAAATTGCAAAGTGTGCCAAACAGGAGGTTAAATGCACTGACTCTCCAAGTGGGGAGAGTGTTAGTAAAGCGTCTGGAATGGTGAACCCGAGTACCAGGGGACGAAAACTGAGATGCTTTTGAAAACGTTTCCCAATCACACGGTGGACCATAATATGTGTTTCCCATGCATGTTTTAGCTGAAGGAAGAATCCCTTAAACCTGGAAATTTGGAACCCATGGAATGGGTAACATGCAGTATTACTTCAAAGGGTCTGCGTTTGCTCACCGAACCTCACCAATGCTATCAGCCTGAAGTGTCCAGCCTTATGTCTCACCCAGCGCTGGGTGTAGATGTGGGAAATCCAGGTTGCATCACAAGCCCTGAATGAATTATTTAAGAATTGCTCTCTATTTCACTGTCATTTTGTTTTGTTTTTGAAATTTATTTTGATAATGGGATTTATCGGATTTTCACTGCTGTGTTTAGGCCGCTGTACACACGCTTGATTTCCTTATGTAGACATATAAATCCATGGGTTTTAAGATTCTTACTTGTCAGGTATCTTGCCAGGCGTTGAATATGGGGTGTTGAGTCCATTTCGTTGAGCAAGGAGTAGGTCTTGTCTATTATATATTTGGCTTATGGAACGGTATCTGTGCTAACTTCAATCTCTGGTTTTATGCAGCACCCCAACTCACCTTTCCCCATAAGCAAGCATAAGTTGGTTTTCTAAATTTGAGACCCTCTTCTGTTTTGTAATTCAGTTCATGGGTAGCCAAGTTTACATTCCGTGTATTAGTGATATCTTATGATGTTTCTTTTTCTGTGTGACTTATTTCTCGTAGAATCATCATACCTGAATCCACTCATTATGCCGCTACGGGCCTGATGACGTAGATTTCATTGCTGAGTGATATTCCATTGTACGTGCGTACCACAACCTCTTTATCCATTTTTTACTTTCTGGGATATTTTACTTGTACCGTAGACGAGGTTCCTGTAAACAGAGCCATCCCAAACTCTGGGGTGGCTGTGTGTTTTTGATTTTAATTTCCCTAAGCTATAGGACCATAAGTGGAAGTGCCATAGGCTGTGTTGCTTTGTTTCCTACGTGTTTCTGGAAACACCATACACTTCTCCAGAGTGGTTGTTGGCAATTTACATCCCGCCCATCAGCATGACAAGGCTCCCTGTTCTCCATGACCTGTCCTGCCTTTCTGGATTTTACACTTTTTTCAGATGGCCCTTTTGACCGGGGGGGCAGTGAGACTTCATTGTAGTGCAGATTTCCTTTACACGCTTGCTTGGTTGGCCAAAAAGGGCGTATGCGTTTTTTCCTGAATATATTCAGGAAAAAACGCATACGCCCTTTTTGGCCAAGTGCATCATTGTCGACATTCTGCCTCTTTTCCTATGCTTTTAGTACAATTCCAGTCTACCCCCTGAAATCGTTTTCCTGAAATTCTGCCCCGCTTACAAGTCTTCTTGGAAGACTTACTTCAATACATTTTTGGACGATAGCTGTCATTCATAACTCTGCAGGTTTGTGAATTACAGAGCCCCTGAGCTCATGTCTTCAACTCGATTTCTTGTGAGCTGGCCGCAAAACCGCAGGATTGCTTCAGTCCAAAGTCTCTTTCCGGCAGGGCACGCTGAGCCTTTGTTTAATTCCTCTTCCTGGTCGGAAATGTGCGTTCCATTTGCCCGTTCAGACACCTACAGCTAGTCTCTCATTGCTTCTCCCTATTCCTGTTCATCTTGCGCAGAAATTGCAAAGTGTGCCAAACAGGAGGTTAAATGCACTGACTCTCCAAGTGGGGAGAGTGTTAGTAAAGCGTCTGGAATGGTGAACCCGAGTACCAGGGGACGAAAACTGAGATGCATTTGAAAACATTTACCGGTCACACAGTGCACTGTATTGTGGATTTCCCATGCATGTTTTAGCTGAAGGAAGAATCCCTTAAACCTGGAGAGTTGGGACCCATGGAATGGGTACCATGCAGTATGACTTCAAAGGGTCTGCGTTTGCTCACCGAACCTCACCAATGCTATCAGCCCGAAGTGTCCAGCCTTATGTCTCACCCAGCTCTGGGTGTAGATGTGGAAAATCCAGGTTGCATCACAAGCCCTGAATGAATTATTTAAGAATTGCTCTCTATTTCACTGTCATTTCGTTTTGTTTTTGAAATTTATTTTGATAATGGGATTTATCGGATTTTCACTGCTACGTTTAGGCCGCTGTACACACGCTTGATTTCCTTATGGAGACATATAAATCCATGGGTTTTAAGATTCTTACTTGTCAGGTATCTTGCCAGGCGTTGAATATGGGGTGTTGAGTCCATTTCGTTGAGCAAGGAGTAGGGCTTGTCTATTATATATTTGGCTTATGGAACGGTATCTGTGCTAATTTCAATCTCTGGTTTTATGCAGCACCCCAACTCACCTTTCCCCATATGCAAGCATAAGTTGGTTTTCTAAATTTGAGACCCTGTTCTGTTTTGTAATTCAGTTCATGTGTATCCATCTTTACATTCCGTGTATTAGTGATATCTTATGATGTTTCTTTTTCTGTGTGACTTATTTCTCGTAGAATCATCGTACCTGAATCCACTCATTATGCCGCTACGGGCCTGATGACGTAGATTTCATTGCTGAGTGATATTCCATTGTACGTGCGTACCACAACTTCTTTATCCATTTTTTGCTTTCTGGGATATTTTACTTGTACCATAGATGAGGTTCTTGTAAACAGAGCCGTCCCAAACTCTGGGGTGGCTGTGTGTTTTTGATTTTAATTTCCCTAAGCTATAGGACCATAAGTGGAAGTGCCATAGGCTGTGTTGCTTTGTTTCCTACGTGTTTCTGGAAACACCATACACTTCTCCAGAGTGGTTGTTGGCAATTTACATCCCGCCCATCAGCATGACAAGGCTCCCTGTTCTCCATGACTTGTCTTGACTTTCTGGATTTTACATTTTTTTCAGATGACCCTTTTGACCAGGGGGCAGTGAGACTTCATTGTAGTGCAGATTTCCATTATATGCTTGCTTGGTTGGCCAAAAAGGGCGTATGCGTTTTTTCCTGAATATATTCAGGAAAAAACGCATACGCCCTTTCTGGCCAAGTGCATCATTGTCGACATTCTCCCTCTTTTCCTATGCTGTTAGTACAATTCCAGTCTACCCCCTGAAATCGTTTTCCTGAAATTCTGCCCCGCTTTCAAGTCCTCTTCGAAGACTTACTTCAATACATTTTTGGACGATAGCTGTCATTCATAACTCTGCAGGTTTGTGAATTACAGTGCCCCTGAGCTCATTTCTTCAACTCGCTTTCTTGTGAGCTGGCCGCAAAACCGCAGGATTGCTTCAGGCCCTAATCTGTTTCCGGCAGGGCACGCTGAGCCTTTGGTTAATTCCTCTTCCTGGTGGGAAATGAGCGTTCCATTTGCCCGTGCAGACACCTACAGCTAGTCTCTCATTGCTTCTCCCTATTCCTGTTCATCTTGCGCAGAAATTGCAAACTGTGCCAAACAGGAGGTTAAAGGCACTGACTCTCCAAGTGGGGAGAGTGTTAGTAAAGCGTCTGGAATGTTGAACCCGAGTACCAGGGGACGAAAACTGAGATGCATTTGAAAACGTTTCCCAATCACACAGTGCACTGTACTGTGGGTTTCCCATGCATGTTTTAGCTGAAGGAAGAATCCCTTAAACCTGGAGAGTTGGGACCCATGGAATGGGTACCATGCAGTATGACTTCAAAGGGTCTGCGTTTGCTCACCGAACCTCACCAATGCTATCAGCCCGAAGTGTCCAGCCTTATGTCTCACCCAGCTCTGGGTGTAGATGTGGGAAATCCAGGTTGCATCACAAGCCCTGAATGAATTATTTAAGAATTGCTCTCTATTTCACTGTCATTGTGTTTTGTTTTTGAAATTCATTTTGATAATGGGATTTATCGGATTTTCACTGCTGCTTTTAGGCCACTGTACACACGCTTGATTTCCTTATGGAGACATATAAATCCATGGGTTTTAAGATTCTTACTTGTCAGGTATCTTCCCAGGCGTTGAATATAGGTTGTTGAGTCCATTTCGTTGAGCAAGGAGTAGGTTTTGTCTATTATATATTTGGCTAATGGAACGGTATCTGTGCTAATTTCAATCTCTGGTTTTATGCAGCATCCCAACTGACCTTTCCCCATAAGCAAGCATAAGTTGGTTTGCTAAATTTGAGACCCTGTTCTGTTTTGAAGTTCAGTTCATGGGTAGCCAAGTTTACATTCCGTGTATTAGTGATAACTTATGATGTTTCTTTTTCTGTCTGACTTATTTCTCATAGAATCATCGTACCTGAATCCACTCATTATGCCGCTACGGTCCTGATGACGTAGATTTCATTGCTGAGTGATATTCCATTGTACGTGCGTACCACAACTTCTTTATCCATTTTATGCTTTCTCGGATATTTAACTTCTACCGTAGATGAGGTTCTTGTAAACAGAGCCATCCCAAACTTTGGGGTGGCTCTGTGTTTTTGATTTTAATTTCCCTAAGCTATAGGACCATAAGTGGAAGTGACATAGGCTGTGTTGCTTTGTTTCCTACGTGTTTCAGGAAACACCATACACTTTTCCAGAGTGGCTGTTGGCAATTTAAATCCGCCCATCAGCATAACAAGGCTCACTGTTCTCCATGACCTGTCCTGCCTTTCTGGATTTTACACATTTTTCAGATGGCCCTTTTGACCGGGGGGCAGTGAGACTTCATTGTAGTGCCGATTTCCTTTACACGCTTGCTTGGTTGGCCAAAAAGTGCGTATGCGTTGTTTCCTGAATATATTCAGGAAAAAACGCATACGCCGTTTTTGGCCAAGTGCATCATTGTCGACATTCTGCCTCTTTTCCTATGCTTTAAGTGCAATTCCAGTCTACACCCTGAAATCGTTTTACTGAAATTCTGCCCCGCTTTCAAGTCCTCTTCGAAGACTTACTTCAGTACATTTTTGGACGATAGCTGTCATTCATAACTCTGCAGGTTTCTGAATTACACTGCCCCTGAGCTCCTTTCTTCAACTCGCTTTCTTGTGAGCTGGCCGCAAAACCGCAGGATTGCTTCAGGCCCTAATCTCTTTACAGCAGGGCACGCTGAGCCTTTGTTTAATTCCTCTTCCTGGTGGGAAATGAGTGTTCCATTTGCCCGTGCAGACACCTACAGCTAGTCTCTCATTGCTTCTCCCTATTCCTGTTCATCTTGCGCAGAAATTGCAAAGTGTGCCAAACAGGAGGTTAAATGCACTGACTCTCCAAGTGGGGAGAGTGTTAGTAAAGCGTCTGGAATGGTGAACCCGAGTACCAGGGGACGAAAACTGAGATGCATTTGAAAACATTTACCGGTCACACAGTGCACTGTACTGTGGATTTCCCATGCATGTTTTAGCTGAAGGAAGAATCCCTTAAACCTGGAGAGTTGGGACCCATGGAATGGGTACCATGCAGTATGACTTCAAAGGGTCTGCGTTTGCTCACCGAACCTCACCAATGCTATCAGCCCGAAGTGTCCAGCCTTATGTCTCACCCAGCTCTGGGTGTAGATGTGGAAAATCCAGGTTGCATCACAATCCCTGAATGAATTATTTAAGAATTGCTCTCTATTTCACTGTCATTTCGTTTTGTTTTTGAAATTTATTTTGATAATGGGATTTATCGGATTTTCACTGCTACGTTTAGGCCGCTGTACACACGCTTGATTTCCTTATGGAGACATATAAATCCATGGGTTTTAAGATTCTTACTTGTCAGGTATCTTGCCAGGCGTTGAATATGGGGTGTTGAGTCCATTTCGTTGAGCAAGGAGTAGGGCTTGTCTATTATATATTTGGCTTATGGAACGGTATCTGTGCTAATTTCAATCTCTGGTTTTATGCAGCACCCCAACTCACCTTTCCCCATATGCAAGCATAAGTTGGTTTTCTAAATTTGAGACCCTGTTCTGTTTTGTAATTCAGTTCATGTGTATCCAACTTTACATTCCGTGTATTAGTGATATCTTATGATGTTTCTTTTTCTGTGTGACTTATTTCTCGTAGAATCATCGTACCTGAATCCACTCATTATGCCGCTACGGGCCTGATGACGTAGATTTCATTGCTGAGTGATATTCCATTGTACGTGCGTACCACAACTTCTTTATCCATTTTTTGCTTTCTGGGATATTTTACTTGTACCATAGATGAGGTTCTTGTAAACAGAGCCGTCCCAAACTCTGGGGTGGCTGTGTGTTTTTGATTTTAATTTCCCTAAGCTATAGGACCATAAGTGGAAGTGCCATAGGCTGTGTTGCTTTGTTTCCTACGTGTTTCTGGAAACACCATACACTTCTCCAGAGTGGTTGTTGGCAATTTACATCCCGCCCATCAGCATGACAAGGCTCCCTGTTCTCCATGACTTGTCTTGACTTTCTGGATTTTACATTTTTTTCAGATGACCCTTTTGACCAGGGGGCAGTGAGACTTCATTGTAGTGCAGATTTCCATTATATGCTTGCTTGGTTGGCCAAAAAGGGCGTATGCGTTTTTTCCTGAATATATTCAGGAAAAAACGCATACGCCCTTTCTGGCCAAGTGCATCATTGTCGACATTCTCCCTCTTTTCCTATGCTGTTAGTACAATTCCAGTCTACCCCCTGAAATCGTTTTCCTGAAATTCTGCCCCGCTTACAAGTCCTCTTCGAAGACTTACTTCAATACATTTTTGGACGATAGCTGTCATTCATAACTCTGCAGGTTTGTGAATTACAGTGCCCCTGAGCTCATTTCTTCAACTCGCTTTCTTGTGAGCTGGCCGCAAAACCGCAGGATTGCTTCAGGCCCTAATCTGTTTCCGGCAGGGCACGCTGAGCCTTTGGTTAATTCCTCTTCCTGGTGGGAAATGAGCGTTCCATTTGCCCGTGCAGACACCTACAGCTAGTCTCTCATTGCTTCTCCCTATTCCTGTTCATCTTGCGCAGAAATTGCAAACTGTGCCAAACAGGAGGTTAATGGCACTGACTCTCCAAGTGGGGAGAGTGTTAGTAAAGCGTTCAAATGTTGAACCCGAGTACCAGGGTCGAAAACTGAGATGCATTTGAAAACGTTTCCCAATCACATGGTGGACCATACTCTGGGTTTCCCATACATGTTTTAGCTGAAGGAAGAATCCCTTAAACCTGGAGAGTTGGGACCCATGGAATGGGTACCATGCAGTATGACTTCAAAGGGTCTGCGTTTGTTCACCGAACCTCACCAATGCTATCAGCCCGAAGTGTCCAGCCTTATGTCTCATCCAGCTCTGGGTGTAGATGTGGTAAATACAGGTTGCATCACAAGCCCTGAATGAATTATTTAAGAATTGCTCTCTATTTCACTGTTATTGTGTTTTGTTTTTGAAATTCATTTTGATAATGGGATTTATCGGATTTTCACTGCTGCTTTTAGGCCACTGTACACACGCTTGATTTCCTTATAGAGACATATAAATCCATGGGTTTTAATATTCTTACTTGTCAGGTATCTTCCCAGGCGTTGATTATAGGGTGTTGAGTCCATTTCGTTGAGCAAGGAGTAGGATTTGTCTATTATATATTTGGCTTATGGAACGGTATCTGTGCTAATTTCAATCTCTGGTTTTATGCAGCATCCCAACTGACCTTTCCCCATAAGCAAGCATAAGTTGGTTTTCTAAATTTGAGACCCTGTTCTGTTTTGTAATTCAGTTCATGGGTAGCCAAGTTTACATTCCGTGTATTAGTGATAACTTATGATGTTTCTTTTTCTGTCTGACTTATTTCTCATAGAATCATCGTACCTGAATCCACTCATTATGCCGCTACGGTCCTGATGACGTAGATTTCATTGCTGAGTGATATTACATTGTACGTGTGTACCACAACTTCTTTATCCATTTTATGCTTTCTCGGATATTTAACTTCTACCGTAGATGAGGTTCTTGTAAACAGAGCCATCCCACACTTTGGGGTGGCTGTGTGTTTTTGATTTTAATTTCCCTAAGCTATAGGACCATAAGTGGAAGTGCCATAGGCTGTGTTGCTTTGTTTCCTACGTGTTTCCGGAAACACCATACAGTTTTCCAGAGTGGCTGTTGGCAATTTAAATCCGCCCATCAGCATAACAAGGCTCCCTGTTCTCCAAGACCTGTCCTGCCTTTCTGGATTTTACACTTTTTTCAGATGGCCCTTTTGACCGGGGGTCAGTGAGACTTCATTGTAGTGCGGATTTCCTTTACACGCTTGCTTCGTTTGCCAAAAAGGGCGTATGCATTTTTTCCTGAATATATTCAGGAAAAAACGCATACGCCCTTTTTGGCCCAGTGCATCATTGTCGACATTCTGCCTCTTTTCCTATGCTTTAAGTGCAATTCCAGTATACCCCCTGAAATCGTTTTCCTGAAATTCTGCCCCGCTTTCAAGTCCTATCCGAAGACTTCCTTCTATACATTTTTGGACGATAGCTGTCATTCATAACTCTGCAGGTTTGTGAATTACAGTGCCCCTGAGCTCCTTTCTTCAACTCCTTTTCTTGTGAGCTGGCCACAAAACCGCAGGATTGCTTCAGGCCCTAATATGTTTCCGGCCGGGCACGCTGAGCCTTTGGTTAATTCCTCTTCCTGGTGGGAAATGATCGTTCCATTTGCCCGTGCAGACACCAACAGCTAGTCTCTCATTGGTTCTCCCTATGCCTGTTCATCTTGCGCAGAAATTGCAAACTGTGCCAAACAGGAGGTTAAAGGCACTGACTCTCCAAGTGGGGAGAGTGTTAGTAAAGCGTCTGGAATGTTGAACCAGAGTACCAGGGGACGAAAACTGAGATGCATTTGAAAACGTTTCCCGGTCACACAGTGCACTGTACTGTGGGTTTCCCATGCATGTTTTAGCTGAAGGAAGAATCCCTTAAACCTGGAGAGTTGGGACCCATGGAATGGGTACCATGCAGTATGACTTCAAAGGGTCTGCGTTTGCTCACCGAACCTCACCAATGCTATCAGCCCGAAGTGTCCAGCCTTATGTCTCACCCAGCTCTGGGTGTAGATGTGGGAAATCCAGGTTGCATCACAAGCCCTGAATGAATTATTTAAGAATTGCTCTCTATTTCACTGTCATTGTGTTTTGTTTTTGAAATTCATTTTGATAATGGGATTTATCGGATTTTCACTGCTGCTTTTAGGCCACTGTACACACGCTTGATTTCCTTATGGAGACATATAAATCCATGGGTTTTAAGATTCTTACTTGTCAGGTATCTTCCCAGGCGTTGAATATAGGTTGTTGAGTCCATTTCGTTGAGCAAGGAGTAGGTTTTGTCTATTATATATTTGGCTAATGGAACGGTATCTGTGCTAATTTCAATCTCTGGTTTTATGCAGCATCCCAACTGACCTTTCCCCATAAGCAAGCATAAGTTGGTTTGCTAAATTTGAGACCCTGTTCTGTTTTGAAGTTCAGTTCATGGGTAGCCAAGTTTACATTCCGTGTATTAGTGATAACTTATGATGTTTCTTTTTCTGTCTGACTTATTTCTCATAGAATCATCGTACCTGAATCCACTCATTATGCCGCTACGGTCCTGATGACGTAGATTTCATTGCTGAGTGATATTCCATTGTACGTGCGTACCACAACTTCTTTATCCATTTTATGCTTTCTCGGATATTTAACTTCTACCGTAGATGAGGTTCTTGTAAACAGAGCCATCCCAAACTTTGGGGTGGCTCTCTGTTTTTGATTTTAATTTCCCTAAGCTATAGGACCATAAGTGGAAGTGACATAGGCTGTGTTGCTTTGTTTCCTACGTGTTTCAGGAAACACCATACACTTTTCCAGAGTGGCTGTTGGCAATTTAAATCCGCCCATCAGCATAACAAGGCTCACTGTTCTCCATGACCTGTCCTGCCTTTCTGGATTTTACACATTTTTCAGATGGCCCTTTTGACCGGGGGGCAGTGAGACTTCATTGTAGTGCAGATTTCCTTTACACGCTTGCTTGGTTGGCCAAAAAGTGCGTATGCGTTGTTTCCTGAATATATTCAGGAAAAAACGCATACGCCGTTTTTGGCCAAGTGCATCATTGTCGACATTCTGCCTCTTTTCCTATGCTTTAAGTGCAATTCCAGTCTACACCCTGAAATCGTTTTACTGAAATTCTGCCCCGCTTTCAAGTCCTCTTCGAAGACTTACTTCAGTACATTTTTGGACGATAGCTGTCATTCATAACTCTGCAGGTTTCTGAATTACACTGCCCCTGAGCTCCTTTCTTCAACTCGCTTTCTTGTGAGCTGGCCGCAAAACCGCAGGATTGCTTCAGGCCCTAATCTCTTTACAGCAGGGCACGCTGAGCCTTTGTTTAATTCCTCTTCCTGGTGGGAAATGAGTGTTCCATTTGCCCGTGCAGACACCTACAGCTAGTCTCTCATTGCTTCTCCCTATTCCTGTTCATCTTGCGCAGAAATTGCAAAGTGTGCCAAACAGGAGGTTAAATGCACTGACTCTCCAAGTGGGGAGAGTGTTAGTAAAGCGTCTGGAATGGTGAACCCGAGTACCAGGGGACGAAAACTGAGATGCTTTTGAAAACGTTTCCCAATCACACGGTGGACCATAATATGTGTTTCCCATGCATGTTTTAGCTGAAGGAAGAATCCCTTAAACCTGGAAATTTGGAACCCATGGAATGGGTAACATGCAGTATTACTTCAAAGGGTCTGCGTTTGCTCACCGAACCTCACCAATGCTATCAGCCTGAAGTGTCCAGCCTTATGTCTCACCCAGCGCTGGGTGTAGATGTGGGAAATCCAGGTTGCATCACAAGCCCTGAATGAATTATTTAAGAATTGCTCTCTATTTCACTGTCATTTTGTTTTGTTTTTGAAATTTATTTTGATAATGGGATTTATCGGATTTTCACTGCTGTGTTTAGGCCGCTGTACACACGCTTGATTTCCTTATGTAGACATATAAATCCATGGGTTTTAAGATTCTTACTTGTCAGGTATCTTGCCAGGCGTTGAATATGGGGTGTTGAGTCCATTTCGTTGAGCAAGGAGTAGGTCTTGTCTATTATATATTTGGCTTATGGAACGGTATCTGTGCTAACTTCAATCTCTGGTTTTATGCAGCACCCCAACTCACCTTTCCCCATAAGCAAGCATAAGTTGGTTTTCTAAATTTGAGACCCTCTTCTGTTTTGTAATTCAGTTCATGGGTAGCCAAGTTTACATTCCGTGTATTAGTGATATCTTATGATGTTTCTTTTTCTGTGTGACTTATTTCTCGTAGAATCATCATACCTGAATCCACTCATTATGCCGCTACGGGCCTGATGACGTAGATTTCATTGCTGAGTGATATTCCATTGTACGTGCGTACCACAACCTCTTTATCCATTTTTTACTTTCTGGGATATTTTACTTGTACCGTAGACGAGGTTCCTGTAAACAGAGCCATCCCAAACTCTGGGGTGGCTGTGTGTTTTTGATTTTAATTTCCCTAAGCTATAGGACCATAAGTGGAAGTGCCATAGGCTGTGTTGCTTTGTTTCCTACGTGTTTCTGGAAACACCATACACTTCTCCAGAGTGGTTGTTGGCAATTTACATCCCGCCCATCAGCATGACAAGGCTCCCTGTTCTCCATGACCTGTCCTGCCTTTCTGGATTTTACACTTTTTTCAGATGGCCCTTTTGACCGGGGGGGCAGTGAGACTTCATTGTAGTGCAGATTTCCTTTACACGCTTGCTTGGTTGGCCAAAAAGGGCGTATGCGTTTTTTCCTGAATATATTCAGGAAAAAACGCATACGCCCTTTTTGGCCAAGTGCATCATTGTCGACATTCTGCCTCTTTTCCTATGCTTTTAGTACAATTCCAGTCTACCCCCTGAAATCGTTTTCCTGAAATTCTGCCCCGCTTACAAGTCTTCTTGGAAGACTTACTTCAATACATTTTTGGACGATAGCTGTCATTCATAACTCTGCAGGTTTGTGAATTACAGAGCCCCTGAGCTCATGTCTTCAACTCGATTTCTTGTGAGCTGGCCGCAAAACCGCAGGATTGCTTCAGTCCAAAGTCTCTTTCCGGCAGGGCACGCTGAGCCTTTGTTTAATTCCTCTTCCTGGTCGGAAATGTGCGTTCCATTTGCCCGTTCAGACACCTACAGCTAGTCTCTCATTGCTTCTCCCTATTCCTGTTCATCTTGCGCAGAAATTGCAAAGTGTGCCAAACAGGAGGTTAAATGCACTGACTCTCCAAGTGGGGAGAGTGTTAGTAAAGCGTCTGGAATGGTGAACCCGAGTACCAGGGGACGAAAACTGAGATGCATTTGAAAACATTTACCGGTCACACAGTGCACTGTATTGTGGATTTCCCATGCATGTTTTAGCTGAAGGAAGAATCCCTTAAACCTGGAGAGTTGGGACCCATGGAATGGGTACCATGCAGTATGACTTCAAAGGGTCTGCGTTTGCTCACCGAACCTCACCAATGCTATCAGCCCGAAGTGTCCAGCCTTATGTCTCACCCAGCTCTGGGTGTAGATGTGGAAAATCCAGGTTGCATCACAAGCCCTGAATGAATTATTTAAGAATTGCTCTCTATTTCACTGTCATTTCGTTTTGTTTTTGAAATTTATTTTGATAATGGGATTTATCGGATTTTCACTGCTACGTTTAGGCCGCTGTACACACGCTTGATTTCCTTATGGAGACATATAAATCCATGGGTTTTAAGATTCTTACTTGTCAGGTATCTTGCCAGGCGTTGAATATGGGGTGTTGAGTCCATTTCGTTGAGCAAGGAGTAGGGCTTGTCTATTATATATTTGGCTTATGGAACGGTATCTGTGCTAATTTCAATCTCTGGTTTTATGCAGCACCCCAACTCACCTTTCCCCATATGCAAGCATAAGTTGGTTTTCTAAATTTGAGACCCTGTTCTGTTTTGTAATTCAGTTCATGTGTATCCATCTTTACATTCCGTGTATTAGTGATATCTTATGATGTTTCTTTTTCTGTGTGACTTATTTCTCGTAGAATCATCGTACCTGAATCCACTCATTATGCCGCTACGGGCCTGATGACGTAGATTTCATTGCTGAGTGATATTCCATTGTACGTGCGTACCACAACTTCTTTATCCATTTTTTGCTTTCTGGGATATTTTACTTGTACCATAGATGAGGTTCTTGTAAACAGAGCCGTCCCAAACTCTGGGGTGGCTGTGTGTTTTTGATTTTAATTTCCCTAAGCTATAGGACCATAAGTGGAAGTGCCATAGGCTGTGTTGCTTTGTTTCCTACGTGTTTCTGGAAACACCATACACTTCTCCAGAGTGGTTGTTGGCAATTTACATCCCGCCCATCAGCATGACAAGGCTCCCTGTTCTCCATGACTTGTCTTGACTTTCTGGATTTTACATTTTTTTCAGATGACCCTTTTGACCAGGGGGCAGTGAGACTTCATTGTAGTGCAGATTTCCATTATATGCTTGCTTGGTTGGCCAAAAAGGGCGTATGCGTTTTTTCCTGAATATATTCAGGAAAAAACGCATACGCCCTTTCTGGCCAAGTGCATCATTGTCGACATTCTCCCTCTTTTCCTATGCTGTTAGTACAATTCCAGTCTACCCCCTGAAATCGTTTTCCTGAAATTCTGCCCCGCTTTCAAGTCCTCTTCGAAGACTTACTTCAATACATTTTTGGACGATAGCTGTCATTCATAACTCTGCAGGTTTGTGAATTACAGTGCCCCTGAGCTCATTTCTTCAACTCGCTTTCTTGTGAGCTGGCCGCAAAACCGCAGGATTGCTTCAGGCCCTAATCTGTTTCCGGCAGGGCACGCTGAGCCTTTGGTTAATTCCTCTTCCTGGTGGGAAATGAGCGTTCCATTTGCCCGTGCAGACACCTACAGCTAGTCTCTCATTGCTTCTCCCTATTCCTGTTCATCTTGCGCAGAAATTGCAAACTGTGCCAAACAGGAGGTTAAAGGCACTGACTCTCCAAGTGGGGAGAGTGTTAGTAAAGCGTCTGGAATGTTGAACCCGAGTACCAGGGGACGAAAACTGAGATGCATTTGAAAACGTTTCCCAATCACACAGTGCACTGTACTGTGGGTTTCCCATGCATGTTTTAGCTGAAGGAAGAATCCCTTAAACCTGGAGAGTTGGGACCCATGGAATGGGTACCATGCAGTATGACTTCAAAGGGTCTGCGTTTGCTCACCGAACCTCACCAATGCTATCAGCCCGAAGTGTCCAGCCTTATGTCTCACCCAGCTCTGGGTGTAGATGTGGGAAATCCAGGTTGCATCACAAGCCCTGAATGAATTATTTAAGAATTGCTCTCTATTTCACTGTCATTGTGTTTTGTTTTTGAAATTCATTTTGATAATGGGATTTATCGGATTTTCACTGCTGCTTTTAGGCCACTGTACACACGCTTGATTTCCTTATGGAGACATATAAATCCATGGGTTTTAAGATTCTTACTTGTCAGGTATCTTCCCAGGCGTTGAATATAGGTTGTTGAGTCCATTTCGTTGAGCAAGGAGTAGGTTTTGTCTATTATATATTTGGCTAATGGAACGGTATCTGTGCTAATTTCAATCTCTGGTTTTATGCAGCATCCCAACTGACCTTTCCCCATAAGCAAGCATAAGTTGGTTTGCTAAATTTGAGACCCTGTTCTGTTTTGAAGTTCAGTTCATGGGTAGCCAAGTTTACATTCCGTGTATTAGTGATAACTTATGATGTTTCTTTTTCTGTCTGACTTATTTCTCATAGAATCATCGTACCTGAATCCACTCATTATGCCGCTACGGTCCTGATGACGTAGATTTCATTGCTGAGTGATATTCCATTGTACGTGCGTACCACAACTTCTTTATCCATTTTATGCTTTCTCGGATATTTAACTTCTACCGTAGATGAGGTTCTTGTAAACAGAGCCATCCCAAACTTTGGGGTGGCTCTGTGTTTTTGATTTTAATTTCCCTAAGCTATAGGACCATAAGTGGAAGTGACATAGGCTGTGTTGCTTTGTTTCCTACGTGTTTCAGGAAACACCATACACTTTTCCAGAGTGGCTGTTGGCAATTTAAATCCGCCCATCAGCATAACAAGGCTCACTGTTCTCCATGACCTGTCCTGCCTTTCTGGATTTTACACATTTTTCAGATGGCCCTTTTGACCGGGGGGCAGTGAGACTTCATTGTAGTGCCGATTTCCTTTACACGCTTGCTTGGTTGGCCAAAAAGTGCGTATGCGTTGTTTCCTGAATATATTCAGGAAAAAACGCATACGCCGTTTTTGGCCAAGTGCATCATTGTCGACATTCTGCCTCTTTTCCTATGCTTTAAGTGCAATTCCAGTCTACACCCTGAAATCGTTTTACTGAAATTCTGCCCCGCTTTCAAGTCCTCTTCGAAGACTTACTTCAGTACATTTTTGGACGATAGCTGTCATTCATAACTCTGCAGGTTTCTGAATTACACTGCCCCTGAGCTCCTTTCTTCAACTCGCTTTCTTGTGAGCTGGCCGCAAAACCGCAGGATTGCTTCAGGCCCTAATCTCTTTACAGCAGGGCACGCTGAGCCTTTGTTTAATTCCTCTTCCTGGTGGGAAATGAGTGTTCCATTTGCCCGTGCAGACACCTACAGCTAGTCTCTCATTGCTTCTCCCTATTCCTGTTCATCTTGCGCAGAAATTGCAAAGTGTGCCAAACAGGAGGTTAAATGCACTGACTCTCCAAGTGGGGAGAGTGTTAGTAAAGCGTCTGGAATGGTGAACCCGAGTACCAGGGGACGAAAACTGAGATGCATTTGAAAACATTTACCGGTCACACAGTGCACTGTACTGTGGATTTCCCATGCATGTTTTAGCTGAAGGAAGAATCCCTTAAACCTGGAGAGTTGGGACCCATGGAATGGGTACCATGCAGTATGACTTCAAAGGGTCTGCGTTTGCTCACCGAACCTCACCAATGCTATCAGCCCGAAGTGTCCAGCCTTATGTCTCACCCAGCTCTGGGTGTAGATGTGGAAAATCCAGGTTGCATCACAATCCCTGAATGAATTATTTAAGAATTGCTCTCTATTTCACTGTCATTTCGTTTTGTTTTTGAAATTTATTTTGATAATGGGATTTATCGGATTTTCACTGCTACGTTTAGGCCGCTGTACACACGCTTGATTTCCTTATGGAGACATATAAATCCATGGGTTTTAAGATTCTTACTTGTCAGGTATCTTGCCAGGCGTTGAATATGGGGTGTTGAGTCCATTTCGTTGAGCAAGGAGTAGGGCTTGTCTATTATATATTTGGCTTATGGAACGGTATCTGTGCTAATTTCAATCTCTGGTTTTATGCAGCACCCCAACTCACCTTTCCCCATATGCAAGCATAAGTTGGTTTTCTAAATTTGAGACCCTGTTCTGTTTTGTAATTCAGTTCATGTGTATCCAACTTTACATTCCGTGTATTAGTGATATCTTATGATGTTTCTTTTTCTGTGTGACTTATTTCTCGTAGAATCATCGTACCTGAATCCACTCATTATGCCGCTACGGGCCTGATGACGTAGATTTCATTGCTGAGTGATATTCCATTGTACGTGCGTACCACAACTTCTTTATCCATTTTTTGCTTTCTGGGATATTTTACTTGTACCATAGATGAGGTTCTTGTAAACAGAGCCGTCCCAAACTCTGGGGTGGCTGTGTGTTTTTGATTTTAATTTCCCTAAGCTATAGGACCATAAGTGGAAGTGCCATAGGCTGTGTTGCTTTGTTTCCTACGTGTTTCTGGAAACACCATACACTTCTCCAGAGTGGTTGTTGGCAATTTACATCCCGCCCATCAGCATGACAAGGCTCCCTGTTCTCCATGACTTGTCTTGACTTTCTGGATTTTACATTTTTTTCAGATGACCCTTTTGACCAGGGGGCAGTGAGACTTCATTGTAGTGCAGATTTCCATTATATGCTTGCTTGGTTGGCCAAAAAGGGCGTATGCGTTTTTTCCTGAATATATTCAGGAAAAAACGCATACGCCCTTTCTGGCCAAGTGCATCATTGTCGACATTCTCCCTCTTTTCCTATGCTGTTAGTACAATTCCAGTCTACCCCCTGAAATCGTTTTCCTGAAATTCTGCCCCGCTTACAAGTCCTCTTCGAAGACTTACTTCAATACATTTTTGGACGATAGCTGTCATTCATAACTCTGCAGGTTTGTGAATTACAGTGCCCCTGAGCTCATTTCTTCAACTCGCTTTCTTGTGAGCTGGCCGCAAAACCGCAGGATTGCTTCAGGCCCTAATCTGTTTCCGGCAGGGCACGCTGAGCCTTTGGTTAATTCCTCTTCCTGGTGGGAAATGAGCGTTCCATTTGCCCGTGCAGACACCTACAGCTAGTCTCTCATTGCTTCTCCCTATTCCTGTTCATCTTGCGCAGAAATTGCAAACTGTGCCAAACAGGAGGTTAATGGCACTGACTCTCCAAGTGGGGAGAGTGTTAGTAAAGCGTTCAAATGTTGAACCCGAGTACCAGGGTCGAAAACTGAGATGCATTTGAAAACGTTTCCCAATCACATGGTGGACCATACTCTGGGTTTCCCATACATGTTTTAGCTGAAGGAAGAATCCCTTAAACCTGGAGAGTTGGGACCCATGGAATGGGTACCATGCAGTATGACTTCAAAGGGTCTGCGTTTGTTCACCGAACCTCACCAATGCTATCAGCCCGAAGTGTCCAGCCTTATGTCTCATCCAGCTCTGGGTGTAGATGTGGTAAATACAGGTTGCATCACAAGCCCTGAATGAATTATTTAAGAATTGCTCTCTATTTCACTGTTATTGTGTTTTGTTTTTGAAATTCATTTTGATAATGGGATTTATCGGATTTTCACTGCTGCTTTTAGGCCACTGTACACACGCTTGATTTCCTTATAGAGACATATAAATCCATGGGTTTTAATATTCTTACTTGTCAGGTATCTTCCCAGGCGTTGATTATAGGGTGTTGAGTCCATTTCGTTGAGCAAGGAGTAGGATTTGTCTATTATATATTTGGCTTATGGAACGGTATCTGTGCTAATTTCAATCTCTGGTTTTATGCAGCATCCCAACTGACCTTTCCCCATAAGCAAGCATAAGTTGGTTTTCTAAATTTGAGACCCTGTTCTGTTTTGTAATTCAGTTCATGGGTAGCCAAGTTTACATTCCGTGTATTAGTGATAACTTATGATGTTTCTTTTTCTGTCTGACTTATTTCTCATAGAATCATCGTACCTGAATCCACTCATTATGCCGCTACGGTCCTGATGACGTAGATTTCATTGCTGAGTGATATTACATTGTACGTGTGTACCACAACTTCTTTATCCATTTTATGCTTTCTCGGATATTTAACTTCTACCGTAGATGAGGTTCTTGTAAACAGAGCCATCCCACACTTTGGGGTGGCTGTGTGTTTTTGATTTTAATTTCCCTAAGCTATAGGACCATAAGTGGAAGTGCCATAGGCTGTGTTGCTTTGTTTCCTACGTGTTTCCGGAAACACCATACAGTTTTCCAGAGTGGCTGTTGGCAATTTAAATCCGCCCATCAGCATAACAAGGCTCCCTGTTCTCCAAGACCTGTCCTGCCTTTCTGGATTTTACACTTTTTTCAGATGGCCCTTTTGACCGGGGGTCAGTGAGACTTCATTGTAGTGCGGATTTCCTTTACACGCT
The DNA here is from genome assembly GCF_059928025.1 of Delphinapterus leucas. Classification (NCBI taxonomy): domain Eukaryota; kingdom Metazoa; phylum Chordata; class Mammalia; order Artiodactyla; family Monodontidae; genus Delphinapterus; species Delphinapterus leucas. Next base: position 1,835,864 of record NW_028322275.1, read on the forward strand.
TGCTTCGTTTGCCAAAAAGGGCGTATGCATTTTTTCCTGAATATATTCAGGAAAAAACGCATACGCCCTTTTTGGCCCAGTGCATCATTGTCGACATTCTGCCTCTTTTCCTATGCTTTAAGTGCAATTCCAGTATACCCCCTGAAATCGTTTTCCTGAAATTCTGCCCCGCTTTCAAGTCCTATCCGAAGACTTCCTTCTATACATTTTTGGACGATAGCTGTCATTCATAACTCTGCAGGTTTGTGAATTACAGTGCCCCTGAGCTCCTTTCTTCAACTCCTTTTCTTGTGAGCTGGCCACAAAACCGCAGGATTGCTTCAGGCCCTAATATGTTTCCGGCCGGGCACGCTGAGCCTTTGGTTAATTCCTCTTCCTGGTGGGAAATGATCGTTCCATTTGCCCGTGCAGACACCAACAGCTAGTCTCTCATTGGTTCTCCCTATGCCTGTTCATCTTGCGCAGAAATTGCAAACTGTGCCAAACAGGAGGTTAAAGGCACTGACTCTCCAAGTGGGGAGAGTGTTAGTAAAGCGTCTGGAATGTTGAACCCGAGTACCAGGGGACGAAAACTGAGATGCATTTGAAAACGTTTCCCAATCACACAGTGCACTGTACTGTGGGTTTCCCATGCATGTTTTAGCTGAAGGAAGAATCCCTTAAACCTGGAGAGTTGGGACCCATGGAATGGGTACCATGCAGTATGACTTCAAAGGGTCTGCGTTTGCTCACCGAACCTCACCAATGCTATCAGCCCGAAGTGTCCAGCCTTATGTCTCACCCAGCTCTGGGTGTAGATGTGGGAAATCCAGGTTGCATCACAAGCCCTGAATGAATTATTTAAGAATTGCTCTCTATTTCACTGTCATTGTGTTTTGTTTTTGAAATTTATTTTGATAATGGGATTTATCGGATTTTCACTGCTGCGTTTAGGCCGCTGTACACACGCTTGATTTCCTTATGGAGACATATAAATCCATGGGTTTTAAGATTCTTACTTGTCAGGTATCTTGCCAGGCGTTGAATATGGGGTGTTGAGTCCATTTCGTTGAGCAAGGAGTAGGGCTTGTCTATTATATATTTGTCTTATGGAGCGGTATCTGTGCTAATTTCAATCTCTGGTTTTATGCAGCACCCCAACTCACATTTCCCCATAAGCAAACATAAGTTTGTTTCTAAATTTGAGACCCTGTTCTGTTTTGTAATTCAGTTTATGTGTAGCCAAGTTTACATTCCGTGTATTACTGATATATTATGATGTTTCTTTTTCTGTGTGACTTATTTCTCGTAGAATCATCGTACCTGAATCCACTCATTATGCCGCTATGGGCCTGAAGACGTAGATTTCATTGCTGAGTGATATTCCATTGTACGTGCGTACCAGAACTTCTTTATCCATTTTTTCCTTTCTCGGATATTTAACTTGTACAGTAGACAAGGTTCTTGTAAACAGAGCCATCCCAAACTTTGGGGTGGCTGTGTGTTTTTGATTTTAATTTCCCTAAGCTATAGGACCATAAGTGGAAGTGCCATAGGCTGTGTTGCTTTGTTTCCTACGTGTTTCTGGAAACACCATACACTTCTCCAGAGTGGTTGTTGGCAATTTACATCCCGCCCATCAACATGACAAGGCTCCCTGTTCTCCATGACCTGTCCTGCCTTTCTGGATTTTACACTTTTTTCAGATGGCCCTTTTGACCGGGGGGGCAGTGAGACTTCATTGTAGTGCAGATTTCCTTTACACGCTTGCTTGGTTGGCCAAAAAGGGCGTATGCGTTTTTCTCTGAATATATTCAGGAAAAAACGCATACGCCCTTTTTGGCCAAGTGCATCGTTGTCGACATTCTGCCTCTTTTCCTATGCTTTTAGTACAATTCCAGTCTACCCCCTGAAATCGTTTTCCTGAAATTCTGCCCCGCTTACAAGTCCTCTTCGAAGACTTACTTCAATACATTTTTGGACGATAGCTGTCATTCATAACTCTGCAGTTTTGTGAATTACAGTGCCCCTGAGCTCATGTCTTCAACTCGCTTTCTTGTGAGCTGGCCGCAAAACCGCAGGATTGCTTCAGGTCATAATCTCTTTCCGGCAGGGCATGCTGAGCCTTTGTTTAATTCCTCTTCCTGGTCGGAAATGAGTGTTCCTTTTGCCCGTGCAGGCACCTACAGCTAGTCTCTCATTGGTTCTCCCTATTCCTGTACATCTTGCGCAGAAATTGCAAACTGTGCCAAACAGGAGGTTAATGGCACTGACTCTCCAAGTGGGGAGAGTGTTAGTAAAGCGTCTGGAATGGTAAACCCGAGTACCAGGGGACGATAACTGAGATGCATTTGAAAACGTTTCCCGGTCACACAGTGCACTGTACTGTGGGTTTCCCATGCATGTTTTAGCTGAAGGAAGAATTCCTGAAACCTGGAGAGTTGGGACCCATGGAATGGTTACCATGCAGTATGACTTCAAAGGGTCTGCGTTTGTTCACCGAACCTCACCAATGCTATCAGCCCGAAGTGTCCAGCCTTATGTCTCACCCAGCTCTGGGTGTAGATGTGGGAAATCCAGGTTGCATCACAAACCCTGAATGAATTATTTAAGAATTGCTCTCTATTTCACTGTCATTTTGTTTTGTTTATGAAATTTATTTTGATAATGGGATTTATCGGATTTTCACTGCTGCGTTTAGGCCGCTGTACACACGCTTGATTTCCTTATGGAGACATATAAATCCATGGGTTTTAAGATTCTTACTTGTCAGGTATCTTGCCAGGCGTTGAATATGGGGTGTTGAGTCCATTTCGTTGAGCAAGGAGTAGGTCTTGTCTATTATATATTTGGCTTATGGAACGGTATCTCTGCTAATTTCAATCTCTGGTTTTATGCAGCACCCCAACTCACCTTTCCCCATAAGCAAGCATAAGTTGGTTTTCTAAATTTGAGACCCTGTTCTGTTTTGTAATTCAGTTCATGGGTAGCCAAGTTTACATTCCGTGTATTAGTCATATCTTATGATGTTTCTTTTTCTGTGTGACTTATTTATCGTAGAATCATCATACCTGAATCCACTCATTATACCGCTACGGGCCTGAAGAAGTAGATTTCATTGCTGAGTGATATTCCAATATCCGTGCGTACCAGAACTTCTTTATTCATTTTTTGCTTTCTCGGATATTTAACTTGTACCGTAGAAAAGGTTTTGTAAACAGAGCCATCCCAAACTTTGGGGTGGCTGTGTGTTTTTGATTTTAATTTCCCTAAGCTATAGGACCATAAGTGGAAGTGACATAGGCTGTGTTGCGTTGTTTCCTACGTGTTTCAGGATACATCATACATTTCTCCAGAGTGGCTGTTGGCAATTTACATCCCGCCCATCAGCATAACAAGGCGCCCTGTTCTCCATGACCTGTCCTGTCTTTCTGGATTTTACACTTTTTTCAGATGGCCCTTTTGACTGGGGGGCAGTGAGACTCATTGTAGTGCAGATTTCCTTTACACGCTTGCTTGGTTGGCCAAAAAGGGCGTATGCGTTTTTTCCTGAATATATTCAGGAAAAAACGCATACGCCCTTTTTGGCCAAGTGCATTATTGTTGACATTCTGCCTCTTTTCCTACGCTTTAAGTGCAATTCCAGTATACCCCCTGAAATCTTTTTCCTGAAATTCTGCCCCGCTTTCAAGTCCTCTTTGAAGACTTACTTCAGTACATTTTTGGACAATAGCTGTCATTCATAACTCTGCAGGTTTGTGAATTACAGTGCCCCTGAGCTCCTTTCTTCAACTCATTTTCTTGTGAGCTGGTCGCAAAAGCGCAGGATTGCTTCAGGCCCTAATATGTTTCCGGCCGGGCACGCTGAGCCTTTGGTTAATTCCTCTTCCTGATGGGAAATGATCGTTCAATTTGCCGGTGCAGACACCAACAGCTAGTCTCTCATTGGTTCTCCCTATGCCTGTTCATCTTGCGCAGAAATTGCAAACTGTGCCAAACAGGAGGTTAAAGGCACTGACTCTCCAAGTGGGGAGAGTGTTAGTAAAGCGTCTGGAATGGTGAACCCGAGTACCAGGGGACGAAAACTGAGATGCATTTGAAAACGTTTCCCAATCACACGGTGGACCATACTATGGGTTTCCCATGCATGTTTTAGCTGAAGGAAGAATCCCTTAAACCTGGAGAGTTGGGACCCCTGGAATGGGTACCATGCAGTATGACTTCAAAGGGTCTGCGTTTGCTCACCGAACCTCACCAATGCTATCAGCCCGAAGTGCCCAGCCTTATGTCTCACCCAGCTCTGGGTGTAGATGTGGGAAATCCAGGTTGCATCACAAGCCCTGAATGAATTATTTAAGAATTGCTCTCTATTTCACTGTCATTGTGTTTTGTTTTTGAAATTTATTTTGATAATGGGATTTATCGGATTTTCACTGCTGCGTTTAGGCCGCTGTACACACGCTTGATTTCCTTATGGAGACATATAAATCCATGGGTTTTAAGATTCTTACTTGTCAGGTATCTTGCCATGCGTTGAATATGGGGTGTTGAGTCCATTTCGTTGAGCAAGGAGTAGGTCTTGTCTATTATATATTTGGCTTATGGAACGGTATCTGTGCTAATTTCAATGTCTGGTTTTATGCAGCACCCCAACTCACATTTCCCCATAAGCAAGCATAAGTTGGTTTTCTAAATTTGAGACCATGTTCTGTTTTGTAATTCAGTTCATGGGTAGCCAAGTTTACATTCCGTGTATTAGTGATATCTTATGATGTTTCTTTTTCTGTGTGACTTATTTCTCGTAGAATCATCATACCTGAATCCACTCATTGTGCCGCTACGGGCCTGATGACGTAGATTTCATTGCTGAGTGATATTCAATTGTACGTGCGTACCACAACTTCTTTATCCATTTTTTACTTTCTGGGATATTTTACTTGTACCGTAGACGAGGTTCTTGTAAAAAGAGCCGTCCCAAACTCTGGGGTGGCTGTGTGTTTTTGATTTTAATTTCCCTAAGCTATAGGACCATAAGTGGAAGTGCCATAGGCTGTGTTGCTTTGTTTCCTACGTGTTGCTGGAAACACCATACACTTCTCCAGAGTGGTTGTTGGCAATTTACATCTCGCCCATCAGTATGACAAGGCTCCCTGTTCTCCATGACCTGTCCTGCCTTTGTGGATTTTACACTTTTTTCAGATGGCCCTTTTGACCGGGGGGCTGTGAGACTTCATTGTAGTGCAGATTTCCTTTACACGCTTGCTTGCTTGGCCAAAAAGGGCGTATGCGTTTTTTCCTGAATATATTCAGGAAAAAACGCATACGCCGTTTTTGGCCAAGTGCATCATTGTCGACATTCTGCCTCTTTTCCTATGCTTTAAGTGCAATTCCAGTCTACCCCCTGAAATCGTTTTCCTGAAATTCTGCCCCGCTTTCAAGTCCTCTTCGAAGACTTACTTCTATACATTTTTGGACGATAGCTGTCATTCATAACTCTGCAGGTTTGTGAATTACAGTGCCCCTGAGCTCCTTCCTTCAACTCGCTTTCTTGTGAGCTGGCCGCAAAACCGCAAGATTGCTTCAGGCCCTAATCTCTATCCGGCCGGGCACGCTGAGCCTTTGTTTAATTCCTCTTCCTGGTCGGAAATGAGCGTTCCATTTGCCCGTGCAGACACCTACAGCTAGTCTCTCATTGCTTCTCCCTATTCCTGTTCATCTTGCGCAGAAATTGCAAAGTGTGCCAAACAGGAGGTTAAATGCACTGACTCTCCAAGTGGGGAGAGTGTTAGTAAAGCGTCTGGAATGGTGAACCCGAGTACCAGGGGACGAAAACTGAGATGCATTTGAAAACGTTTCCCAATCACACGGTGGACCATACTATGGGTTTCCCATGCATGTTTTAGCTGAAGGAAGAATCCCTTAAACCTGGAGAGTTGGGACCCCTGGAATGGGTACCATGCAGTATGACTTCAAAGGGTCTGCGTTTGCTCACCGAACCTCACCAATGCTATCAGCCCGAAGTGCCCAGCCTTATGTCTCACCCAGCTCTGGGTGTAGATGTGGGAAATCCAGGTTGCATCACAAGCCCTGAATGAATTATTTAAGAATTGCTCTCTATTTCACTGTCATTGTGTTTTGTTTTTGAAATTTATTTTGATAATGGGATTTATCGGATTTTCACTGCTGCGTTTAGGCCGCTGTACACACGCTTGATTTCCTTATGGAGACATATAAATCCATGGGTTTTAAGATTCTTACTTGTCAGGTATCTTGCCATGCGTTGAATATGGGGTGTTGAGTCCATTTCGTTGAGCAAGGAGTAGGTCTTGTCTATTATATATTTGGCTTATGGAACGGTATCTGTGCTAATTTCAATGTCTGGTTTTATGCAGCACCCCAACTCACATTTCCCCATAAGCAAGCATAAGTTGGTTTTCTAAATTTGAGACCATGTTCTGTTTTGTAATTCAGTTCATGGGTAGCCAAGTTTACATTCCGTGTATTAGTGATATCTTATGATGTTTCTTTTTCTGTGTGACTTATTTCTCGTAGAATCATCATACCTGAATCCACTCATTGTGCCGCTACGGGCCTGATGACGTAGATTTCATTGCTGAGTGATATTCAATTGTACGTGCGTACCACAACTTCTTTATCCATTTTTTACTTTCTGGGATATTTTACTTGTACCGTAGACGAGGTTCTTGTAAAAAGAGCCGTCCCAAACTCTGGGGTGGCTGTGTGTTTTTGATTTTAATTTCCCTAAGCTATAGGACCATAAGTGGAAGTGCCATAGGCTGTGTTGCTTTGTTTCCTACGTGTTGCTGGAAACACCATACACTTCTCCAGAGTGGTTGTTGGCAATTTACATCTCGCCCATCAGTATGACAAGGCTCCCTGTTCTCCATGACCTGTCCTGCCTTTGTGGATTTTACACTTTTTTCAGATGGCCCTTTTGACCGGGGAGGCAGTGAGAGTTCATTGTAGTGCAGATTTCCTTTATACGCTTGCTTGGTTGGCCAAAAAGGGCGTATGCGTTTTTTCCTGAATATATTCAGGAAAAAACGCATACGCCCATTTTGGCCAAGTGCATCGTTGTCGACATTCTGCCTCTTTTCCTATGCTTTAAGTGCAATTCCAGTCTACCCCCTGAAATCGTTTTCCTGAAATTCTGCCCCGCTTTCAAGTCCTCTTCGAAGACTTACTTCTATACATTTTTGGACGATAGCTGTCATTCATAACTCTGCAGGTTTGTGAATTACAGTGGCCCTGAGCTCCTTCCTTCAACTCGCTTTCTTGTGAGCTGGCCGCAAAACCGCAAGATTGCTTCAGGCCCTAATCTCTATCTGGCCGGGCACGCTGAGCCTTTGTTTAATTCCTCTTCCTGGTCGGAAATGAGCGTTCCATTTGCCCGTGCAGACACCTACAGCTAGTCTCTCATTGCTTCTCCCTATTCCTGTTCATCTTGCGCAGAAATTGCAAAGTGTGCCAAACAGGAGGTTAAATGCACTGACTCTCCAAGTGGGGAGAGTGTTAGTAAAGCGTCTGGAATGGTGAACCCGAGTACCAGGGGACGAAAACTGAGATGCATTTGAAAACGTTTCCCAATCACACGGTGGACCATACTATGGGTTTCCCATGCATGTTTTAGCTGAAGGAAGAATCCCTTAAACATGGAAATTTGGAACCCATGGAATGGGTACCATGCAGTATGACTTCAAAGGGTCTGCGTTTGCTCACCGAACCTCACCAATGCTATCAGCCCGAAGTGTCCAGCCTTATGTCTCACCCAGCTCTGGGTGTAGATGTGGGAAATCCAGGTTGCATTACAAGCCCTGAATGAATTATTTAAGAATTGCTCTCTATTTCACTGTCATTGTGTTTTGTTTTTGAAATTTATTTTGATAATGGGATTTATCGGATTTTCACTGCTGCATTTAGGCCGTTGTACACACGCTTGATTTCCTTATGGAGACATATAAATCCATGGGTTTTAAGATTCTTACTTGTCAGGTATCTTGCCAGGCTTTGAATATGTGGTGTTGAGTCCATTTCGTTGAGCAAGGAGTAGGGTTGTCTATTGTATATTTGGCTTATGGAACGGTATCTGTGCTAATTTCCATCTCTGGTTTTATGCAGCACCCCAACTCACCTTTCCCCATAAGCAAGCATAAGTTGGTGTTCTAAATTTGAGACCCTGTTCTGTTTTGTAATTCAGTTTATGTGTAGCCAAGTTTACATTCCGTGTATTACTGATATATTATGATGTTTATTTTTCTGTGTGACTTATTTCTCGTAGAATCATCGTACCTGAATCCACTCATTATGCCGCTACGGGCCTGAAGACGTAGATTTCATTGCTGAGTGATATTCCATTGTACGTGCGTACCAGATATTCTTTATCCATTTTTTCCTTTCTCGGATATTTAACTTGTACCGTAGAAAAGGTTCTTGTAAACAGAGCCATCCCAAACTTTGGGGTGGCTGTGTGTTTGTGATTTTAATTACCCTAAGCTATAGGACCATAGTGGAAGTGACATAGGCTGTGTTGCTTTGTTTCCTACGTGTTTCAGGATACACCATACATTTCTCCAGACTGGCTGTTGGCAATTTACATCCCGCCCATCAGCATAACAAGGCTCCCTGTTCTCCAAGACCTGTCCTGCCTTTCTGGATTTTACACTTTTTTCAGATGGCCCTTTTGACCGGGGGGCTGTGAGACTTCATTGTAGTGCAGATTTCCTTTACACGCTTGCTTGGTTGGCCAAAAAGGGCGTATGCGTTTTTTCCTGAATATATTCAGGAAAAAACGCATACGCCCTTTTTGGCCAAGTGCATCATTGTCGACATTCTGCCTCTTTTCCTATGCTTTAAGTGCAATTCCAGTCTACCCCCTGAAATCGTTTTCCTGAAATTCTGCCCCGCTTTCAAGTCCTCTTCGAAGACTTACTTCAATACATTTTTGGACGATAGCTGTCATTCATAACTCTGCAGGTTTGTGAATTACAGTGCCCCTGAACTCCTTTCTTCAACTCGCTTTCTCGTGAGCTGGCTGCAGAACCGCAGGATTGCTTCAGGCCCTAATCTGTTTCCGGCAGGACATGCTGAGCCTTTGTTTAATTCCTCTTCCTGGTGGGAAATGAGCGTTCCATTTGCCCGTGCAGACACCTACAGCTAGTCTCTCATTGGTTCTCCCTATTCCTGTTCATCTTGCGCAGAAATTGCATACTGTGCCATACAGGAGGTTAAAGGCACTGACTCTCCAAGTGGGGAGAGTGTTAGTAAAGCGTCTGGAATGTTGAACCCGTGTAAAAGGGGACGAAACCTGAGATGCATTGGAAAACGTTTCTCGGTCACATGGTGCAGCATACTGTGGGTTTCAAAGGCATGTTTTAGCTGAAGGAAGAATCCCTTATACCTGGAGAGTTGAGACCCATGGAATGGGTACTTCAAGGGGTCTGCATTTGCTCACCGAACCTCACCAGTGCTATCAGCCTGGTGTCCAGCCTTATGTCTCACTCATCTCTAGGTGTAGATATGGTAAATCCAGGTTGCATCACAGGCCCTGAATGAATTATTTAAGAATTGCTCTCTATTTCATTGTCATTGTGTTTTGTTTCTGTAATTTATTTTGATAATGGGATTTATCGTATTTTCACTGCTGTGTTCATGCCGCTGTACACACGCTTGATTGTCTTTCGGAGACATATAAACCCATAGGTTTGAAGATTCTTACTAGTCAGGTATATTCCTAGGCGTTGAATATGTGGTGTTGAGTCCATTTTGTTGAGCAAGCAGTAGGTCTTGACTATTACATATTTGTCTTATGGAACAGTATCTGTGCTAATTTCAATCTCTGGTTTTTTGCAGCACCCCAACTCACCTTTATCCTTAAGCAAGAATAAGTTGGTTTTCTAAATATGAGACCCTGTTCTGTTTTGTAATTCAGTTCATGTGTAGCCAAGTTTACATTCCATGTATTAGTGATATAGTATGTCTTTTACTTTTTGAATTCTGTGACTTTGTATGATCATATGTAACTCCTCTGGAGTTGTTACAAGTGGCCATATTGCATTGATTTCCAGGCTGAGTCATATTCCACTCTACATGAGCACCACATCTGTATCCATTTTTTCCCTCCAGAGACATTTAAGTTATATCCTATTCGAGGATCTTTTAAACAGTGAGGCGGTATACATTGGGGTGCCTGTGTCCTCTCGATTTTTGTTTTTCCCAAGATATACGTCCATGAGTGTAAGTGCCCTGTGCTCTGTAGCTCATTTTTTAGATGCTTTAGTAAACACAATACACTTCTCCAGAGTGACCATTGGTAATATACATTTCCAGTATAAGCCTCACAGGGCTCCCTTTTCTCCTTGCCCTGTCCTGCATTTCCGGTGTTTACACTTTATGAGGACGGCTCTTCTGACTGATGCGAAGTGACATGTTTTGTAGTATTGATTTCCAGTGCCCACCTGTTTGGTTGGCTAAAAACGTGTATGCTCTTTTCTTGAATATATACAGAAAAAGACGCATACACCCTTTTTGGCCAACTGCAATGTTGGCAATGTTCAGCCCCTTTTCTTGTGCTTAATGGCGAGTCCTTTCTACCTCTTCCAATCCCTTTCCTGCCATTCTCCGTTGCTTACAAGTCCTTTTCTCTGACTTTCCTCAGGACATTTTTCAGTGATAGATATTTTCAACTCTGCAGTTTCGTGAATTTTAGTGCCACTGAGCTCCATTTTTCAACTTGTGTTTATGGGAACTGGCCACAAAGCAGCGGGATTTCCTCAAGCCCTATTCTGTTTCCATGGGCAACCCTAGCCTTTGGTCAATTCGTCTTCCTGATTGGAAATTAGAGTGACATGTGCCTGTCCGAACCCCTAGGACTTGTCTCTCATTGTTCCTCCTCCTTCTGCTTCATCCTCTGGACAAATTCCAAACTGTATGCAACAGGATGTTGACAGTGCTGACATCTCCAAGTGGGGAGACTGTTAGTAAAGACGCTGGAGGGGTGAACCCGAGCACCAGGAGATGAGGAGATGAGATGCCTTTTCCAAACTCTTCCCGATCAGACGGTATACCATCCTCTGGGTGTGACAGGCATGCTTTAGCTGTAGGAAGGGTCCCATTCATGTGAGGAGAACACCAGGGCTTTTTCAAAATCAGTGTCTCTCCGCAACCCAAACTGGCGAATTTTTTAAGCTACGGCTACACATATGTTCATTAAGGGCCTTGGGAAGTAGGCAGAGTCCAAACTTTAGATGATTGAAGTCTTCAGGGTCAGAAGCACTCACCACCGGCTTCCCTTAGGTTCCATTTTAACTGTCATTAATAGATGATGTCAATAAAAATATCTATTCTTTTTCAGATTATTTCCCCTTATAGGTTATTGCAAAATATTGAGTGTAGTTCCCTGTGCTATACAGCAGTTCCTTGTTGATGATCGATTTTATACATAGCAGTGTGTATGTGTTAATCCCAAACTGTTAATTTATCCCTCCTCTCACCTTTCCCCTTTGGCAATAATAAATTATAAGACTTTATACTTCTCAGAAATGGGGGAGCTGAAAGAGAGGTATCATTTTCAATGGAAAAGCATTTAAAACAAGATTGAAGCTTTAACCAAGATTATTAGATGTACATCCTTGGAAAGAAATCACTTCGTTTCTCTAATATTGACCTGACAAATAAGACAAACCTTTTCACTGAACTTGCTTATAATAAAGTGATGGAAATATCAAATGGAAGTGTTAGAAACATCTTATTTTACCCGAGCCTTATACACTGTTCTATGTTAATTACAGTTTGGCTCACACATCTGTTCATTGAAGTTACAATGTTCTCAATTTCTGTTACTGATCCTCCAGAGTGGACCCCAACAAGTGTCCCCCTGCCCAGTGTCATTGGAGCCAACAGATCGAGACTGAGTTTGGTTCAGAAGCAAAGGAAACTTTATATTTTGATCAGAGAGTGGAGAGGTGAGAGCATGTGCTACCCCGTGGGCTGTGGGCTGGGCTGCTGTGTAGATATCCTGTCAGAGTTGGCTGCAGCTCAGGCTCTATATCACGGAGAGTGCACTGTGCCCCAGGAGCTGAGGTGTCGACCCAGACATTCTGCACTAGGAACTCTGGTCTGAAGTGCTGGGTGTGGAACCTCTGTATGCGGGACCCTAGGAGCATGTGAAATTAGACAAAGCACAAAGGATAAAAAAGGTTAGACTTTATTTTATTGCCCAGATTCTATTTTTATCTCCCAGGGATTTTTAAGGGGCTTTGCCTGGGACAAAACCCTCTTCTGCCTTTTGTCCCCTTCCTCATTCTTGGAGTGCTGAGGGTGCAGACCCTTCTTCTGTAACTGCTGAGTGCTGAGTTAGGAGCCCTCATACCCGTGGGCGAGGGTCAGAACTTCTCCCCAGCAGCCTCCAGGTGACGTTGATTGTCCCCAGGCCTCCTGCCTCCCTGCTCGTCTGCCTGAGCACCAGTATTGGAAGTGTTATAGATTCTAATGACCTTTAAGGGTCCAGGAAGGAGATGTGCAGTGACGCTGTGAGGTCCAGTTTCACCCCGCCCCACATTTGTTTGGCCACCTTAGGCTGACCGTTTCTGCCAGCCTAGATGCTCTGACCAGTAGTCTGCGCTTTCTTCAATTAGGCCGCTGAATTAACGTAAAAACAGCACCAGGTGTCAGGACCCTGTCCGCTCAACTCCCAGACAGTCCAGGGTCACTGGTGATGAAGGACCATGATGGCCACTGAGTCAACAGCCTTTTGAAGTAAACAGGAGTCCAGCCGGTCTTATTGGCCACCATTATCACAGTGTCTGTAGGCTTTTCTATGGTGACAGCGTGATATACGGTTCCCCCGCCAAGATTATTAGGTCCGCTCTGGGTGCAGTAAGTCCTGCAAGCAGTAGTCTACTCTTTTGGGACACACTCTTGTTGTTTTATGAGAGAAACTCCAGGTCAAGTGATGGTCACATGAGTCGTCATGGTGCCCCATTGCCCCCGGTTATCTCTCTGGAGGTTGGAGTTGGAGGGCCTCCTCACTCGAGGTCAGTGTGCCCACGGAGCAAACCCTGCAACTTCAGGGCATGGTTGGGGGTTAGGATCACCACGTGGGGTCCTTTTCCCTTAGGAGGGAGGTGGCCTTTTGGGCTGCTGATTTCCAGGTTTTTAGATACCGCCAGTATCTTGGCCAGATGTGGCAGTGGGCCAAGCCCCTTGGTGACTGTAGTTTATCCTACCTGGATGGCATTCTTGCATTGTTCCATTTCAAGTGGTCCCAGGTTTTGCACTAATACTCCAATGGCGATTCACTTTTCACCAGGAATGTAAAGATCAAAGGGTTTAGCTAAATTAGGGAGTTCCAGGGCAAGGGTCTGAATTGACTGCTCTTTCCATTCTTGAAAGGCCACTTCTGGATTCTATTCAAAAGGATCATCATCTTTTCCTTTCAGTGTTTCATATAGAGGCCCAGCTAGTAGACTGTAGTTAGGGATCCAGAAGCAGCAAACCCTGGCCTCCCCAGGAACCCCTAAGCTGTCTTCTAGTTTTAGATATGGGTAAGACTGTAAATTGTTTCTTCCCTTTCCTGGGATGGGCTTCTCCGACCTTCTGTGAGAATGAAGCCCAGGCAGGTCACCGTAGTCTGTGATATTTGAGCTTTTTCTTGGACAACCTGTATCCTTTATTGGCTTGGTAGTTCAGAGGTCTCCTTAGTAGGGCTGGCAATCAGAATGTCATCTGCAAATTGAAGGAGTGTTTCCTTTTCCAGAGGTAGAACTTTTAGGTCTTTAGCTGAGCTTTCCCCAAAGATGGTGTGGGAATTTTTGAACCCTTGGGGCAAGACGGCCCAGAAGTATTGATTTAGTTGTATGTTGAGTCCTGCCACTCACAAGCCAAAATTTCTTGTGACTCTGGGACTAATAGAATACAAAAGAAGGCATCATTGAAGACTAATACAGAATACCATGTCCTGGTGGTTGGTAGAATGACCAGCAGGGTGTAGAATTTAGGAACTACTGGAGGTATATCCTCGGTGGCTTCACTGACTGTCCTGACATCATTTACCAGGACTCCAGCAGCCCGTGGGGCTCTCGAGGTCAGGCCAATCCCAGGATATGGAGATCACCTGCGCAGGTACCCTACCCGAACCCCATACCACGGGGTTCTCGTGGTCAGGCCCCTCCCAGGATATGGGGTTCCCTTGGCAGGTTCCCCTGCAGCTCATGGGGCTCTCGTGGTCAGGCCCCTCCCAGGATACAGAGCTACCCATGCAGGTACCATGGCAGGGCTGGGAACACAGGAACCGTGCATATCGCCCTCATTGCAGAGCACTCCCAGCTCACCTGTCACTCAGATCTGACACAGAGCACCTCAGAGCAGGACTTGAACTAACAAACAGCAGCTCTGACAGGTCTGTGACCCTGGGCATCACTCTGTGTGGCCTCCCTCCACCTGGCCTTTCAGAGACTTCCACTGTACCAGGGGCACCAGGCCTCTGTCTCCACCCACCAGCCACTCCTCCTCTCCCTGACTCCTGGGTTCCTCTCATTAGGAGAGGGTTTTCTTGAAGTTGTCTCCCACTCATGGGCCAGATAATATAATTAGAAAACAAGCCAGAGCTGCAGCCCCTTGTCTATCCTGACTCTCAGGAGCCCACACCTGTTCCTTGGACCTGGCCGATTCAGCAAGTTCCAGTTTCTGCAACTGTGAGCCCCTGAGGGGTGATTATTGGCTGGCCTGGGAAGCCCGACCATGCCGGCCAGACCTCCCCAGGTGTGCCTGGGTTCAGATCAATATAAACACCGCTCCAGGCAGCAAGAGCCCCTGCAGCTGTGCCTGACGCCATTTTCTCTGCCCTGTCAGCAGTCTTGGGGCTGGACTGGTGGGAGGGAGTGAGAGGCCACGGCTTTGTGGGTGGCCCAGTGTGAGTGGGGCTCTGCTGGACTTTCTGCAGCAGTTGCCAAGATGCCACCTGCTAAAGAAGAGGATGTGTCACCCATACCTGCCGCTGGAATTTCTCCCTGGGCAGAGGTGAGTGAGGAAGAAAGCAGTGGGGGCCGGGACAGCAGGGGTATCTCAGGCAGGGAAATGGAAAGCTTCCAGAAGAGTACCCAGGGCCAGGACCATCCTGGCTGGCCTGCAGGCACCAAGTCGGCTGGCATGCTGTCACTCATGTGGCTCCATGGCCCTTCCTCTAGGCTTTCAAGTCCTTGTACATATTCAGGTGTTTTACCTGGGAAGGGTGGGAACATTTCAGCAGCAGCTGGCCTGGGGCTCAGCCCACGTTTACTCACAGATGCCTCGGCACTGTCCCCCAGCTTTGCAATGAGGAAGCTTGTTGCGTGGGGCCTGCTGGCTGAATGGGAGATGATTCCCCACCACTGACCAACTTCAGAATTGTTTACAATTGGAGCAAGTGCCCTGATACGGTTTTCCTCTGTGTAGCTGGTGGGTTCTGTTTTTTTTTCTTTTTTGGTTCAAGGTAGATTTTATTCCTCTTTTTTGTATTTACAGATATAAGCATGGAAATAATTTATTCATATAAATACATGTATGTGAAGGGAAGAATATTTTTTCTGTTTTACTTTTTGTAATTTGAATTTTATTTTATTTTTTTATACAGCAGGTTCTTTTTGGTTATCTATTTTATACATATAAATGTATACATGCCAATCCCAATCTCTCAACTCCTCCCACCACCACCCCCCAACAGCTTTCCCCCCTTGGTGTCCATACGTTTGTTGTCTACGTCTGTTGCTCTATTTCTGCCTTGCAAAACGGTTCATCTGTACAATTTTTCTAGGTTCCACATATATGCATTAATAGACAAGATTTGTTTTTCTCTTTCTGACTTACTTCACTCTGTATGACAGTCTCTAGATCCATCAACGTCTCTACAAATGACCCAATTTCATTCCTTTTTATGGCTTAGTATTATTCCATTTCATATATGTACCACATCTTTATGCATTCGTCTGTCTGTTGGCATTTAGGTTGCTTCCATTACCTGGATATTGTAAATAATGATGCAATGAACATTGCAGTGAATGTCTCTTTTTGATTTATGGTTTTGTCTGGGTATATGTCCAGTAGTGGGATTGCTGTATCATATGGTAATTCTATTCTTAGTTTTATAAGAAACTCCATAAGGTTCTCCACAGTGACTGTATCAATTTACATTCCCAACAATAGTGGAAGAGGGTTCCTTATCTCCACACCCTTTCCAGCATTTGTTGTTTGTAGATTTTCTGATGATGCCCATTCTAACAGGTGTGAGGTGATACACCATGGATGAGTCTATTTCGTTGAGCAAAGAGTAGGTTTTGTCTATTACATATTTGGCTTATGGAACGGTATGTGTGCTAATTTCAATCTCTGGTTTTATACAGCACCCCAACTCAACTTTCCCCTTAAGCAAGCATAAGTTTTTATCTAAATGTGAGACTCTGTTCGGTTTTGGAATTCAGTTTATGTGTAGCCAAGTTTACACTCTCTCTATTAGTGATATCTTATGATAATTATCTTTCTCTGTGTGACCTATTTCTCTTAGAATCATCATACTTAAATCCACTCAATTTGCTGCTACAGGCCTGATGACATTGATTTCATTGCTGAGTGATATTCCGTTGTACGTAAGTAGCACAACTCCTTTATCCATTTTTTTCTTTCTGGGATATTTAATTTGTACTGGACTCAAGGTTCTTGTAAACACAGCAGCCCTAAATTTTGTGTTGGCTGTGTCTTGTTGATTTTAATTTTCCTAAGCTATAGGGCCAAAAGTGGAAGTGCCCTAGGGTCTGTAGCTTTGTTTTTCAGATGTTTCAGGATACACCATAAACATCTCCAGAGTGTCTGTTGGCAATTTACATCCCGCCCATCAGCATAACAAGGCTCCCTGTTCTCCATGGCCTGTCCTGTGTTTCTGGTTTTTACACTTTTTTCAGATGGCCCTTTTGACGAATGGGAAATGAAACTTCATTGTAGTGCGGATTTCCATTTCTCAAGTGCTTGGTTGGCCAAAAAGGGCATATGTGTTTTTTCCTGAATCTATTCAGGAAAAAATGTTTACGCACTTTTGTCCAAGTGCATCACTGTCAAAGATCTGCCGCTTTTCACATGCTTTAAATGCAATTCCAATCTACCTCCTGAAATATGATTCCTGCAATTCTGCCTCGTTTTGAAGTCCTCTTTGCAGACTTACTTCCATATATTTTTGCCAATAGCTGTCATTTATAACTCTGCAGGTTTGTGAATTACAGTGCCCGTGATTTCCTTTCTTAACACGTTTCCTTGAAAACTGGCCACCGAACCGCAGGTTTGCTTCAGGCCATAATCAGGGTCCGGCACGGCACTCTGAGACTTTGGTTCATTCCACTTCCTGGTGGGAAATTAGAGTTAAATGTGCCCCTCCAGACACCTGCCTCACTCCTAGCCCCTTGGTGATGTGTGTCCTGTGGTTTGAGGCCACATGTGCTGGGTTCCTCACCTTTGGCTGATGTGGCCCCACTGGTGTGAGGACACTCCTGCCTGGTTCCCATCCCCTTGGTGATGTGGGCCCTCTGGTGAGAGTCTGATCCTGGTTGGGTTCCTCACACTTCTGTGAGGTGGGCCCTCTTCTCTGAGGTCACTCCTGCCTGGCTGGCACACCCCGCCTTGGCGACGTCGGCCCTCTGGTGGGATTTGGTGCCTGCTGGGTGTCTCCTCCCCTCGGTAATGAGGGCCCTCTGGCGTCAGGCCCTAACTCCTGGGCTCCCAATATTTTCTGATATGTGCCCTGTGGTTCGAGTACACTCCTGCCAGGTTCCCAACCCCATGGGAATGTGGGCCTTCTGCTCTGAGGTCCCAACCGTGGGTTACTCAGTTTCATGATGAGGGCCCTCTGCTGTGAGTTCTCTCTGGCCTGGATCCCATAAGCTCGCTGCTCCTGGCCACCTGCTGGGAGGTTACAACTGTGGGATTCCTCACCTTTTTTCTTCTATGGGCCCTCTGTTTTGAGACTCCTCCTGCCTGCCTCACTCCCAGCCCCTTGGTGATGTGTGTCCTCTGGTTTGAGGCCACGTATGCTGGGTCCCTCGCCTTTCGATGATGTGGCCCCACAGGTGTGAGGACACTCCTGCCTGCTTCCTATCCCCTTGATGATGTGGGCCCTCTGGTGAGAGTCTGATCCTGGCTGGGTTCCTCACCCTTCTGTGAGGGGGGCCCTCTGCTGTGAGGTCACTCCTGCCTGGCTGGCACACCCCACCTGAGTAACATCGGCCCTCTTGTGGCAGTTGGAGCCTGCTGGGAACCTCCCCTCGGTGATGGGGGCCCTCTTGCGTCAGGCCCTAACTGCTGGGTACCCACATTTTCTGATACGTGCTAAGTGGTGCGAGGACACTCCTGTGAGGTTCCCATCCCCACGGGCATGCGGGCCTTCTGCTCTAAGGTCCCAACACCTGTGTTGTTCACCGTTTCATGATGTTGGCTCTCTGGTGTTAGTTCACTCAGGCCTAGATCCCATAGACTCTGTGCTCTGAGCGGCCTGCTGGGAGGTTCCTACTGCTGGATTCCTTACCTTTTTTTAATCTTTTGGTCCTGTGTTTTCATGCTCCTACTTCCTGACTCACTCCCAGCCCATTTGTGATGTAGGTCCTCTGGTTTAAGGCCACATGTACCGGTTTCCTCACCTTTATTGATGTGGCCCCACTGGTATGAGAACACTCCTGCCTGGTTCCCATCCCCTTGTTGATGGGGGCCCTCTGGTGAGAGTCTGATCCTGTCTGGATTCCTCACACTTCTGGGAGGTGGGCCCTCTGCTGTGAGGTCACTCCTGCCTGGCTGGCACACGTCACGTTGGCGATGTGGACCCTCAGTTGGGAGTTGGTGCCTGCTGGGAGTCTCCTACCCTCGGTAATGAGGGCCCTCTGGCGTCAGGCCCTAACTCATGGGCTCCCAAAATTTTCTGATGTGCGCCCTGTCGTGCGAGTACACTCCAGCCAGGGTCCCATCCCCATGGGGATGTGGGCTTTCTGCTCTGAGGTCCCAACGCCTGGGTTGCTCACAGTGTCAGAATGTGGGCCCTCTGCTGTGAGTTCACTCCGGCATGGATCCCATAGCCTCGGTGCTCTGGGCCACCTGCTTGGAGCTTCCATCTGCGGGGTTCCTCACCTTTTTTATTCTATGGACGCTCTGTTGTGAGTCTCCTCCTGCATGCTTCACTCCCAGCCCTTTCGTGATGTGTGTCCGCTTGTTTGAGGCCACATGTGCTGTGTTCCTCACCTTTCGCTGATGTGGCCCCACTGGTGTGAGGACACTCCTGCCTGGTTTCCATCCCCTTGGTGATGTGGGCGCACTGGTTAGAGTCTGATCCTGTTTGGGCTCCTCACACTTCTGTGAGGTGGGCCCTCTGCTGTGAGGTAACTCCTGCCTGGCTTGCTCCCATTGCCTTGGTGACGTCGGCCCTCTGGTGGCATTTGGAGCCTGCTGGTAGCCTCCCCTCCTCCGTGATGAGGGCCCTCTGGCGTCAGGCCATAACTGCTGGGTTCCCACATTTTCTGATACGTGCTAAGTTGTGCGTGGACACTCCTGCGAGGTTCCCATCCCCATGGGGATGTGGGCCTTCTGCTCTGAGGTCCCAACGCCTGGGTTGCTCACAGTTTCATGATGTGGGCCCTCTGCTGTGAGTTCACCTTGGCCTGGATCACATAGACTCGGTGCTCTGGGCCGCCTGCTGGGAGGTTCCCACTGCAGGATTCCTCAGCTTTTTTATTCTATTGGCCCTGTGTTGTGAGGCTACTCTTGCCTGCCTCACTCCGAGCCCCTTGGAGATCTGGATCCTCTGGTTTAGGCCACATGTGCTGGGTTCCTCACCTTTCTATGATGTGGCCACCCTGGTGTAAAGACAGTCCTGCCTGGTTCTGATGCCCTTGGTGATGTGGGCCCTCTGGTGAGAGTCTTACCCTGGCTGGGTTCCTCACCATTCTGTGAGGTAGGCCCTCAGCTGTGAGGTCACTCCTGCCTGGCTGTTGCACGTCACCTTGGCGACATGGGCCCTCAGTTGGGAGTTGGTGCCTGCTTGGGGTCTCCTCCCCTTGGTAATGAGGGCTCTCTGGCGTCAGGCCCTAACTTCTGGTCTCCCAAAATTCTCTGATGTGCGCCCTGTGGTGCGAGTACACTTCTGCCAGGTTCCCAACCCCATGGGAATGTGGGCCTTCTGCTCTAAGGTCCCAACGGCTGGGTTGCTCACAGTTACAGGATGAGCGCCCTCTGTTTTGAGTTCAGTCAGGCCTGGATCCCATAGCCTCGCTGCTCCTGGCCACCTGCTGGGAGGTTCCAACTGCGGGATTCCTCACCTTTTTTACGCTATGGGCCCTCTGTTTGGAGGCTCCTCCTGCCTGCCTCACTCCCAGCCCCTTGGTGATGTGTGTCCTCTGGTTTGAGGCCACGTGTGCTGGGTCCGTCACATTTCGGTGATGTGGCCCCACTGGTGTGAGGACACTCCTGCCTGGTTTCCATTCCCTTGGTGATGTGGGCCCTCTGGTGAGTGTCTGATCCTCTTTGGGTTCCTCACACTTTTGTGTGGTTGGCCCTCTGTGGTGAGGTCACTCCTGCCTGGCTGGCACACCCCGCATTGGCGACATCGGCCTTCTGGTAGCAGTTGGAGCTTGCTGGGAGCCTCCTCTCCTCAGTGATGAGGGCCCTCTGGCGTCCGGCCCTAACTGCTGGGCTCCCCACATTTTCTGATGTGTGCCCACTGGTGCGATGACACGCCTGCTTGGTTCCCTTCCCCATGGGGATGTGGGCCTTGTGCTCTGAGGTCACAACGGCTGGGTTGCTTACAGTATCACGATGAGGGCCCTCTGTTGTGAGTTCATCACTGCCTGGATCCCATAGCCTCGGTGCTCTGGGCCGCCTGCAGGGATGTTCCAACTGCTGGATTCCTCACGTTTTTTATACAATGGGCCATGTGTTTTGAGGTTAATCCTGCCTGCCTCGCTCCGAGACCCATGGTGATGTGGGTCCTCTGGTTTGAGGCCACATGTGCTGGGTACCTCAACTTTCGATGATGTGGCCCCACGGGTGTGAGGACACTCCTGCCTGGTTCCCAGCCCCTTGCTTATGTGGGCACCCTGGTGAGAGTCTGATCCTGACTGGGTCCCTTACCCTTCTGTGAGGTGGGCCCTCTGATGTGAGGTCACTCTTGCCTGGATGGCTCAGGTCGCCTTGGCGACGTAGGCCCTCTGTTGGCCACT
Source organism: Delphinapterus leucas (assembly GCF_059928025.1). Taxonomy (NCBI): domain Eukaryota; kingdom Metazoa; phylum Chordata; class Mammalia; order Artiodactyla; family Monodontidae; genus Delphinapterus; species Delphinapterus leucas. The sequence continues at coordinate 1,857,079 of NW_028322275.1, forward strand.
GAAGCATGCTGGGAGCCTCCTACCCTCTTTAATAAGGGCCCTGGAAGAAACGCATATGCCCTTTTTGAGCAAGTGCATCATTGTCGAGGTTCTGCCTCTTCTCCTATACTTTCAGAGGACTTCCCGTCTACCTCCTGAAATCGTATTCCTGGAATTCTGCCCCGCGTTCAAGTCCTCTTTGCAGCCTTACTTCAATATATTTTTGGACGATAGCTGTCATTTATAACTCTGCAGGTTTGTGAATTACAGTGCCCCTGAGCTCCTTTCTTCAAATCACTTTCTTGGGAGCTGGCCGCAAAACCGCAGGATTGCTTCAGGCCCTAATCTGGTTCCGGCACGGCATGCTGAGCCTTTGGCTAATTCCTCTTCCTGGTGGGAAATGAGTGTTAAATTTGTTCGTGCAGACACCTACAGCTAATCTCTCATTGGTTCTCCCTATTCCTGTTCATCTTGCGCAGAAATTCCAAACTGTGCCAAACAGGAGGTTAAAGGCACTGACTCTCCAAGTGGGGAGAGTGTTAGTAAAGCGTCTGGAATGGTAAAACCGAGTACGAGGGGACGAAACTGAGATGCATTTAAAAAGGTTTCCCGGTCATACGGTGGACCATATTCTGGGTTGCCCATGCATGTTTTACCTGAAGGAAGAATCCCTTCAACCTGGAGAGATGGGACCCATGGAATGGGTACCATGAAGTATGACTTCAAAGGGTTGCCTTTGCTCACCGAACGTCACCAATGCTATCAGCCCGAAGTGTCCAGCCTTATGTCTCACACAGCTCTGCGTGTAGATGTGGTAAATCCAGGTTGCATCACAAGCCCTGAATGAATTATTTAAGAATTGCTCTCTATTTCACTATCATTGTGTTTTGTTTTTGAAATTTATTTTTGATAATGGGATTTATCGGATTTTCACTGCTGCGTTTAGGCCGCTGTACACACGCTTGATTTCCTTATGGAGACATATAAATCCATGGGTTTTAAGATTCTTACTTGTCAGGTATCTTGCCAGGCGTTGAATATGGGGTTTTGAGTCCATTTCGTTGAGCAAGGAGTAGGGCTTGTCTATTATATATTTGGCTTATGGAACGGTATCTGTGCTAATTTCAATCTCTGGTTTTATGCAGCACCCCAACTCACCTTTCCCCATAAGCAAGCATAAGTTGGTTTTCTAAATTTGAGACACTGTTCTGTTTTGTAATTCAGTTCATGAGTAGCCAAGTTTACATTCCGTGTATTAGTGATATCTTATGATGTTTCTTTTTCTGTGTGACTTATTTCTCGTAGAATCATCGTACCTGAATCCACTCATTATGCCGCTACGGGCCTGATGACGTAGATTTCATTGCTGAGTGATATTCCATTGTACGTGCGTACCACAACTTCTTTATCCATTTTTTGCTTTCTGGGATAGTTTACTTGTACAGTAGACGAGGTTCTTGTAAACAGAGCCGTCCCAAACTCTGGGGTGGCTGTGTGTTTTTCATTTTAATTTCCCTAAGCTATAGGACCATAAGTGGAATTGCCATAGGCTGTGTTGCTTTGTTTCCTACGTGTTTCTGGAAACACCATACACTTCCCCAGAGTGGTTGTTGGCAATTTACATCCCGCCCATTAGCATGACAAGGCTCCCTGTTCTCCATGACCTGTCCTGACTTTCTGGATTTTACATTTTTTTCAGATGGCCCTTTTGACCGGGGGGCAGTGAGACTTCATTGTAGTGCAGATTTCCATTACACGCTTGCTTGGTTGGCCAAAAAGGGCGTATGCGTTTTTTCCTGAATATATTCAGGAAAAAACGCATACGCCCTTTTTGGCCAAGTGCATCATTGTCGACATTCTGCCTCTTTTCCTATGCTTTTAGTACAATTCCAGTCTCCCCCCTGAAATCGTTTTCCTGAAATTCTGCCCCGCTTTCAAGTCCTCTTCGAAGACTTACTTAAATATATTTTTGGACGATAGCTGTCATTCATAACTCGGCAAGTTTGTGAATTACAGTGCCCCTGAGCTCATTTCTTCACCTCGCTTTCTTGTGAGCTGGCCGCAAAACCGCAGGATTGCTTCAGGTCCTAATCTTTTTCTGGCAGGGCACGCTGAGCCTTTGGTTAATTCCTCTTCCTGGTGGGAAATGAGCATTCCATTTGCCCGTGCAGACACCTACAGCTAGTCTCTCATTGCTTCTCCCTATTCCTGTTCATCTTGCACAGAAATTGCAAACTGTGCCAAACAGGAGGTTAATGGCACTGACTCTCCAAGTGGGGACAGTGTTTGTAAAGCGCCTGGAATGGTGAACCCGAGTACCAGGGGCGAAAACTGAGATGCATTTGAAAACGTTTCCCAATCACACGGTGGACCATACTCTGGGTTTCCCATGCATGTTTTAGTTGAAGGAAGAATCCCTTAAACCTAGAGAGTTGGGACCCATGGAATGGGTACAATGCAGTATGACTTCAAAGGGTCTGCGTTTGCTCACCGAACCTCACGAATGCTATCAGCCCGAAGAGTCCAGCCTTATGTCTCACCCAGATCTGGGTGTAGATGTGGGAAATCCAGGTTGCATCACAAGCCCTGAATGAATGATTTAAGAATTGCTCTCTATTTCACTGTCATTGTGTTTTGTTTTTGATATTTATTTTGATAATGGGATTTATCGGATTTTCACTGCTGCGTTTAGGCCGCTGAACACATGCTTGATTTCCTTATGGAGACATATAAATCCATGGGTTTTAAGATTCTTACTTGTCAGGTATATTCCCAGGCGTTGAATATGGGGTTTTGTGTCCATTTCGTTGAGCAAGGAGTAGGTCTTGTCTATTATATATTTGGCTTATGGAACAGTATCTGTGCTAATTTCAATCTCTGGTTTTATGCAGCACCCCAACTAACCTTTCCCCGTAAGCAAGCATAAGTTGGTTTTCTAAATTTGAGAACCTGTTCTGTTTTGTAATTCAGTTCATGTGTAGCCAACTATACATTCCGTGTATTATTGATATCTTATGATGTTTCATTTTCTGTGTGACTTAATTCTTGAAGAATCATCGTACGTGAATCCACTCATTATGCCGCTGCAGGCCTGATGACGTAGATTTCATTGCTGAGTGAAATTCCATTGTACGTGCGTACCAGAACTTCTTTATCCATTTTTTGCCTTCTCAGATATTTAACTAGTATCGTAGATGACGTTCCTGTAAACAGAGCCGTCCCAAATTTTGGGGTGGCTGTGTGTTTTAGATTTTAATTTCCCTAAGCTATAGGACCATAAGTGGAAGTGCCATAGGCTGTGTTGCTTTGTTTCCTACGCGTTTCAGGAAACACCATACACTTCTCCAGAGTGGCTGTTGGCAATTTACATCCCGCCCATCAGCATAACAAGGCTCCGTGTTCTCCATGACCTGTCCTGCCTTTCTGGATTTTACACTTTTTTCAGATGGCCCTTTTGACCGGGGGGCAGTGAGACTTAATTGTAGTGCAGATTTCCTTTACACGCTTGCTTGGTTGGCCAAAAAGGGCGTATGCGTTTATTCCTGAATATATTCAGGAAAAAACGCATACGCCCTTTTTCGCCAAGTGCATCATTGTAGACATTCTGCCTCTTTTCCTATGCTTTAAGTGCAATTCCAGTCTACCCCCTGAAATCGTTTTCCTGAAATTCTGCCCCGCTTTCAAGTCCTCTTCGAAGACTTACTTCAGTACATTTTTGGACGAGACCTGTCATTCATAACTCTGCATGTTTGTGAATTACAGTGCCCCTGAACTCCTTTCTTCAACTCGCTTTCTTGTGAGCTGGCCGCAAAACCGCAGGATTGCTTCAGGCCCTAATATGTTTCCGGCAGGGCATGCTGAGCCTTTGGTTAATTCCTCTTCCTGGTGGGAAATGAGCGTTCCATTTGCCCGTGCAGATGCCAACAGCTAGTCTCTCATTGGTTCTCCCTATGCCTGTTCATCTTGCGCAGAAATTGCAAACTGTGCCAAACAGGAGGTTAAAGGCACTGACTCTCCAAGTGGGGAGAGTGTTAGTAAAGCGTCTGGAATGGTGAACCCGAGTACCAGGGGACGAAAACTGAGATGCATTTGAAAACGTTTCCCAATCAACGGCGGACGATAGTCTGGGTTTCCCATGCATGTTTTAGCTGAAGGAAGAATCCCTTAAACCTGGAGAGTTGGGACCCATGGAATGGGTACCATGCAGTATGACTTCAAAGGGTCTGCGTTTGCTCACCGAACCTCACCAATGCTATCAGCCCGAAGTGTCCAGCCTTATGTCTCACCCAGCTCTGGGTGTAGATGTGGTAAATCCAGGTTGCATCACAAGCCCTGAATGAATTATTTAAGAATTGCTCTCAATTTCACTGAAATAGTGTTTTTTGTTTTTGAAATTTATTTTGATAATGGGATTTATCGGATTTTCACTGCTGCGTTTAGGCCGCTGTACACACGCTTGATTTCCTTATGGAGACATATAAATCCATGGGTTTTAAGATTCTTACTTGTCAGGTATCTTGCCAGACGTTGAATATGGGGTGTTGAGTCCATCTCGTTGAGCAAGGAGTAGGGCTTGTCTATTATATATTTGGCTTATGGAACGGTATCTGTGCTAATTTCAATCTCTGGTTTTATGCAGCACCCCAACTCACCTTTCCCCATAAGCAAGCATAAGTTGGTTTTCTAAATTTGAGACCCTGTTCTGTTTTGTAATTCAGTTCATGTGTAGCCAACTTTACATTCCGTGTATTAGTGATATCTTATGATGTTTCTTTTTCTGTGTGACTTATTTCTCGTAGAATCATCGTACCTGAATCCACTCATTATGCCGCTATGGGCCTGAAGACGTAGATTTCATTGCTGAGTGATATTCCATTGTACGTGCGTACCAGAACTTCTTTATCCATTTTTTCCTTTCTCGGATATTTAACTTGTACCGTAGACAAGGTTCTTGTAAACAGAGCCATCCCAAACTTTGGGGTGGCTGTGTGTTTTTGATTTTAATTTCCCTAAGCTATAGGACCATAAGTGGAAGTGCCATAGGCTGTGTTGCTTTGTTTCCTTCATCATTAAGGATACACCATACACTTCTCCAGAGTGGCTGTTGGCAATTTATATCCCGCCCATCAGCATAACAAGGCTCCCTGTTCTCCATGACCTGTCCTGCCTTTCTGGATCTTGCACTTTTTTCAGATGGCCCTTTTGACCGTGGGGCAGTGAGACTTCATTGTAGTGCAGATTTCCTTTACACGCTTGCTTGGTTGGCCAAAAAGTGCGTATCAGTTTTTTACCTGAATATATTCAGGAAAAAACGCATACGCCCTTTTTGGCCAAGTGCATCATTGTCGACATTCTGCCTCTTACCTATGCTTTAAGTGCAATTCCAGTCTACCCCCTGAAATCGTTTTCCTGAAATTCTTCCCCGCTTTCAAGTCCTCTTCGAAGACTTACTTCAATACATTTTTGGACGATAGCTGTCATTCATAACTCTGCAGGTTTGTGAATTGCAGTGCCCCTGAGCTCCTTTCTTCAACTCGCTTTCTTGTGAGGTGGCCGCAAACCCGCAGGATTGCTTCAGGCCATAATCTCTTTCCGGCAGGGCACGCTGAGCCTTTGGTTAATTCCTCTTCCTCGTCGGAAATGAGCGTTCCATTTGCCCGTGCAGACACCTAGAGCTAGTCTCTCATTTGTTCTCCCTATTCCTGTTCATCTTGCGCAGAAATTGCAAACTGTGCCAAACAGGAGGTTAATGGCACTGACTCTCCAAGTGGGCAGAGTGTTAGTAAAGCGTCTGGAATGGTGAACCCGAGTACCAGGGGACGAAAACTGAGATGCATTTGAAAACGTTTCCCAGTCACACAGTGCACTGTATGGGTTTCCCATGCATGTTTTAGCTGAAGGAAGAATCCCTTAAACCTTGAGAGTTGGGACCCATGGAATGGGTACCATGCAGTATGACTTCAAAGGGTTTGCGTTTGCTCATCATACCTCACCAATGCTATCAGCCCGAAGTGTCCAGCCATATGTCTCACCCTGCTCTGGGTGTAGATGTGGTAAATCCAGGTTGCATCACAAGCCCTGAATGAGTTATTTAAGAATTGCTCTCTATTTCACTGTCATTGTGTTTTGTTTTTGAAATTTATTTTGATAATGGGATTTATCGGATTTTCACTGCTGCGTTTAGGCCGCTGTACACACGCTTGATTTCCTTATGGACACATATAAATCCATGGGTTTTAAGATTCTTACTTCTCAGGTATATTCCCAGGCGTTGAATATGGGGTGTTGAGTCCATTTCGATGACCAAGGAGTAGGTCTTGTCTATTATATATTTGGCTTATGGTACGGTATCTGTGCTAATTTCAATCTCTGGTTTTATGCAGCTCCCCAACTCACCTTTCCCCATAAGCAAGCATAAGTTGGTTTTCTAAATTTGAGACCCGGTTCTGTTTTGTAATTCAGTTCATGTGTAGCCAACTATACATTCCGTGTATTATTGATATCTTATGATGTTTCATTTTCTGTGTGACCTAATTCTTGAAGAATCATCGTACCTGAATCCACTCATTATGCCGCTATGGGCCTGAAGACGTAGATTTCATTGCTGAGTGATATTCCATTGTACGTGCGTACCAGAACTTCTTTATCCATTTTTTCCTTTCTCGGATATTTAACTTGTACCGTAGAGAAGATTCTTGTAAACAGAGCCATCCCAAGCTTTGGGGTGGCTGTGTGTTTTCGATTTTAATTTCCCTAAACTATAGGACCATTAGTGGAAGTGACATAGGCTGTGTTGCTTTGTTTCCTACGTGTTTCAGGATACACCATACATTTCTCCAGAGTGGCTGTTGGCAATTTACATCCCGCCCATCAGCATAACAAGGCTCCCTGTTCTCCATGACCTGTCCTGTCTTTCTGGATTTTACTCTTTTTTCAGATGGCACTTTTGACCGGGGGGCAGTGAGACTTCATTGTAGTGCAGACTTCCTTTACACGCTTACTTGGTTGGCCAAAAAGGGCATATGCGTTTTTTCCTGAATATATTCAGGAAAAAACGCATACGACCTTTTTGGCCAACTGCATCATTGTCGACATTCTGCCTCTTTTCCTATGCTTTAAGTGCAATTCCAGTCTACCCCCTGAAATCGTTTTCCTGACCTTCTGCCCCGCTTTCAAGTCCTCTTCGAAGACTTACTTCAATACATTTTTGGACGATAGCTGTCATTCATAACTCTGCAGGTTTGTGAATTACAGTGCCCCTGAGCTCCTCTCTTCAACTCGCTTTCTTGTGAGCTGGCCGCAAAACCGCAGGATTGCTTCAGGCCCTAATCTCTTTCCGGCAGGGCACGCTGAGCCTTTGGTTAATTCCTCTTCCTGGTGGGAAATGAGCGTTCAATTTGCCCGTGCAGACACCTACAGCTAGTCTCTCATTGCTTCTCCCTATTCCTGTTCATCTTGCACAGAAATTGCAAAGTGTGCCAAACAGGAGGTTAAATGCACTGACTCTCCAAGTGGGGAGAGTGTTAGTAAAGGGTCTGGAATGGTGAACCCGAGTACCAGGGGACGAAAACTGAGATGCATTTGAAAACGTTTCCCAATCACACGGTGGACCATACTATGGGTTTCCCATGCATGTTTTAGCTGAAGGAAGAATCCCTTAAACCTGGAAATTTGGAACCCATGGAATGGGTACCATGCAGTATGACTTCAAAGGGTCTGCGTTTGCTCACCGAACCTCACCAATGCTATCAGCCCGAAGTGTCCAGCCTTATGTCTCACCCAGCTCTGGGTGTAGATGTGGTAAATCCAGGTTGCATCACAAACCCTGAATGAATTATTTAAGAATTGCTCTCTATTTCACTGTCATTTTGTTTTGTTTTTGAAATTTATTTTGATAATGGGATTTATCGGATTTTCACTGCTGCGTTTAGGCCGCTGTACACACGCTTGATTTCCTTATGGAGACATATAAATCCATGGGTTTTAAGATTCTTACTTGTCAGGTATCTTGCCAGGCGTTGAATATGGGGTGTTGAGTCCATTTCGTTGAGCAAGGAGTAGGGCTTGTCTATTATATATTTGGCTTATGGAACGGTATCTGTGCTAATTTCAATCTCTGCTTTTATGCAGCACCCCAACTCACCTTTCCCCATAAGCAAGCATAAGTTGGTTTTCTAAATTTGAGACCCTGTTCTGTTTTGTAATTCAGATTATGTGTAGCCAAGTTTACATTCCGTGTATTACTGATATCTTATGATGTTTCTTTTTCTGTGTGACTTATTTCTCGTAGAATCATCGTACCTGAATCCACTCATTATGCCGCTATGGGCCTGAAGACGTAGATTTCATTGCTGTGTGGTATTCCATTGTACGTACGTAGCACAACTTCTTTATCCATTTTTTGCTTTCTCGGATATTTAACTTGTACCGTAGACAAGGTTCTTGTAAACAGAGCCGTCCCAAACTTTGGGGTGGCTGTGTGTTTTGGATTTTAATTTCCCTAAGCTATAGGACCATAAGTTGAAGTGCCATAGGCTGTGTTGCTTTGTTTCCTATGTGTTTCAGGAAACACCATACACTTCTCCAGAGTGGTTGTTGGCAATTTACATCCCGCCCATCAGCATGACAAGGCTCCCTGTTCTCCATGACCTGTCCTGACTTTCTGGATTTTACATTTTTTTCAGATGGCCGTTTTGACCGGGGGGCAGTGAGACTTCATTGTAGTGCAGATTTCCATTACACGCTTGCTTGGTTGGCCAAAAAGGGCGTATGCGTTTTTTCCTGAATATATTCAGGAAAAAACGCATACGCCCTTTTTGGCCAAGTGCATCATTGTCGACATTCTGCCTCTTTTCCTATGCTTTTAGTACAATTCCAGTCTACCCCCTGAAATCGTTTTCCTGAAATTCTGCCCCGCTTTCAAGTCCTCTTCGAAGACTTACTTAAATATATTTTTGGACGATAGCTGTCATTCATAACTCTGCAAGTTTGTGAAGTACAGTCCCCTTGAGCTCATTTCTTCAACTCGCTTTCTTGTGAGCTGGCTGCAAAACCGCAGGATTGCTTCAGGCCCTAATCATTTACCGGCAGGGCACGCTGAGCCTTTGGTTAATTCCTCTTCCTGGTGGGAAATGAGCGTTCCATTAGCCCGTGCAGACACCTACAGCTAGTCTCTCATTGCTTCTCCCTATTCCTGTTCATCTTGCACAGAAATTGCAAACTGTGCCAAACAGGAGGTTAATGGCACTGACTCTCCAAGTGGGGAGAGTGTTAGTAAAGCGTTCAAATGTTGAACCCGAGTACCAGGGGACGAAAACTGAGATGCATTTGAAAACGTTTCCCAATCACACAGTGGACCATACTCTGGGTTTCCCATGCATGTTTTAGCTGAAGGAAGAATCCCTTAAACCTGGAGAGTTGGGATCCATGGAATGGGTACCATGCAGTATGAGTTCAAAGGGTCTGCGTTTGCTCACCGAACCTCACCAATGCTATCAGCCCGAAGTGTCCAGCCTTATGTCTCATCCAGCTCTGGGTGTAGATGTGGTAAATCCAGGTTGCATCACAAGCCCTGAATGAATTATTTAAGAATTGCTCTCTATTTCACTGTCATTGTGTTTTGTTTTTGAAATTCATTTTGATAATGGGATTTATCGGATTTACACTGCTGCTTTTAGGCCACTGTACACACGCTTGATTTCCTTATGGAGACATATAAATCCATGGGTTTTAAGATTCTTACTTGTCAGGTATCTTGCCAGGTGTTGAATATGGGGTGTTGAGTCCATTTCGTTGAGCAAGGAGTAGGGCTTGTCTATTATATATTTGGCTTATGGAACGGTATCTGTGCTAATTTCAATCTCTGGTTTTATGCAGCACCCCAACTCACCTTTCCCCATAAGAAAGCATAAGTTGGTTTTCTAAATTTGAGACCCTGTTCTGTTTTGTAATTCAGTTCATGGGTAGCCAAGTTTACATTCCGTGTATTAGTGATATCTTATGATGTTTCTTTTTCTGTGTGACTTATTTCTCGTAGAATCATCGTACCTGAATCCACTCATTATGCTGCTATGGGCCTGATGACATAGATTTCATTTCTGAGTGATATTCCATTGTACGTGCGTACCACAACTTCTTTATCCATTTTATGCTTTCTCGGATATTTTACTTGTACCGTAGACGAGGTTCTTGTAAACAGAGCCATCCCAAACTTTGGGGTGGCTCTGTGTTTTTGATTTTAATTTCCCTAAGCTATAGGACCATAAGTGGAAGTGACATAGGATGTGTTGCTTTGTTTCCTACGTGTTTCATGATACACCATAGATTTCTCCAGAGTGGCTGTTGGCACTTTACATCCCACCCATCAGCATAACAAGGCTCCCTGTTCTCCAAGACCTGTCCTGCCTTTCTGGATTTTACACTTTTTTCAGATGGCCCTTTTGACCGGGGGGCAGTGAGACTTCATTGTAGTGCAGATTTCCTTTACACGCTTGCTTGGTTGGCCAAAAAGGGCGTATGCGTTTTTTCCTGAATATATTCAGGAGAAAACGCATACGCCTTTTTTGGCCAAGTGCATCATTGTCGACATTCTGCCTCTTTTCCTATGCTTTAAGTGCAATTCCAGTCTACCCCCTGAAATCGTTTTCCTGAAATTCTGCCCCGCTTTCAAGTCCTCTTTGAAGACTTACTTCAGTACATTTTTGGACGATAGCTGTCATTCATAACTCTGCAGGTTTGTGAATTACAGTGCCCCTGAGCTCCTTTCTTCAACTCTTTTTCTTGTGAGCTGGCCGCAAAACCGGAGGATTGCTTCAGGCCCTAATCTGTTTCTGGCATGGCACGCTGAGCCTTTGGTTAATTCCTCTTCCTGGTGGGAAATGATCGTTCCATTTGCCCGTGCAGACACCAACAGCTAGTCTCTCATTGGTTCTCCCTATGCCTGTTCATCTTGCGCAGAAATTGCAAACTGTGCCAAACAGGAGGTTAAAGGCACTGACTCTCCAAGTGGGGAGAGTGTTAGTAATGCGTCTGGAATGGTGAACCCGAGTACCAGGGGACGAAAACTGAGATGCATTTGAAAACGTTTCCCAGTCACACGGCCGACGATAGTCTGGGTTTCCCATGCATGTTTTAGCTGAAGGAAGAATTCCTTAAACCTGGAGAGTTGGGACCCATGGAATGGGTACCATGCAGTATGATTTCAAAGGGTCTGCGTTTGCTCACCGAACCTCACCAATGCTTTCAGCCCGAAGTGTCCAGCCTTATGTCTCACCCAGCTCTGGGTGTAGATGTGGGAAATCCAGGTTGCATCACAAGCCCTGAATGAATTATGTAAGAATTGCTCTCTATTTCACTGTCATTTTGTTTTGTTTTTGAAATTTATTTTGATAATGGGATTTATCGGATTTTCACTTCTGCCTTTAGGCCGCCATACACACGCTTGATTTCCTTATGGAGACATATAAATCCATGGGTTTTAAGATTCTTACTTGTCAGGTATCTTGCCAGGCGTTGAATATGGGGTGTTGAGTCCATTTCGTTGAGCAAGGAGTAGGGCTTGTCTATTATATATTTGGCTTATGGAACGGTATCTGTGCTAATTTCAATCTCTGGTTTTATGCAGCACCCCAACTCACCTTTCCCCATAAGCAAGCATAAGTTGGTTTTCTAAATTTGAGACCCTGTTCTGTTTTGTAATTCAGTTTATGTGTAGCCAAGTTTACATTCCGTGTATTACTGATATATTATGATGTTTCTTTTTCTGTGTGACTTATTTCTCGTAGAATCATCGTACCTGAATCCACTCATTATGCCGCTATGGGCCTGAAGACGTAGATTTCATTGCTGAGTGATATTCCATTGTACGTGCGTACCAGAACTTCTTTATCCATTTTTTCCTTTCTCGGATATTTAACTTGTACCGTAGACAAGGTTCTTGTAAACAGAGCCATCCCAAACTCTGGGGTGGCTGTGTGTTTTTGATTTTAATTTCCCTAAGCTAAAGGACCATAAGTGGAAGTGACATAGGCTGTGTTGCTTTGTTTCCTACGTGTTTCAGGATACACCATACATTTCTCCAGAGTGGCTGTTGGCAATTTACATCCCGCCCATCAGCATAACAAGGCTCCCTGTTCTCCATGACCTGTCCAGTCTTTCTGGATTTTACTCTTTTTTCAGATGGCCCTTTTGACCGGGGGGCAGTGAGACTTCATTGTAGTGCAGATTTCCTTTACACGCTTGCTTGGTTGGCCAAAAAGGGCGTATGCGTTTTTTCCTGAATATATTCAGGAAAAAACGCATACGCCCTTTTTGTCCAAGTGCATCATTGTCAACATTCTGCCTCTTTTCCTATGCTTTAAGTGCAATTCCAGTCTACCCCCTGAAATCGTTTTCCTGAAATTCTGCCCCGCTTTCAAGTCCTCTTTGAAGACTTACTTCAGTACATTTTTGGACGATAGCTGTCATTCATAACTCTGCAGGTTTGTGAATTACAGTGCCCCTGAGCTCCTTTCTTCAACTCGTTTTCTTGTGAGCTGGCCGCAAAACCGCAGGATTGCTTCAGGCCCTAATCTCTTTCCGGCATGGCACGCTGAGCCTTTGGTTAATTCCTCTTCCTGGTGGGAAATGAGCGTTCAATTTGCCCGTGCAGACACCAACAGCTAGTCTCTCATTGGTTCTCCCTATGCCTGTTCATCTTGCGCAGAAATTGCAAACTGTGCCAAACAGGAGGTTAAAGGCACTGACTCTCCAAGTGGGGAGAGTGTTAGTAAAGCGTCTGGAATGGTGAAACCAAGTACCAGGGGACGAAAACTGAGATGCATTTGAAAACGTTTCCCAATAACACAGCGGACGATAGTCTGGGTTTCCCATGCATGTTTTAGCTGAAGGAAGAATCCCTTAAACCTAGAGAGTTGGGACCCATGGAATGGGTACCATGCAGTATGACTTCAAAGGGTCTGCGTTTGCTCACCGAACCTCACCAATGCTATCAGCCCGAAGTGTCCAGCCTTATGTCTCACCCAGCTCTGGGTGTAGATGTGGGAAATCCAGGTTGCATCACAAGCCCTGAATGAATTATTTAAGAATTGCTCTCTATTTCACTGTCATTGTGTTTTGTTTTTGAAATTTATTTTGATAATGGGATTTATCGGATTTTCACTGCTGCCTTTAGGCCGCTGTACACACGCTTGATTTCCTTATGGAGACATATAAATCCATGGGTTTTAAGATTCTTACTTGTCAGGTATCTTGCCAGGCGTTGAATATGGGGTGTTGAGTCCATTTCGTTGAGCAAGGAGTAGGTCTTGTCTATTATATATTTGGCTTATGGAACGGTATCTGTGCTAATTTCAATCTCTGGTTTTATGCAGCACCCCAACTCACCTTTCCCCATAAGCAAGCATAAGTTTGTTTTCTAAATTTGAGACCCTGTTCTGTTTTGTAATTCAGTTTATGTGTAGCCAAGTTTACATTCCGTGTATTACTGATATATTATGATGTTTCTTTTTCTGTGTGACTTATTTCTCGTAGAATCATCGTACCTGAATCCACTCATTATGCCGCTATGGGCCTGAAGACGTAGATTTCATTGCTGACTGATATTCCATTGTACGTGCGTACCAGAACTTCTTTATCCATTTTTTCCTTTCTCGGATATTTAACTTGTACCGTAGACAAGGTTCTTGTAAACAGAGCCATCCCAAACTTTGGGGTGGCTGTGTGTTTTTGATTTTAATTTCCCTAAGCTATAGGACCATAAGTGGAAGTGACATAGGCTGTGTTGCTTTGTTTCCTACGTGTTTCAGGATACACCATACATTTCTCCAGAGTGGCTGTTGGCAATTTACATCCCGCCCATCAGCATAACAAGGCTCCCTGTTCTCCATGACCTGTCCTGTCTTTCTGGATTTTACTCTTTTTTCAGATGGCCCTTTTGACCGGGGGGCAGTGAGACTTCATTGTAGTGCAGATTTCCTTTACACTCTTGCTTGGTTGGCCAAAAAGGGCGTATGCGTTTTTTCCTGAATATATTCAGGAAAAAACGCATACGCCCTTTTTGGCCAAGTGCATCATTGTCGACATTCTGCTTCTTTTCCTATGCTTTAAGTGCAATTCCAGTCTACCCCCTGAAATCGTTTTCCTGAAATTCTGCCCCGCTTTCAACTCCTCTTTGAAGACTTACTTCAGTACATTTTTGGACGATAGCTGTCATTCATAACTCTGCAGGTTTGTGAATTACAGTGCCCCTGAGCTCCTTTCTTCAACTCGTTTTCTTGTGAGCTGGCCGCAAAACCGCAGGATTGCTTAGGCCCTAATCTGTTTCCGGCATGGCACGCTGAGCCTTTGGTTAATTCCCCTTCCTGGTGGGAAATGAGCGTTCAATTTGCCCGTGCAGACACCAACAGCTAGTCTCTCATTGGTTCTCCCTATGCCTGTTCATCTTGCGCAGAAATTGCAAACTGTGCCAAACAGGCGGTTAAAGGCACTGACTCTCCAAGTGGGGAGAGTGTTAGTAAAGCGTTCAAATGTTGAACCCGAGTACCAGGGTCGAAAACTGAGATGCATTTGAAAACGTTTCCCAATCACATGGTGGACCATACTCTGGGTTTCCCATGCATGTTTTAGCTGAAGGAAGAATCCCTTAAACCTGGAGAGTTGGGACCCATGGAATGGGTACCATGCAGTATGACTTCAAAGGGTCTGCGTTTGTTCACCGAACCTCACCAATGCTATCAGCCCGAAGTGTCCAGCCTTATGATTCATCCAGCTCTGGGTGTAGATGTGGTAAATCCAGGTTGCATCACAAGCCCTGAATGAATTATTTAAGAATTGCTCTCTATTTCACTGTCATTGTGTTTTGTTTTTGAAATTCATTTTGATAATGGGATTTATCGGATTTTCACTGCTGCCTTTAGGCCGCTGTACACACGCTTGATTTCCTTATGGAGACATATAAATCCATGGGTTTTAAGATTCTTACTTGTCAGGTATCTTGCCAGGCGTTGAATATGGGGTGTTGAGTCCATTTCGTTGAGCAAGGAGTAGGGCTTGTCTATTATATATTTGGCTTATGGAACAGTATCTGTGCTAATTTCAATCTCTGGTTTTATGCAGCACCCCAACTCACCTTTCCCCATAAGAAAGCATAAGTTGGTTTTCTAAATTTGAGACCCTGTTCTGTTTTGTAATTCAGTTCATGGGTAGCCAAATTTACATTCCGTGTATTAGTGATATCTTATGATGTTTCTTTTTCTGTGTGACTTATTTCTCGTAGAATCATCGTACCTGAATCCACTCATTATGCCGCTACGGGCCTGATGACGTAGATTTCATTGCTGAGTGATATTCCATTGTACGTGCGTACCACAACTTCTTTATCCATTTTTTACTTTCTGGGATATTTTACTTGTACCGTAGACGAGGTTCTTGTAAACAGAGCCATCCCAAACTTTGGGGTGGCTCTGTGTTTTTGATTTTAATTTCCCTAAGCTATAGGACCATAAGTGGAAGTGACATAGGCTGTGTTGCTTTGTTTCCTACGTGTTTCATGATACACCATACATTTCTCCAGAGTGGCTGTTGGCACTTTACATCCCACCCATCAGCATAACAAGGCTCCCTGTTCTCCAAGACCTGTCCTGCCTTTCTGGATTTTACACTTTTTTCAGATGGCCCTTTTGACCGGGGGGCAGTGAGACTTCATTGTAGTGCAGATTTCCTTTACACGCTTGCTTGGTTGGCCAAAAAGGGCGTATGCGTTTTTTCCTGAATATATTCAGGAGAAAACGCATACGCCCTTTTTGGCCAAGTGCATCATTGTCGACATTCTGCCTCTTTTCCTATGCTTTAAGTGCAATTCCAGTCTACCCCCTGAAATCGTTTTCCTGAAATTCTGCCCCGCTTTCAAGTCCTCTTTGAAGACTTACTTCAGTACATTTTTGGACGATAGCTGTCATTCATAACTCTGCAGGTTTGTGAATTACAGTGCCCCTGAGCTCCTTTCTTCAACTCTTTTTCTTGTGAGCTGGCCGCAAAACCGGAGGATTGCTTCAGGCCCTAATCTGTTTCCGGCATGGCACGCTGAGCCTTTGGTTAATTCCTCTTCCTGGTGGGAAATGATCGTTCCATTTGCCCGTGCAGACACCAACAGCTAGTCTCTCATTGGTTCTCCCTATGCCTGTTCATCTTGCGCAGAAATTGCAAACTGTGCCAAACAGGAGGTTAAAGGCACTGACTCTCCAAGTGGGGAGAGTGTTAGTAATGCGTCTGGAATGGTGAACCCGACTACCAGGGGACGAAAACTGAGATGCATTTGAAAACGTTTCCCAGTCACACGGCCGACGATAGTCTGGGTTTCCCATGCATGTTTTAGCTGAAGGAAGAATTCCTTAAACCTGGAGAGTTGGGACCCATGGAATGGGTACCATGCAGTATGATTTCAAAGGGTCTGCGTTTGCTCACCGAACCTCACCAATGCTTTCAGCCCGAAGTGTCCAGCCTTATGTCTCACCCAGCTCTGGGTGTAGATGTGGGAAATCCAGGTTGCATCACAAGCCCTGAATGAATTATGTAAGAATTGCTCTCTATTTCACTGTCATTGTGTTTTGTTTTTGAAATTTATTTTGATAATGGGATTTATCGGATTTTCACTTCTGCCTTTAGGCCGCTGTACACACGCTTGATTTCCTTATGGAGACATATAAATCCATGGGTTTTAAGATTCTTACTTGTCAGGTATCTTGCCAGGCGTTGAATATGGGGTGTTGAGTCCATTTCGTTGAGCAAGGAGTAGGGCTTGTCTATTATATATTTGGCTTATGGAACGGTATCTGTGCTAATTTCAATCTCTGGTTTTATGCAGCACCCCAACTCACCTTTCCCCATAAGCAAGCATAAGTTGGTTTTCTAAATTTGAGACCCTGTTCTGTTTTGTAATTCAGTTTATGTGTAGCCAAGTTTACATTCCGTGTATTACTGATATATTATGATGTTTCTTTTTCTGTGTGACTTATTTCTCGTAGAATCATCGTACCTGAATCCACTCATTATGCCGCTATGGGCCTGAAGACGTAGATTTCATTGCTGAGTGATATTCCATTGTACGTGCGTACCAGAACTTCTTTATCCATTTTTTCCTTTCTCGGATATTTAACTTGTACCGTAGACAAGGTTCTTGTAAACAGAGCCATCCCAAACTCTGGGGTGGCTGTGTGTTTTTGATTTTAATTTCCCTAAGCTATAGGACCATAAGTGGAAGTGACATAGGCTGTGTTGCTTTGTTTCCTACGTGTTTCAGGATACACCATACATTTCTCCAGAGTGGCTGTTGGCAATTTACATCCCGCCCATCAGCATAACAAGGCTCCCTGTTCTCCATGACCTGTCCTGTCTTTCTGGATTTTACTCTTTTTTCAGATGGCCCTTTTGACCGGGGGGCAGTGAGACTTCATTGTAGTGCAGATTTCCTTTACACTCTTGCTTGGTTGGCCAAAAAGGGCGTATGCGTTTTTTCCTGAATATATTCAGGAAAAAACGCATACGCCCTTTTTGGCCAAGTGCATCATTGTCGACATTCTGCTTCTTTTCCTATGCTTTAAGTGCAATTCCAGTCTACCCCCTGAAATCGTTTTCCTGAAATTCTGCCCCGCTTTCAACTCCTCTTTGAAGACTTACTTCAGTACATTTTTGGACGATAGCTGTCATTCATAACTCTGCAGGTTTGTGAATTACAGTGCCCCTGAGCTCCTTTCTTCAACTCGTTTTCTTGTGAGCTGGCCGCAAAACCGCAGGATTGCTTAGGCCCTAATCTGTTTCCGGCATGGCACGCTGAGCCTTTGGTTAATTCCCCTTCCTGGTGGGAAATGAGCGTTCAATTTGCCCGTGCAGACACCAACAGCTAGTCTCTCATTGGTTCTCCCTATGCCTGTTCATCTTGCGCAGAAATTGCAAACTGTGCCAAACAGGCGGTTAAAGGCACTGACTCTCCAAGTGGGGAGAGTGTTAGTAAAGCGTTCAAATGTTGAACCCGAGTACCAGGGTCGAAAACTGAGATGCATTTGAAAACGTTTCCCAATCACATGGTGGACCATACTCTGGGTTTCCCATGCATGTTTTAGCTGAAGGAAGAATCCCTTAAACCTGGAGAGTTGGGACCCATGGAATGGGTACCATGCAGTATGACTTCAAAGGGTCTGCGTTTGTTCACCGAACCTCACCAATGCTATCAGCCCGAAGTGTCCAGCCTTATGATTCATCCAGCTCTGGGTGTAGATGTGGTAAATCCAGGTTGCATCACAAGCCCTGAATGAATTATTTAAGAATTGCTCTCTATTTCACTGTCATTGTGTTTTGTTTTTGAAATTCATTTTGATAATGGGATTTATCGGATTTTCACTGCTGCCTTTAGGCCGCTGTACACATGCTTGATTTCCTTATGGAGACATATAAATCCATGGGTTTTAAGATTCTTACTTGTCAGGTATCTTGCCAGGCGTTGAATATGGGGTGTTGAGTCCATTTCGTTGAGCAAGGAGTAGGGCTTGTCTATTATATATTTGGCTTATGGAACAGTATCTGTGCTAATTTCAATCTCTGGTTTTATGCAGCACCCCAACTCACCTTTCCCCATAAGAAAGCATAAGTTGGTTTTCTAAATTTGAGACCCTGTTCTGTTTTGTAATTCAGTTCATGGGTAGCCAAATTTACATTCCGTGTATTAGTGATATCTTATGATGTTTCTTTTTCTGTGTGACTTATTTCTCGTAGAATCATCGTACCTGAATCCACTCATTATGCCGCTACGGGCCTGATGACGTAGATTTCATTGCTGAGTGATATTCCATTGTACGTGCGTACCACAACTTCTTTATCCATTTTTTACTTTCTGGGATATTTTACTTGTACCGTAGACGAGGTTCTTGTAAACAGAGCCATCCCAAACTTTGGGGTGGCTCTGTGTTTTTGATTTTAATTTCCCTAAGCTATAGGACCATAAGTGGAAGTGACATAGGCTGTGTTGCTTTGTTTCCTACGTGTTTCATGATACACCATACATTTCTCCAGAGTGGCTGTTGACACTTTACATCCCACCCATCAGCATAACAAGGCTCCCTGTTCTCCAAGACCTGTCCTGCCTTTCTGGATTTTACACTTTTTTCAGATGGCCCTTTTGACCGGGGGGCAGTGAGACTTCATTGTAGTGCAGATTTCCTTTACACGCTTGCTTGGTTGGCCAAAAAGGGCGTATGCGTTTTTTCCTGAATATATTCAGGAGAAAACGCATACGCCCTTTTTGGCCAAGTGCATCATTGTCGACATTCTGCCTCTTTTCCTATGCTTTAAGTGCAATTCCAGTCTACCCCCTGAAATCGTTTTCCTGAAATTCTGCCCCGCTTTCAAGTCCTCTTTGAAGACTTACTTCAGTACATTTTTGGACGATAGCTGTCATTCATAACTCTGCAGGTTTGTGAATTACAGTGCCCCTGAGCTCCTTTCTTCAACTCTTTTTCTTGTGAGCTGGCCGCAAAACCGGAGGATTGCTTCAGGCCCTAATCTGTTTCCGGCATGGCACGCTGAGCCTTTGGTTAATTCCTCTTCCTGGTGGGAAATGATCGTTCCATTTGCCCGTGCAGACACCAACAGCTAGTCTCTCATTGGTTCTCCCTATGCCTGTTCATCTTGCGCAGAAATTGCAAACTGTGCCAAACAGGAGGTTAAAGGCACTGACTCTCCAAGTGGGGAGAGTGTTAGTAATGCGTCTGGAATGGTGAACCCGAGTACCAGGGGACGAAAACTGAGATGCATTTGAAAACGTTTCCCAGTCACACGGCCGACGATAGTCTGGGTTTCCCATGCATGTTTTAGCTGAAGGAAGAATTCCTTAAACCTGGAGAGTTGGGACCCATGGAATGGGTACCATGCAGTATGATTTCAAAGGGTCTGCGTTTGCTCACCGAACCTCACCAATGCTTTCAGCCCGAAGTGTCCAGCCTTATGTCTCACCCAGCTCTGGGTGTAGATGTGGGAAATCCAGGTTGCATCACAAGCCCTGAATGAATTATGTAAGAATTGCTCTCTATTTCACTGTCATTGTGTTTTGTTTTTGAAATTTATTTTGATAATGGGATTTATCGGATTTTCACTTCTGCCTTTAGGCCGCTGTACACACGCTTGATTTCCTTATGGAGACATATAAATCCATGGGTTTTAAGATTCTTACTTGTCAGGTATCTTGCCAGGCGTTGAATATGGGGTGTTGAGTCCATTTCGTTGAGCAAGGAGTAGGGCTTGTCTATTATATATTTGGCTTATGGAACGGTATCTGTGCTAATTTCAATCTCTGGTTTTATGCAGCACCCCAACTCACCTTTCCCCATAAGCAAGCATAAGTTGGTTTTCTAAATTTGAGACCCTGTTCTGTTTTGTAATTCAGTTTATGTGTAGCCAAGTTTACATTCCGTGTATTACTGATATATTATGATGTTTCTTTTTCTGTGTGACTTATTTCTCGTAGAATCATCGTACCTGAATCCACTCATTATGCCGCTATGGGCCTGAAGACGTAGATTTCATTGCTGAGTGATATTCCATTGTACGTGCGTACCAGAACTTCTTTATCCATTTTTTCCTTTCTCGGATATTTAACTTGTACCGTAGACAAGGTTCTTGTAAACAGAGCCATCCCAAACTCTGGGGTGGCTGTGTGTTTTTGATTTTAATTTCCCTAAGCTATAGGACCATAAGTGGAAGTGACATAGGCTGTGTTGCTTTGTTTCCTACGTGTTTCAGGATACACCATACATTTCTCCAGAGTGGCTGTTGGCAATTTACATCCCGCCCATCAGCATAACAAGGCGCCCTGTTCTCCATGACCTGTCCTGTCTTTCTGGATTTTACTCTTTTTTCAGATGGCCCTTTTGACCGGGGGGCAGTGAGACTTCATTGTAGTGCAGATTTCCTTTACACTCTTGCTTGGTTGGCCAAAAAGGGCGTATGCGTTTTTTCCTGAATATATTCAGGAAAAAACGCATACGCCCTTTTTGGCCAAGTGCATCATTGTCGACATTCTGCTTCTTTTCCTATGCTTTAAGTGCAATTCCAGTCTACCCCCTGAAATCGTTTTCCTGAAATTCTGCCCCGCTTTCAACTCCTCTTTGAAGACTTACTTCAGTACATTTTTGGACGATAGCTGTCATTCATAACTCTGCAGGTTTGTGGATTACAGTGCCCCTGAGCTCCTTTCTTCAACTCGTTTTCTTGTGAGCTGGCCGCAAAACCGCAGGATTGCTTCAGGCCCTAATCTGTTTCCGGCATGGCACGCTGAGCCTTTGGTTAATTCCCCTTCCTGGTGGGAAATGAGCGTTCAATTTGCCCGTGCAGACACCAACAGCTAGTCTCTCATTGGTTCTCCCTATGCCTGTTCATCTTGCGCAGAAATTGCAAACTGTGCCAAACAGGCGGTTAAAGGCACTGACTCTCCAAGTGGGGAGAGTGTTAGTAAAGCGTTCAAATGTTGAACCCGAGTACCAGGGTCGAAAACTGAGATGCATTTGAAAACGTTTCCCAATCACATGGTGGACCATACTCTGGGTTTCCCATGCATGTTTTAGCTGAAGGAAGAATCCCTTAAACCTGGAGAGTTGGGACCCATGGAATGGGTACCATGCAGTATGACTTCAAAGGGTCTGCGTTTGTTCACCGAACCTCACCAATGCTATCAGCCCGAAGTGTCCAGCCTTATGATTCATCCAGCTCTGGGTGTAGATGTGGTAAATCCAGGTTGCATCACAAGCCCTGAATGAATTATTTAAGAATTGCTCTCTATTTCACTGTCATTGTGTTTTGTTTTTGAAATTCATTTTGATAATGGGATTTATCGGATTTTCACTGCTGCCTTTAGGCCGCTGTACACACGCTTGATTTCCTTATGGAGACATATAAATCCATGGGTTTTAAGATTCTTACTTGTCAGGTATCTTGCCAGGCGTTGAATATGGGGTGTTGAGTCCATTTCGTTGAGCAAGGAGTAGGGCTTGTCTATTATATATTTGGCTTATGGAACAGTATCTGTGCTAATTTCAATCTCTGGTTTTATGCAGCACCCCAACTCACCTTTCCACATAAGAAAGCATAAGTTGGTTTTCTAAATTTGAGACCCTGTTCTGTTTTGTAATTCAGTTCATGGGTAGCCAAATTTACATTCCGTGTATTAGTGATATCTTATGATGTTTCTTTTTCTGTGTGACTTATTTCTCGTAGAATCATCGTACCTGAATCCACTCATTATGCCGCTACGGGCCTGATGACGTAGATTTCATTGCTGAGTGATATTCCATTGTACGTGCGTACCACAACTTCTTTATCCATTTTTTACTTTCTGGGATATTTTACTTGTACCGTAGACGAGGTTCTTGTAAACAGAGCCATCCCAAACTTTGGGGTGGCTCTGTGTTTTTGATTTTAATTTCCCTAAGCTATAGGACCATAAGTGGAAGTGACATAGGCTGTGTTGCTTTGTTTCCTACGTGTTTCATGATACACCATACATTTCTCCAGAGTGGCTGTTGGCACTTTACATCCCACCCATCAGCATAACAAGGCTCCCTGTTCTCCAAGACCTGTCCTGCCTTTCTGGATTTTACACTTTTTTCAGATGGCCCTTTTGACCGGGGGGCAGTTAGACTTCATTGTAGTGCAGATTTCCTTTACACGCTTGCTTGGTTGGCCAAAAAGGGCGTATGCGTTTTTTCCTGAATATATTCAGGAGAAAACGCATACGCCTTTTTTGGCCAAGTGCATCATTGTCGACATTCTGCCTCTTTTCCTATGCTTTAAGTGCAATTCCAGTCTACCCCCTGAAATCGTTTTCCTGAAATTCTGCCCCGCTTTCAAGTCCTCTTTGAAGACTTACTTCAGTACATTTTTGGACGATAGCTGTCATTCATAACTCTGCAGGTTTGTGAATTACAGTGCCCCTGAGCTCCTTTCTTCAACTCTTTTTCTTGTGAGCTGGCCGCAAAACCGGAGGATTGCTTCAGGCCCTAATCTGTTTCCGGCATGGCACGCTGAGCCTTTGGTTAATTCCTCTTCCTGGTGGGAAATGATCGTTCCATTTGCCCGTGCAGACACCAACAGCTAGTCTCTCATTGGTTCTCCCTATGCCTGTTCATCTTGCGCAGAAATTGCAAACTGTGCCAAACAGGAGGTTAAAGGCACTGACTCTCCAAGTGGGGAGAGTGTTAGTAATGCGTCTGGAATGGTGAACCCGAGTACCAGGGGACGAAAACTGAGATGCATTTGAAAACGTTTCCCAGTCACACAGCCGACGATAGTCTGGGTTTCCCATGCATGTTTTAGCTGAAGGAAGAATTCCTTAAACCTGGAGAGTTGGGACCCATGGAATGGGTACCATGCAGTATGATTTCAAAGGGTCTGCGTTTGCTCACCGAACCTCACCAATGCTTTCAGCCCGAAGTGTCCAGCCTTATGTCTCACCCAGCTCTGGGTGTAGATGTGGGAAATCCAGGTTGCATCACAAGCCCTGAATGAATTATGTAAGAATTGCTCTCTATTTCACTGTCATTGTGTTTTTTTTTTGAAATTTATTTTGATAATGGGATTTATCGGATTTTCACTTCTGCCTTTAGGCCGCTGTACACACGCTTGATTTCCTTATGGAGACATATAAATCCATGGGTTTTAAGATTCTTACTTGTCAGGTATCTTGCCAGGCGTTGAATATGGGGTGTTGAGTCCATTTCGTTGAGCAAGGAGTAGGGCTTGTCTATTATATATTTGGCTTATGGAACGGTATCTGTGCTAATTTCAATCTCTGGTTTTATGCAGCACCCCAACTCACCTTTCCCCATAAGCAAGCATAAGTTGGTTTTCTAAATTTGAGACCCTGTTCTGTTTTGTAATTCAGTTCCTGTGTAGCCAACTTTACATTCCGTGTATTAGTGATATCTTATGATGTTTCTTTTTCTGTGTGACTTATTTCTCGTAGAATCATCGTACCTGAATCCACTCATTAGGCCGCTACGGGCCTGATGACGTAGATTTCATTGCTGAGTGATATTCCATTGTACGTGCGTACCACGACTTCTTTATCCATTTTTTGCTTTCTGGGATATTTTACTTGTACCGTAGACGAGGTTCTTGTAAACAGAGCCGTCCCAAACTCTGGGGTGGCTGTGTGTTTTTGATTTTAATTTCCCTAAGCTATAGGACCATAAGTGGAAGTGCCATAGGCTGTGTTGCTTTGTTTCCTACGTGTTTCTGGAAACACCATACACTTCTCCAGAGTGGTTGTTGGCAATTTACATCCCGCCCATCAGCATGACAAGGCTCCCTGTTCTCCATGACCTGTCCTGACTTTCTGGATTTTACATTTTTTTCAGATGGCCCTTTTGACCGGGGGGCAGTGAGACTTCATTGTAGTGCAGATTTCCATTACACGCTTGCTTGGTTGGCCAAAAAGGGCGTATGCGTTTTTTCCTGAATATATTCAGGAAAAAACGCATACGCCCGTTTTGGCCAAGTGCATCATTGTCGACATTCTGCCTCTTTTCCTATGCTTTTAGTACAATTCCAGTCTACCCCCTGAAATCGTTTTTCTGAAATTCTGCCCCGCTTTCAAGTCCTCTTGGAAGACTTACTTCAATACATTTTTGGACGATAGCTGTCATTCATAACTCTGCAGGTTTGTGAATTACAGTGCCCCTGAGCTCATTTCTTCGACTCGCTTTCTTGTGAGCTGGCCGCAAAACCGCAGGATTGCTTCAGGCCCTAATCTGTTTCCGGCAGGGCACGCTGAGCCTTTGGTTAATTCCTCTTCCTGGTGGGAAATGAGCGTTCCATTTGCCCGTGCAGACACCTACAGCTAGTCTCTCATTGCTTCTCCCTATTCCTGTTCATCTTGAGCAGAAATTGCAAACTGTGCCAAACAGGAGGTTAATGGCACTGACTCTCCAAGTGGGGAGAGTGTTAGTAAAGCGTTCAAATGTTGAACCCGAGTACCAGGGGACGAAAACTGAGATGCATTTGAAAACGTTTCCCAATCACACGGTGGACCATACTCTGGGTTTCCCATGCATGTTTTAGCTGAAGGAAGAATCCCTTAAACCTGGAGAGTTGGGACCCATGGAATGGGTACCATGCAGTATGACTTCAAAGGGTCTGCGTTTGCTCACCGAACCTCACCAATGCTATCAGGCTGAAGTGTCCAGCCTTATGTCTCATCCAGCTCTTGGTGTAGATGTGGTAAATACAGGTTGCATCACAAGCCCTGAATGAATTATTTAAGAATTGCTCTCTATTTCACTGTCATTGTGTTTTGTTTTTGAAATTCATTTTGATAATGGGATTTATCGGATTTTCACTGCTGCTTTTAGGCCGCTGTACACACGCTTGATTTCCTTATGGAGACATATAAATCCATGGGTTTTAAGATTCTTACTTGTCACGTATCTTCCCAGGCGTTGAATATAGGGTGTTGAGTCCATTTCGTTGAGCAAGGAGTAGGCTTTGTCTATTATATATTTGGCTTATGGAACGGTATCTGTGCTAATTTCAATCTCTGGTTTTATGCAGCATCCCAACTGACCTTTCCCCATAAGCAAGCATAAGTTGGTTTGCTAAATTTGAGACCCTGTTCTGTTTTGTAATTCAGTTCATGGGTAGCCAAGTTTACATTCCGTGTATTAGTGATAACTTATGATGTTTCTTTTTCTGTCTGACTTATTTCTCATACAATCATCGTACCTGAATCCACTCATTATGCCGCTACGGTCCTGATGTTGTAGATTTCATTGCTGAGTGATATTCCATTGTACGTGCGTACCACAACTTCTTTATCCATTTTATGCTTTCTGGGATATTTAACTGCTACCATAGATGAGGTTCTTGTAAACAGAGCCATCCCAAACTTTGGGCTGGCTGTGTGTTTTTGATTTTAATTTCCCTAAGCTATAGGACCATAAGTGGAAGTGCCATAGGCTGTGTTGCTTTGTTTCCTACGTGTTTCTGGAAACACCATACACTTCTCCAGAGTGTTTGTTGGCAATTTACATCCCGCCCATCAGCATGACAAGGCTCCCTGTTCTCCATGACCTGTCCTGCCTTTCTGGATTTTACACTTTTTTCAGATGTCCCTTTTGACCGGGGGGGCAGTGAGACTTCATTGTAGTGCAGATTTCCTTTACACGCTTGCTTGGTTGGCCAAAAAGGGCGTATGCGTTTTTTTCTGAATATATTCAGGAAAAAACGCATACGCACTTTTTGGCCAAGTGCATCGTTGTCGACATTTTGCCTCTTTTCCTATGCTTTTAGTACAATTCCAGTCTACCCCCTGAAATCGTTTTCCTGAAATTCTGCCCCGCTTACAAGTCCTCTTCGAAGACTTATTTCAATACATTTTTGGACGATAGCTGTCATTCATAACAATGCAGGTTTTTGAATTACAGTGCCCCTGAGCTCATGTCTTCAACTCGCTTTCTTGTGAGCTGGCCGCAAAACCGCAGGATTGCTTCAGGCCATAATCTCTTTCCGGCAGGGCATGCTGAGCCTTTGTTTAATTCCTCTTCCTGGTCGGAAATGAGTGTTCCTTTTGCCCGTGCAGGCACCTACAGCTAGTCTCTCATTGGTTCTCCCTATTCCTGTACATCTTACGCAGAAATTGCAAACTGTGCCAAACAGGAGGTTAATGGCACTGACTCTCCAAGTGGGGAGAGTGTTAGTAAAGCGTCTGGAATGGTGAAACCGAGTACCAGGGGACGATAACTGAGATGCATTTGAAAACGTTTCCCGGTCACACAGTGCACAGTACTGTGGGTTTCCCATGCATGTTTTAGCTGAAGGAAGAATCCCTTAAACCTGGAGAGTTGGGACCCATGGAATGGGTACCATGCAGTATGACTTCAAAGGGTCTGCGTTTGCTCACCGAACCTCACCAATGCTATCAGCCCGAAGTGCCCAGCCTTATGTCTCACCCAGCTCTGGGTGTAGATGTGGTAAATCCAGGTTGCATCACAAGCCCTGAATGAATTATTTAAGAATTGCTCTCTATTTCACTGTCATTGTGTTTTGTTTTTGAAATTTATTTTGATAATGGGATTTATCGGATTTTCACTGCTGCGTTTAGGCCGCTGTACACACGCTTGATTTCCTTATGGAGACATATAAATCCATGGGTTTTAAGATTCTTACTTGTCAGGTATCTTGCCAGGCGTTGAATATGGGGTGTTGAGTCCATTTCGTTGAGCAAGGAGTAGGGCTTGTCTATTATATATTTGGCTTATGGAACGGTATCTGTGCTAATTTCAATCTCTGGTTTTATGCAGCACCCCAACTCACCTTTCCCCATAAGCAAGCATAAGTTGGTTTTCTAAATTTGAGACCCTGTTCTGTTTTGTAATTCAGTTCCTGTGTAGCCAACTTTACATTCCGTGTATTAGTGATATCTTATGATGTTTCTTTTTCTGTGTGACTTATTTCTCGTAGAATCATCGTACCTGAATCCACTCATTATGCCGCTACGGGCCTGATGACGTAGATTTCATTGCTGAGTGATATTCCATTGTACGTGCGTACCACGACTTCTTTATCCATTTTTTGCTTTCTGGGATATTTTACTTGTACCGTAGACGAGGTTCTTGTAAACAGAGCCGTCCCAAACTCTGGGGTGGCTGTGTGTTTTTGATTTTAATTTCCCTAAGCTATAGGACCATAAGTGGAAGTGCCATAGGCTGTGTTGCTTTGTTTCCTACGTGTTTCTGGAAACACCATACACTTCTCCAGAGTGGTTGTTGGCAATTTACATCCCGCGCATCAGCATGACAAGGCTCCCTGTTCTCCATGACCTGTCCTGACTTTCTGGATTTTACATTTTTTTCAGATGGCCCTTTTGACCGGGGGGCAGTGAGACTTCATTGTAGTGCAGATTTCCATTACACGCTTGCTTGGTTGGCCAAAAAGGGCGTATGCGTTTTTTCCTGAATATATTCAGGAAAAAACGCATACGCCCGTTTTGGCCAAGTGCATCATTGTCGACATTCTGCCTCTTTTCCTATGCTTTTAGTACAATTCCAGTCTACCCCCTGAAATCGTTTTTCTGAAATTCTGCCCCGCTTTCAAGTCCTCTTGGAAGACTTACTTCAATACATTTTTGGACGATAGCTGTCATTCATAACTCTGCAGGTTTGTGAATTACAGTGCCCCTGAGCTCATTTCTTCGACTCGCTTTCTTGTGAGCTGGCCGCAAAACCGCAGGATTGCTTCAGGCCCTAATCTGTTTCCGGCAGGGCACGCTGAGCCTTTGGTTAATTCCTCTTCCTGGTGGGAAATGAGCGTTCCATTTGCCCGTGCAGACACCTACAGCTAGTCTCTCATTGCTTCTCCCTATTCCTGTTCATCTTGAGCAGAAATTGCAAACTGTGCCAAACAGGAGGTTAATGGCACTGACTCTCCAAGTGGGGAGAGTGTTAGTAAAGCGTTCAAATGTTGAACCCGAGTACCAGGGGACGAAAACTGAGATGCATTTGAAAACGTTTCCCAATCACATGGTGGACCATACTCTGGGTTTCCCATGCATGTTTTAGCTGAAGGAAGAATCCCTTAAACCTGGAGAGTTGGGACCCATGGAATGGGTACCATGCAGTATGACTTCAAAGGGTCTGCGTTTGCTCACCGAACCTCACCAATGCTATCAGGCTGAAGTGTCCAGCCTTATGTCTCATCCAGCTCTTGGTGTAGATGTGGTAAATACAGGTTGCATCACAAGCCCTGAATGAATTATTTAAGAATTGCTCTCTATTTCACTGTCATTGTGTTTTGTTTTTGAAATTCATTTTGATAATGGGATTTATCGGATTTTCACTGCTGCTTTTAGGCCGCTGTACACACGCTTGATTTCCTTATGGAGACATATAAATCCATGGGTTTTAAGATTCTTACTTGTCACGTATCTTCCCAGGCGTTGAATATAGGGTGTTGAGTCCATTTCGTTGAGCAAAAAGTAGGCTTTGTCTATTATATATTTGGCTTATGGAACGGTATCTGTGCTAATTTCAATCTCTGGTTTTATGCAGCATCCCAACTGACCTTTCCCCATAAGCAAGCATAAGTTGGTTTGCTAAATTTGAGACCCTGTTCTGTTTTGTAATTCAGTTCATGGGTAGCCAAGTTTACATTCCGTGTATTAGTGATAACTTATGATGTTTCTTTTTCTGTCTGACTTATTTCTCATAGAATCATCGTACCTGAATCCACTCATTATGCCGCTACGGTCCTGATGTTGTAGATTTCATTGCTGAGTGATATTCCATTGTACGTGCGTACCACAACTTCTTTATCCATTTTATGCTTTCTGGGATATTTAACTGCTACCATAGATGAGGTTCTTGTAAACAGAGCCATCCCAAACTTTGGGCTGGCTGTGTGTTTTTGATTTTAATTTCCCTAAGCTATAGGACCATAAGTGGAAGTGCCATAGGCTGTGTTGCTTTGTTTCCTACGTGTTTCTGGAAACACCATACACTTCTCCAGAGTGTTTGTTGGCAATTTACATCCCGCCCATCAGCATGACAAGGCTCCCTGTTCTCCATGACCTGTCCTGCCTTTCTGGATTTTACACTTTTTTCAGATGTCCCTTTTGACCGGGGGGGCAGTGAGACTTCATTGTAGTGCAGATTTCCTTTACACGCTTGCTTGGTTGGCCAAAAAGGGCGTATGCGTTTTTTTCTGAATATATTCAGGAAAAAACGCATACGCACTTTTTGGCCAAGTGCATCGTTGTCGACATTTTGCCTCTTTTCCTATGCTTTTAGTACAATTCCAGTCTACCCCCTGAAATCGTTTTCCTGAAATTCTGCCCCGCTTACAAGTCCTCTTCGAAGACTTATTTCAATACATTTTTGGACGATAGCTGTCATTCATAACAATGCAGGTTTTTGAATTACAGTGCCCCTGAGCTCATGTCTTCAACTCGCTTTCTTGTGAGCTGGCCGCAAAACCGCAGGAGTGCTTCAGGCCATAATCTCTTTCCGGCAGGGCATGCTGAACCTTTGTTTAATTCCTCTTCCTGGTCGGAAATGAGTGTTCCTTTTGCCCGTGCAGGCACCTACAGCTAGTCTCTCATTGGTTCTCCCTATTCCTGTACATCTTACGCAGAAATTGCAAACTGTGCCAAACAGGAGGTTAATGGCACTGACTCTCCAAGTGGGGAGAGTGTTAGTAAAGCGTCTGGAATGGTGAAACCGAGTACCAGGGGACGATAACTGAGATGCATTTGAAAACGTTTCCCGGTCACACAGTGCACAGTACTGTGGGTTTCCCATGCATGTTTTAGCTGAAGGAAGAATTCCTTAAACCTGGAGAGTTGGGACCCATGGAATGGTTACCATGCAGTATGACTTCAAAGGGTCTGCGTTTGCTCACCGAACCTCACCAATGCTATCAGCCCGAAGTGTCCAGCCTTATGTCTCACCCAGCTCTGGGTGTAGATGTGGTAAATCCAGGTTGCATCACAAACCCTGAATGAATTATTTAAGAATTGCTCTCTATTTCACTGTCATTTTGTTTTGTTTTTGAAATTTATTTTGATAATGGGATTTATCGGATTTTCACTGCTGCGTTTAGGCCGCTGTACACACGCTTGATTTCCTTATGGAGACATATAAATCCATGGGTTTTAAGATTCTTACTTGTCAGGTATCTTGCCAGGCGTTGAATATGGGGTGTTGAGTCCATTTCGTTGAGCAAGGAGTAGGGCTTGTCTATTATATATTTGGCTTATGGAACGGTATCTGTGCTAATTTCAATCTCTGGTTTTATGCAGCACCCCAACTCACCTTTCCCCATAAGCAAGCATAAGTTGGTTTTCTAAATTTGAGACCCTGTTCTGTTTTGTAATTCAGTTTATGTGTGGCCAAGTTTACATTCCGTGTATTAGTGATATCTTATGATGTTTCTTTTTCTGTGTGACTTATTTCTCGTAGAATCATCGTACCTGAATCCACTCATTATGCCGCTACGGGCCTGATGACGTAGGTTTCATTGCTGAGTGATATTCCATTGTACGTGCGTACCACAACTTCTTTATCCATTTTTTGCTTTCTCGGATATTTAACTTGTACCGTAGACGAGGTTCTTGTAAACAGAGCCATCCCAAATTTTGGGGTGGCTGTGTGTTTTTGATTTTAATTTCTCTATGCTATAGGACCATAAGTGGAAGTGCCATAGGCTGTGTTGCTTTGTTTCCTACGTGTTTCAGGAAACACCATACACTTCTCCAGAGTGGCTGTTGGCAATTTACATCCCGCCCATCAGCATAACAAGGCTCCCTGTTCTCCATGACCTGTCGTGCCTTTCTGGAATTTACACATTTTTCAGATGGCCCTTTTGACCGGGGGGCAGTGAGACTTCATTGTAGTACACATTTCCTTTACACGGTTGGTTGGTTGGCCAAAAAGGGCGTATGCGTTTTTTCCTGAATATATTCAGGAAAAAACGCATACGCCCTTTTTGGCCAAGTGCATCATTGTCGACATTCTGCCTCTAATCTTATTCTTTAAGTGCAATTCCAGTCTACCCCCTGAAATCGTTTTCCTGAAATTCTGCCCCGATTTCACGTCCTCTTCGAAGACTTACTTCAAAACATTTTTGGACGATAGCTGTCATTCATTACTCTGCAATTTTGTGAATTACAGTGCCCCTGAGCTCCTTTCTTCAACTCGCTTTCTTGTGAGCTGGCCGCAAACCCGCAGGATTGCTTCAGGCCCTAATATGGTTCCGGCATGGCATGCTGAGCCTTTGGTTAATTCCTCTTCCTGGTGGGAAATGAGCGTTAAATTTCCATGTGCAGACACCTTCACATGAGTCGTCATGGTGCCCCTTTGCCCCGGTTATCTCTATGGAGGTTGGAGTTGGAAGGCCTCCTCACTCAAGATCAGTGTGCCCACGGAGCAAACCCTGCAACTTCAGGGCATGGCTGGGGGTTAGGATCAGCACGAGGGTTCCTTTTTCCTTAGCAGGGAGGTGGCCTTTTGGGCTGCTGATTTCCAGGTTATCAGATACTGCCAGTATCTTGGCCAGATGTGGCGGTGGGCCAAGCCCCTTGGTGACCGTAGTTTATCCTACCTGGATCGCATTCTTGCATTGTTCCATTTCAAGTGGTCCCAGGTTTTGCACTAATACTCCAATGGCGATTCACCGTTCACCAGGAATGTAAAGGTCAAAGGGTTTAGCTAAATTAGGGAGTTCCAGGGCAAGGGTCTGAATTGACTGCTCTTTCCATTCTTGAAAGGCCACTTCTGCATTCTATTCAAAAGGATCATCACCTTTTCCTTTCAGTGTTTCATATAGAGGCCGAGCTAGTAGACTGTAGTTAGGGATCCAGAAGCAGCAAACCCTGGCCTCCCCAGGAACCCCTAAGCTGTCTTCTAGTTTCAGAAATGGGTAAGGCTGTAAATTGTTTCTTCCCTTTCCTGGGATGGGCTTCTCCGACCTTCTGTGAGAATGAAGCCCAGGCAGGTCACCGTAGTCTGTGATATTTGAGCTTTTTCTTGGACAACTTGTATCCTTTATTGGCTTCGTAGTTCAGAGGTCTCCTTAGTAGGGCTGGCGATCAGAATGTCGTCTGCATATTGAAGGAGTGTTTCCTTTTCCAGAGGTAGAACTTTTAGGTCTTTAGCTGAGCTTTCCCCAAAGATGGTGTGGGAATTTTTGAACCCTTGGGGCAACACGGCCCGGAAGTATTGTTTTAGCTGTATGTTGAGTCCTGCCACTCACAAGCCAAAATTTCTTGTGAATCTGGGACTAATAGAATAAAAAAGAAGGCATCATTGAAGACTAATACAGAATACCATGTCCTGGTGGTTGGTAGAATGACCAGCAGGGTGTAGGATTTAGGAACTACTGGAGGTATATCCTCGGTGGCTTCACTGACTGTCCTGACATCCTTTACCAGGACTCCAGCAGCCCATGGGGCTCTCGAGGTCAGGCCAATCCCAGGATATGGAGCTCACCTGGGCAGGTACCCCACCCCAGCCCACGGGGCTCTCGTATTCAGGACCCTCCCAGGATATGGGGTTCCATGGGCAGGTCCCCCTGCAGCCCATGGGGCTCTCGTGGTCAGGCCCCTCCCAGGATACAGAGCTACCCTTGCAGGTACCATGGCAGGGCTGGGAACACAGGAACCGTGCATATCGCCCTCATTGCAGAGCACTCCCAGCTCACCTGTCACTCAGATCTGACACAGAGCACCTCAGAGCAGGACTTGAACTAACAAACAGCAGCTCCGACAGGTCTGTGACCCTGGGCATCACTCTGTGTGGCCTCCCTCCATCTGGTTTTCCAGAGACTTCCACTGCACCCGGGGCACCAGGCCTCTGTCTCCACCCACCAGCCACCCCTCCTCTCCCTGACTCCTGGGTTCCTCTCATTAGGAGAGGGTTTTCTTGAAGTTGTCTCCCACTCATGGGCCAGATAATATAATTAGAAAACAAGCCAGAGCTGCAGCCCCTTGTCTATCCTGACTCTCAGGAGCCCACACCTGTTCCTTGGACCTGGCCGATTCAGCAAGTTCCAGTTTCTGCAACTGTGAGCCCCTGAGGGGTGATTATTGGCTGGCCTGGGAAGCCCGACCGTGCCGGCCAGCCCTCCCCAGGTGTGCCTGGGTTCAGATCAATATAAACACCGCTCCAGGCAGAAAGAGCCCCTGCAGCTGTGCCTGACGCCATTTTCTCTGCCCTGTCAGCAGTCTTGGTGCTGGACTGGTGGGAGGGAGTGAGAGGCCACGGCTTTGTGGGTGGCCCAGTGTGAGTGGGGCTCTGCTGGACTTTCTGCAGCAGTTGCCAAGATGCCACCTGCTAAAGAAGAGGATGTGTCACTCATACCTGCCGCTGGAATTTCTCCCTGGGCAGAGGTGAGTGAGGAAGAAAGCAGTGGGGGCCGGGACAGCAGGGGTATCTCAGGCAGGGAAATGGAAAGCTTCCAGAAGAGCACCCAGGACCAGGACCATCCTGGCTGGCCTGCAGGCACCAAGTCGGCTGGCATGCTGTCGCTCATGTGGCTCCATGGCCCTTCCTCTAGGCTTTCAAGTCCTTGTACATATTCAGGTGTTTTACCTGGGAAGGGTGGGAACATTTCAGCAGCAGCTGGCCTGGGGCTCAGCCCACGTTTACTCACAGATGCCTTGGCACGGTCCCCCAGCTTTGCAATGAGGACGCTTGTTGCGTGGGGCCTGCTGGCTGAATGGGAGATGATTCCCCACCACCGACCAACTTCAGAATTGTTTACAACTGGAGCAAGTGCCCTGATACGGTTTTCCTCTGTGTAGCTGGTGGGTTCTGTTTTTTTTTCTTTTTTGGTTCAAGGTAGATTTTATTCCTCTTTTTTGTATTTACAGATATAAGCATGGAAATAATTTATTCATATAAATACATGTATGTGAAGGGAAGAATATTTTTTCTGTTTTACTTTTTGTAATTTGAATTTTATTTTATTTTTTTATACAGCAGGTTATTTTTGGTTATCTATTTTATACATATAAATGTATACATGCCAATCCCAATCTCTCAACTCCTCCCACCACCACCCCCCAACAGCTTTCCCCCCTTGGTGTCCATACGTTTGTTGTCTACATCTGTTGCTCTATTTCTGCCTTGCAAAACGGTTCATCTGTACAATTTGTCTAGGTTCCACATATAGCCATTAATAGACAAGATTTCTTTTTCTCTTTCTGACTTACTTCACTCTGTATGACAGTCTCTAGATCCATCAACGTCTCTACAAATGACCCAATTTCATTCCTTTTTATGGCTTAGTAATATTCCATTTTATATATGTACCACGTCTTTATGCATTCGTCTGTCTGTGGGCATTTAGGTTGCTTCCATTACCTGGATATTGTAAATAGTGATGCAATGAACATTGCGGTGAATGTCTCTTTTTGATTTATGGTTTTGTCTGGGTATATGCCCAGTAGTGGGACTGCTGTATCATATGGTAATTCTATTCTTAGTTTTATAAGAAACTCCATAACTTTCTCCACAGTGACTGTATCAATTTCATTCCCAACAATAGTGGAAGAGGGTTCCTTATCTCCACACCCTTTCCAGCATTTGTTGTTTGTAGATTTTCTGATGATGCCCATTCTAACAGGTGTGAGGTGATACACCATGGATGAGTCTATTTCGTTGAGCAAAGAGTAGGTCTTGTCTATTACATATTTGGCTTATGGAACGGTATGTGTGCTAATTTCAATCTCTGGTTTTATACAGCACCGCAACTCAACTTTCCCCTTAAGCAAGCATAAGTTTTTATCTAAATGTGAGACTCTGTTCGGTTTTGGAATTCAGTTTATGTGTAGCCAAGTTTACACTCTCTCTATTAGTGATATCTTATGATAATTACCTTTCTCTGTGTGACCTATTTCTCTTAGAATCATCATACTTAAATCCACTCAATTTGCTGCTACAGGCCTGATGACATTGATTTCATTGCTGAGTGATATTCCATTGTACGTAAGTAGCACAACTCCTTTATCCATATTTTTCTTTCTGGGATATTTAATTTGTACTGGACTCAAGGTTCTTGTAAACACAGCAGCCCTAAATTTGGTGTTGGCTGTGTCTTGTTGATTTTAATTTTCCTAAGCTATAGGGCCAAAAGTGGAAGTGCCCTAGGGTCTGTAGCTTTGTTTTTCAGATGTTTCAGGATACACCATAAACATCTCCAGAGTGTCTGTTGGCAATTTACATCCCGCCCATCAGCATAACAAGGCTCCCTGTTCTCCATGGCCTGTCCTGTGTTTCTGGTTTTTACACATTTTTCAGATGGCCCTTTTGACGAATGGGAAATGAGACTTCATTGTAGTGCGGATTTCCATTGCTCGAGTGCTTGGTTGGCCAAAAAGGGCATATGTGTTTTTTCCTGAATATATTCAGGAAAAAATGTTTACGCACTTTTGTCCAAGTGCATCACTGTCAAAGATCTGCCGCTTTTCACATGCTTTAAACGCAATTCCAATCTACCTCCTGAAATATAATTCCTGCAATTCTGCCTCGTTTTGAAGTCCTCTTTGCAGACTTACTTCAGTATATTTTTGCCAATAGCTGTCATTTATAACTCTGCAGGTTTGTGAATTACAGTGCCTGTGATTTCCTTTCTTAACTCGTTTCCTTGAAAGCTGGCCACAGAACCGCAGGTTTGCTTTAGGCCATAATCAGGGTCTGGCACGGCACTCTGAGCCTTTGGTTAATTCCTCTTCCTGGTGGGAAATTAGAGTTAAATGTGCCCCTCCGGACACCTGCCTCACTCCCAGCCCCTTGGTGATGTGTGTCCTGTGGTTTGAGGCCACATGTGCTGGGTTCCTCACCTTTGGCTGATGTGGCCCCACTGGTGTGAGGACACTCCTGCCTGGTTCCCATCCCCTTGGTGATGTGGGCCATCCGGTGAGAGTCTGATCCTGGTTGGGTTCCTCACACTTCTGTGAGGTGGGCCCTCTTCTCTGACGTCACTCCTGCCTGGCTGGCACACGTCACGTTGGCGATGTGGGCCCTCAGTTGGGAGTTGGTGCCTGCTGGGAGTCTCCTCCCCTCGGTAATGAGGGCCCTCTGGCGTCAGGCCCTAACTCATGGGCTCCCAAAATTTTCTGATGTGCGCCCTGTCGTGTGAGTACACTCCAGCCAGGGTCCCTTCCCTAGGGGATGTGGGCTTTCTGCTCTGTGGTCCCAACGGCTGGGTTGCTCACAGTGTCAGAATGTGGGCCCCCTGTTTTGAGTTCAGTCAGGCCTGGATCCCATAGCCTCGCTGCTCCTGGCCGCCTGCTGGGAGGTTCCAACTGCGGGATTCCTCACCTTTTTTACGCAATGGGCCCTCTGTTTGGAGGCTCCTCCTGCCTGCCTCACTCCCAGCCCCTTGGTGATGTGTGTCCTGTAGTTTGAGGCCACGTGTGCTGGGTCCGTCACATTTCGGTGATGTGGCCCCACTGGTGTGAGGACACTCCTGCCTGGTTTCCATTCCCTTGGTGATGTGGGCCCTCTGGTGAGAGTCTGATCCTCTTTGGGTTCCTCACACTTTTGTGTGGTTGGCCCTCTGCTCTGAGGTCACTCCTGCCTGGCTGGCACACCCCGCATTGGCGACGTCGGCCCTCTGGTAGCAGTTGGAGCTTGCTGGGAGCCTCCTCTCCTCAGTGATGAGGGCCCTCTGGCGTCCGGCCCTAACTGCTGGGCTCCCCACATTTTCTGTTGTGTGCCCACTGGTGCGATGACACTCCTGCTTGGTTCCCTTCCCCATGGGGATGTGGGCCTTGTGCTCTGAGGTCACAACGGCTGGGTTGCTTACAGTATCACGATGAGGGCCCTCTGTTGTGAGTTCATCACTGCCTGGATCCCATAGCCTCGGTGCTCTGGGCCGCCTGCTGGGATGTTCCAACTGCTGGATTCCTCACCTTTTTATACAATGGGCCATGTGTTTTGAGGTTAATCCTGCCTGCCTCGCTCTGAGACCCATGGTGATGTGGGTCTTCTGGTTTGAGGCCACATGTGCTGGGTACCTCAACTTTCGATGATGTGGCCCCACGGGTGTGAGGACACTCGTGCCTGATTCCCAGCCCCTTGCTTATGTGGGCACTCTGGTGAGAGTCTGATCATGACTGGGTTCCTTACCCTTCTGTGAGGTGGGCGCTCTGATGTGAGGTCACTCCTGCCTGGATGGCTCACGTCGCCTTGGCGACGTAGGCCCTCTGTTGGCCACTGAAGCATGCTGGGAGCCTCCTACCCTCTTTAATGAGGGCCCTGGAAGAAACGCATATGCCCTTTTTGACCAAGTGCATCATTGTCGAAGTTCTGCCTCTTCTCCTATACTTTCAGAGGACTTCCCATCTACCTCCTGAAATCGTATTCCTGGAATTCTGCCCCGCGTTCAAGTCCTCTTTGCAGCCTTACTTCAATATATTTTTGGACGATAGCTGTCATTTATAACTCTGCAGGTTTGTGAATTACAGTGCCCCTGAGCTCCATTCTTCAACTCGCTTTCTTGTGAGCTGGCCGCAAAACCGCAGGATTGCTTCAGGCCCTAATCTGGTTCCGGCACGGCATGTTGAGCCTTTGGCTAATTCCTCTTCCTGATGGGAAATGAGCGTTAAATTTGCTCGTGCAGACACCTACAGCTAATCTCTCATTGGTTCTCCCTATTCCTGTTCATCTTGCTCAGAAATTCCAAACTGTGCCAAACAGGAGGTTAAAGGCACTGACTCTCCAATTGGGGAAAGAGTTAGTAAAGCGTCTGGAATGGTAAAACCGAGTATGAGGGGAAGAAAACTGAGATGCATTTAAAAAGGTTTCCCGGTCACACGGTGGACCATATTCTGGGTTTCCCATGCGTGTTTTACCTGAAGGAAGAATCCCTTAAACCTGGAGAGGTGGGACCCATGCAATGGGTACCATGCAGTATGACTTCAAATGGCCTGCATTTTCTCACCGAACCTCACCAATGCTATCAGCCCAAAGTGTCGAACCTTATGTCTCACTCAGCTCTAGGTGTAGATGTGGTAAATCCAGGTTGCATCACAAGCCCTGAATGAATTATTTAAGAATTGCTCTCTATTTCACTGTCATTGTGTTTGTTTTTGTAGTTTATTTTGATAATGGGATTTATCGGATTTTCTCTGCTGCCTTCATGCAGCTGTACACACACTTGATTCTCTTACGGAGACATATAAATCCATGGGTTTGAAGATTCTTACTAGTCATGTGTAATCCTAGGAGTTGAATATGGTGTGTTTAGTCCATTTCGTTGAGCAATGTGTAAGTCTTGACTATTACATATTTGGCTTATGGAAAGGTATGTGTGCTAATTTCTATCTCTGGTTTTATGCAGCACCCCACCTCAACTTTCCCCATAAGCAAGCATAAGTTGGTGTTCTAAATTTGAGACCCTGTTCTGTTTTGTAATTCAGTTCATGTGTAGCCAAGTTTACATTCCGTGTATTAGTGATATCTTATGATGTTTCATTTTCTGTGTGACTTATTTCACTTAGAATCATCGTACCTGGATCCACTCAATATGCCGCGACGGGCCTGATGACATAGATTTCATTGGTGAGTGATATTCCATTGTACGTGCATACCACAACTTCTTTAACCATTTTTCACATTCTGGGATATTTAACTTGGACCGTAGACGACGTTCTTGTAAACAGAGCTGTCCCAAACTTTGGGGTGGCTGTGTGTTTTTGATTTTAATTTCCGTAAGCTATAGGACCATAAGTGGAAGTGACATAGGCTCTGTTGCTTTGTTTCCTACGTGTTTCAGGAAACCCCATAAACTTCTCCAGAGTGGCTGTTTGCAATTTACATCCCCCCCATTCAGCATAACAAGTCTCCCTGTTCTCCATGACCTGTCCTGCCTTTCTGGATTTTACCCTTTTTCAGATGCCCCTTTTGACCGGGGGGCAGTGAGACTTCATTGTAGTGCAGATTTCATTTACCTGCTTGCTTGCTTGGCCAAAAATGGCGTATGCGTTTTTTCCTGAATATATTCAGGAAAAAACGCATACGCACTTTTTGGCCAGTGCATCATTGTCGACATTCTGCCTCTATTCCTATGCTTTAAGTGCAATTCCAGTCTACCCCCTGAAATCGTTTTCCTGAAATTCTGCCCCGCTTTCAAGTCCTCTTCGAAGACTTACTTCAATACATTTTTGGACGATAGCTGTCATTCATAACTCTGCAGGTTTGTGAATTACAGTGCCCCTGAGCTCGTTTCCTCAACTCGCTTTCTTGTGAGCTGGCCGCAAAACCGCAGGATTGCTGCAGGCCCTAATCTGTTTCCGTCAGGGCACACTGAGCCTTTGGTGAATTCCTCTTCCTGGTGGGAAATGAGCGTTCCATTTGCCCGTGCAGACACCTACAGCTAGTCTCTCATTGTTTCTCCCTATTCCTGTTAATCTTGCGTAGAAATTGCAAACTGTGCCAAACAGGAGGTTAAAGGCACTGACTCTCCAAGTGGGGAGAATGTTAGTAAAGTGTCTGGAATGGTGAACCCGAGTACCAGGGTTCGAAAACTGAGATATATTTGAAAACGTTTCCCTATCACACGGTGGACAATACTCTGGGTTTCCCATGCATGTCTTAGCTGAAGGAAAAATCCCTTAAACCTGGAGAGCTGGGAACCATGGAATGGGTACCATGCAGTATGACTACAAAGGGTCTGCGTTTGCTCACCGAACCTCACAAATGCTTTCAGCCCGAAGTGTCCAGCCGTATATCTCACCCAGCTCTGGGTGTAGATGTGGTAAATCCAGGTTGCATCACAAGCCGTGAATGAATTATTTAAGAATTGCTCTCTATTTCACTGTCAATGTGTTTTGGTTTTGAACTTTATTTTGATAATGGGATTTATCGGATTTTCACTGCTGCGTTTAGGCTGCTGTACACACGCTTGATTTCCTTATGGAGACATATAAATCCATGGGTTTTAAGATTCTTACTTGTCAGGTATATTCCCAGGCTTTGAGTCCGTTTCATTGAGCAAGGAGTAGGTCTTGTCTATTATATATTTGGCTTATGGAACGGTATCTGTGCTAATTTCAATCTCTGGTTTTATGCAGCACCCCAACTCACCTTTCCCCATAAGCAAGCATAAGTTGGTTTTCTAAATTTGAGACCCTGTTCTGTTTTGTAATTCAGTTCATGGGTAGCCAAGTTTACATTCCGTGTATTAGTCATATCTTATAATGTTTCTTTTTCTGTGTGACTTATTTCTCGTAAAATCATCATACTTGAATCCACTCATTATGCCGCTACGGGCCTGAAGACGTAGATTTCATTGCTGAGTGATATTCCATTGTACGTGCGTACCAGAACTTCTTTATCCATTTTTTCCTTTCTTGGATATTTAACTTGTACTGTAGACAAGGTTCTTGTAAACAGAGCCATCCCAAACTTTAGGGTGGCTGTGTGTTTGTGATTTTAATTACCCTAAGCTATAGGACCATAGTGGAAGTGACATAGGCTGTCTTGCTTTGTTTCCTACGTGTTTCAGGATACACCAAACATTTCTCCAGAGTGGCTGCTGGCAATTTACATCCCGCCCATCAGCATGACAAGGCTCCCTGTTCTCCAAGACCTGTCCTGCCTTTCTGGATTTTACACTTTTTTCAGATGGCCCTTTTGACTGGGGGGCAGTGAGACTTCATTGTAGTGCAGATTTCCTTTACACGCTTGCTTGGTTGTCCAAAAAGTGCGTATGCGTTTTTTCCTGAATATATTCAGGAAAAAACGCATACGCCCTTTTTGGCCAAGTGCATCATTGTCGACATTCTGCCTCTTTTCCTATGCTTTAAGTGCAATTCCAGTCTACCCCCTGAAATCGTTTTCCTGAAATTCTGCCCCGCTTTCAAGTCCTCTTTGAAGACTTACTTCAGTACATTTTCGGACGATAGCTGTCATTCATAACTCTGCAGGTTTGTGAATTACAGTGCCCCTGAGCTCCTTTCTTCAACTCCTTTTCTTGTGAGATGCCCGCAAAACCGCAGGATTGCTTCAGGCCGTAATATGTTTCCGGCTGGGCACGCTGAGCCTTTGGTTAATTCCACTTCCTGGTGGGAAATGATCGTTCAATTTGCCCGTGCAGACACCTACAGCTAGTCTCTCATTGGTTCTCCCTATTCCTGTACATCTTGCGCAGAAATTGCAAACTGTGCCCAACAGGAGGTTAATGGCAGTGACTCTCCAAGTGGGGAGAGTGTTAGTAAAGCGTCTGGAATGATGAACCCGAGTACCAGGGGACGAAAACTGAGATGCATTTTAAAACGTTTCCCGGTCACACAGTGCACAGTACTGTGGGTTTCCCATGCATGTTTTAGCTGAAGGAAGAATCCCTTAAACCTGGAGAGTTGGGACCCATGGAATGGGTACCATGCAGTATGACTTCAAAGGGTATGCGTTTGCTCACCGAATCTCACCAATGCTATCAGCCCGAAGTGTCCAGCCTTATGTCTCACCCAGCTCTGGATGTAGATGTGGTAAATCCAGGTTGCATCACATGCCCTGAATGAATTATTTAAGAATTGCTCTCTATTTCACTGTCATTGTGTTTTGTTTTTGTAATTCATTTTGATAATGGGATTTATTGGATTTTCTCTGCTGCGTTCATGCAGCTGTACACACGCTTGATTGTCTTAAGGAGACATATAAATCCATGGGTTTGAAGATTCTTACTAGTCAGGTGTATTCCTAGGCGTTGAATATGAGGTGTTTAGTCCATTTCGTTGAGCAAGGGGTAGGTCTTGACTATTACATATTTGGCTTATGGAAAGGTATCTGTGCTAATTTCTATCTCTGCTTTTATGCAGCACCCCAACTCACTTTTCCCCTTAAGCAAGCATAAGTTGGTTTTCTAAATTTGAGACCCTGTTCTGTTTTGTAATTCAGTTCATGTGTAGCCAAGTTTACATTCCGTGTATTAGTGATAACTTATGATGTTTCATTTTCTGTGTGACTTATTTCACTTAGAATCATCGTACCTGAATCCACTCATTATGCCGCGACGGGCCTGATGAAATAGATTTCATTGGTGAGTGATATTCCTTTGTACGTACGTACCACACTTCTTTATCCATTTTTCGCTTTCTGGGATATTTAACTTGTTCCGTAGACAAGGTTCTTGTAAACAGAGCCGTCCGACACTTTGGGGTGGCTGTCTGTGTTTGATTTTAATTTCCGTGATCTATAAGACCATAAGTGGAAGTGCCGTAGTCTCCGTTGCTTTGCTTCTTAGGTGTTTCAGGAAACACCATACACTTCTCCAGAGTGGCTGTTGGCATTTACATCCCGCCCATCAGCATAATAAGGCTCCCTGTTCTCCATGGCCTGTCCTGTGTTTCTGGTTTTTACACTTTTTTCAGATGGCACTTTTGACGAATGGGAAATGAGACTTCATTGTAGTGCGGATTTCCATTTCTCGAGTGCTTGGTTGGCCAAAAAGGGCATATGTGTTTTTTCCTGAATATATTCAGGAAAAA
Organism: Delphinapterus leucas; assembly: GCF_059928025.1. NCBI lineage: Eukaryota > Metazoa > Chordata > Mammalia > Artiodactyla > Monodontidae > Delphinapterus > Delphinapterus leucas. The sequence goes on from NW_028322275.1 coordinate 1,900,082, forward strand.
ATGTTTACGCACTTTTGTCCAAGTGCATCACTGTCAAAGATCTGCCGCTTTTCACATGCCTTAAATGCAATTCCAATCTACCTCCTGAAATATGATTCCTGCAATTCTGCCTCGTTTTCAAGTCCTCTTTGCAGACTTACTTCCATATATTTTTGCCAATAGCTGTCATTTATAACTCTGCAGGTTTGTGAATTACAGTGCCCGTGATTTCCTTTCTTAACTCGTTTCCTTGAAAACTGGCCACAGAACCGCAGGTTTGCTTCAGGCCGTAATCAGGGTCCGGCACGGCACTCTGAGACTTTGGTTCATTCCACTTCCTGGTGGGAAATTAAAGTTAAATGTGCCCCTCCGGACACCTGCCTCACTCCTAGCCCCTTGGTGATGTGTATCCTCTGGTTTGAGGCCACATGTGCTGGGTTCCTCACCTTTGGCTGATGTGGCCCCACTGGTGTGAGGACACTCATGCCTGGTTCCCATCCGCTTGGTGATATGGGCCCTCCGGTGAGAGTCTGATCCTGGTTGGGTTCCTCACACTTCTGTGAGGTGGGCCCTCTTCTCTGAGGTCACTCCTGCCTGGATGGCACACCCCGCCTTGGCGACGTCGGCCCTCTGTTGGGTTTTGGTGCCTGCTGTGTGTCTCCTCCCCTCGGTAATGAGGGCCCTCTGGCGTCAGGCCCTAACTCCTGGGCTCCCAATATTTTCTGATATGCGCCCTGTGGTTCGAGTACACTCCTGCCAGGTTCCCAACCCCATGGGAATGTGGGCCTTCTGCTCTGAGGTCCCAACCGTGGGTTACTCAGTTTCATGATGAGGGCCCTCTGCTGCGAGTTCTCTCCGGCCTGGATCCCATAGCCTCCCTGCTCTTGGCCACCTGCTGGGAAGTTACAACTGCGGGATTCCTCACCTTTTTTCTTCTATGGGCCCTCTGTTTTGAGACTCCTCCTGCCTGCCTCACTCCCAGCCCCTTGGTGATGTGTGTCCTCTGGTTTGAGGCCACGTATGCTGGGTCCCTCGCCTTTCGATGATGTGGCCCCACTGATGTGAGGACACTCCTGCCTGGTTCCTATCCCCTTGATGATGTGGGCCCTCTGGTGAGAGTCTGATCCTGGCTGGGTTCCTCACCCTTCTGTGAGGGGGGCCCTCTGCTGTGAGGTCACTCCTGCCTGGCTGGCACACCCCACCTGGGCAACATCGGCCCTCTTGTGGCAGTTGTAGCCTGCTGGGAACCTCCCCTCGGTGATGGGGGCCCTCTTGCGTCAGGCCCTAACTGCTGGGTACCCACATTTTCTGATACGTGCTAAGTGGTGCGAGGACACTCCTGCGAGGTTCCCATCCCCATGGGCATGTGGGCCTTCTGCTCTAAGGTCCCAACACCTGTGCTGTTCACTGTTTCATGATGTTGGCTCTCTGGTGTTAGTTCACCCAGGCCTAGATCCCATAGACTCTGTGCTCTGAGCGGCCTGCTGGGAGGTTCCTACTGCTGGATTCCTTACCTCTTTTATTCTTTGTGTCCTGTGTTTTCATGCTCCTACTTCCTGACTCACTTCCAGCCCATTTGTGATGTAGGTCCTCTGGTTTAAAGCCACATGTACCGGTTTCCTCACCTTTATTGATGTGGCCCCACTGGTGTGAGGACACTCCTGCCTGGTTCCCATCCCCTTGGTGATGGGGGCCCTCTGGTGAGAGTCTGATCCTGTCTGGATTCCTCACACTTCTGGGAGGTGGGCCCTCTGCTGTGAGGTCACTCCTGCCTGGCTGGCACACGTCACGTTGGCGATGTGGGCCCTCAGTTGGGAGTTGGTGCCTGCTGGGAGTCTCCTCCCCTCGGTAATGAGGGCCCTCTGGCGTCAGGCCCTAACTCATGGGCTCCCAAAATTTTCTGATGTGCGCCCTGTCGTGCGAGTACACTCCAGCCAGGGTCCCATCCCCATGGGGATGTGGGCTTTCTGCTCTGAGGTCCCAAAGCCTGGGTTGCTCACAGTGTCAGAATGTGGGCCCTCTGCTGTGAGTTCACTCCGGCATGGATCCCATAGCCTCGGTGCTCTGGGCCACCTGCTTGGAGCTTCCAACTGCGGGGTTCCTCACCTTTTTTATTCTATGGGCGCTCTGTTGTGAGTTTCCTCCTGCATGCCTCACTCCCAGCCCTTTCGTGATGTGTGTCCCCTTGTTTGAGGCCACATGTGCTGTGTTCCTCACCTTTCGCTGATGTGGCCCCACTGGTGTGAGGACACTCCTGCCTGGTTTCCATCCCTTTGGTGATGTTGGCGCTCTGGTTAGAGTCTGATCCTGTTTGGGCTCCTCACACTTCTGGGAGGTGGGCCCTCTGCTGTGAGGTAACTCCTGCCTGGCTTGCTCCCATTGCCTTGGTGACGTCGGCCCTCTGGTGGCATTTGGAGCCTGCTGGTAGCCTCCTCTCCTCAGTGATGAGGGCCCTCTGGCGTCAGGCCATAACTGCTGGGATCCCACATTTTCTGATACGTGCTAAGTTGTGCGAGGACACTCCTGCGAGGTTCCCATCCCCATGGGGATGTGGGCCTTCTGCTCTGAGGTCCCACTGGCTGGGTTGCTCACAGTTTCATGATGTGGGCCCTCTGCTGTGAGTTCACTGTGGCCTGGATCCCATAGACTCCATGCTCTGGGCCACCTGCTGGGAGGTTCAAACTGCTGGATTCCTCACATTTTTTATTCTGTGGGCCCTGTGTTGTTAGGCTACTCCTGCCTGCCTCACTCGGAGCACCTTGGAAATGTGGGTCCTCTGGTTTAGGCCACATGTGCTGGGTTCCTCACCTTTCTATAATGTGGCCACACTGGTGTGAGGACACTCCTGCCTTGTTCCGATCCCCTTGGTGATGTGGGCCCTCTGGTGAGAGTCTTATCCTGGCTGGGTTCCTCACCCTTCTGTGAGGTAGGCCCTCTGCTGTGAGGTCACTCCTGCCTGGCTGGCACACGTCAACGTGGCGACGTGGGCCCTCAGTTGGGAGTTGGTGCCTGCTGGGAGTCTCCTCCCCTCGGTAATGAGGGCCCTCTGGCGTCAGACCCTAACTCCTGGGCTCCCAAAATTTTCTGATGTGCGCCCTGTGGTGCGAGTACACTCCTGCCAGGATCCCAACCCCATGGGAATGTGGGTCTTCTGCTCTGAGGTCCCAATGGTACGTTGCTCAGTTTCATGATGAGGGCCCTCTGGTGTGAGTTCACTCCGGCATGGACCCCATAGCCTCGCTGCACCTGGCCTCCTGCGGGGAGGTTCCAACTGCGGCATTCCTCACCTTTTTCCTTCTATGGGCCCTCTGTTTTGAGACTCCTCCTGCCTGCCTCACTCCCAGCCCCTTGGTGATGTGTGTCCTCTGGTTTGAGGCCACGTGTGCTGGGTCCCTCACCTTTCGATGATGTGGCCCCACTGGTGTGAGGACACTCCTGCCTGGTTCCTATCCCCTTGGTGATGTGGGCCCTCTGGTGAGAGTCTGATCCTGGCTGGGTTCCTCCCACTTCTGTGAGGTGGGCCCTCTGCTGTGAGGTCACTCCTGCCTGGCTGGCACACCCCGCCTTGGCAATGTCGGCCCTCTTGTGGCAGTTGGAGCCTGCTCGGAGCCTCCTCCCCTCGGTGATGACGGCCCTCTGGCGTCAGGCCCTAACTGCTGGGTACCCACATTTTCTGATACGTGCTAAGTGGTGCGAGGACACTCGTGCCATGTTCCCAACCCCATGGGGATGTGGGCCTTCTGCTCTGAGGTCCCAACGCCTGGGTTGCTCACAGTTTCATGATGTGGGCCCTCTGCTGTGAGTTCACTGCGGCCTGGACGGCATAGACTCGGTGCTCTGGGCCGCCTGCTGGGAGGTTCCCACTGCACGATTCCTCAGCTTTTTTATTCTATTGGCCCTGTGTTGTGAGTCTACTCCTGCCTGCCTCACTCCGAGCCCCTTGGAGATCTGGATCCTCTGGTTTAGGCCACATGTGCTGGGTTCCTCACCTTTCTATGATGTGGCCACCCTGGTGTGAAGACAGTCCTGCCTGGTTCTGATGCCCTTGGTGATGTGGGCCCTCTGGTGAGAGTCTTACATTGGCTGGGTTCCTCACCATTCTGTGAGGTAGGCCCTCAGCTGTGAGGTCACTCCTGCCTGGCTGTTGCACGTCACCTTGGCGACATGGGCCCTCAGTTGGGAGTTGGTGCCTGCTTGGGGTCTCCTCCCCTTGGTAATGAGGGCCCTCTGGCGTCAGGCCCTAACTTCTGGGCTCCCAAAATTCTCTGATGTGCGCCCTGTGGTGCGAGTACACTTCTGCCAGGGCCCCAACCACATGGGAATGTGGGCCTTCTGCTCTAAGGTCCCAACGGCTGGGTTGCTCACAGTTTCATGATGAGGCCCCTCTGTTTTGAGTTCAGTCAGGCCTGGATCCCATAGCCGCGCTGCTCCTGGCCACCTGCTGGGAGGTTCCAACTGCGGGATTCCTCACCTTTTTTATGCTATGGGCCCTCTGTTTGGAGGCTCCTCCTGCCTGTCTCACTCCCAGCCCCTTGGTGATGTGTGTCCTGTAGTTTGAGGCCACGTGTGGTGGGTCCGTCACATTTCGGTGATGTGGCCCCACTGGTGTGAGGACACTCCTGCCTGGTTTCCATTCCCTTGGTGATGTGGGCCCTCCGGTGAGAGTCTGATCCTCTTTGGGTTCCTCACACTTTTGTGTGGTTGGCCCTCTGCTGTGAGGTCACTCCTGCCTGGCTGGCACACCCGCATTGGCGACGTCGGCCTTCTGGTAGCAGTTGGAGCTTGCTGGGAGCCTCCTCTCCTCAGTGATGAGGGCCCTCTGGCGTCCGGCCCTAACTGCTGGGCTCCCCACATTTTCTGATGTGTGCCCACTGGTGCGATGACACTCCTGCTTGGTTCCCTTCCCCATGGGGACGTGGGCCTTGTGCTCTGAGGTAACAACGGCTGGGTTGCTTACAGTATCACGATGAGGGCCCTCTGTTGTGAGTTCATCACTGCCTGGATCCCATAGCCTCGGTGCTCTGGGCCCCCTGCTGGGATGTTCCAACTGCTGGATTCCTCACCTTTTTTATACAATGGGCCATGTGTTTTGAGGTTACTCCTGCCTGCCTCGCTCCGAGACCCATGGTGATGTGGGTCCTCTGGTTTGAGGCCACATGTGCTGGGTACCTAAACTTTCGATGATGTGGCCCCACGGGTGTGAGGACACTCCTGCCTGGTTCCCAGCCCCTTGCTTATGTGGGCACTCTGGCGAAAGTCTGATCCTGACTGGGTTCCTTACCCTTCTGTGAAGTGGGCCCTCGAATGTGAGGTCACTCCTGCCTGGATGGCTCATGTCGCCTTGGCGTCGTAGGCCCTCTGTTGGCCACTGAAGCATACTGGGAGCCTCCTACCCTCTTTAATAAGGGGCCTGGAAGAAACGCATATGCCCTTTTTGACCAAGTGCATCATTGTCGAGGTTCTGCCTCTTCTCCTATACTTTCAGAGGACTTCCCGTCTACCTCCTGAAATCGTATTCCTGGAATTCTGCCCCGCGTTCAAGTCCTCTTTGGAGCCTAACTTCAATACATTTTTGGACGATAGCTGTCATTTATAACTCTGCAGGTTTGTGAATTACAGTGCCCCTGAGCTCCTTTCTTCAACTCGCTTTCTTGTGAGCTGGCCGCAAAACCGCAGGATTGCTTCAGGCCCTAATCTGTTTCCGGCAGGGCACGCTGAGCCTTTGGTTAATTCCTCTTCCTGGTGGGAAATGAGAGTTCCATTTGCCCGTGCAGACACCTACAGCTAGTCTCTCATTGGTTCTCCCTATTCCTGTTCATCTTGCGCAGAAAATGCAGACTGTGCCAAACAGGAGGTTAAAGGCACTGACTATCCAAGTGGGGAGAGTGTTAGTAAAGCGTCTGGAATGGTGAACCCGAGTACCAGGGTTCGAAAACTGAGATGCATTTGAAAACGTTTCCCGGTCACACAGTGCACAGTACTGTGGGTTTCCCATGCATGTTTTAGCTGAAGGAAGAATCCCTTAAACCTGGAGAGTTGGGACCCATGGAATGGGTACCATGCAGTATGACTTCAAAGGGTATGCGTTTGCTCACCGAATCTCACCAATGCTATCAGCCCGAAGTGTCCAGCCTTATGTCTCACCCAGCTCTGGATGTAGATGTGGTAAATCCAGGTTGCATCACATGCCCTGAATGAATTATTTAAGAATTGCTCTCTATTTCACTGTCATTGTGTTTTGTTTTTGTAATTCATTTTGATAATGGGATTTATTGGATTTTCTCTGCTGCGTTCATGCAGCTGTACACACGCTTGATTGTCTTAAGGAGACATATAAATCCATGGGTTTGAAGATTCTTACTAGTCAGGTGTATTCCTAGGCGTTGAATATGAGGTGTTTAGTCCATTTCGTTGAGCAAGGGGTAGGTCTTGACTATTACATATTTGGCTTATGGAAAGGTATCTGTGCTAATTTCTATCTCTGCTTTTATGCAGCACCCCAACTCACTTTTCCCCTTAAGCAAGCATAAGTTGGTTTTCTAAATTTGAGACCCTGTTCTGTTTTGTAATTCAGTTCATGTGTAGCCAAGTTTACATTCCGTGTATTAGTGATAACTTATGATGTTTCATTTTCTGTGTGACTTATTTCACTTAGAATCATCGTACCTGAATCCACTCATTATGCCGCGACGGGCCTGATGAAATAGATTTCATTGGTGAGTGATATTCCTTTGTACGTACGTACCACACTTCTTTATCCATTTTTCGCTTTCTGGGATATTTAACTTGTTCCGTAGACAAGGTTCTTGTAAACAGAGCCGTCCGACACTTTGGGGTGGCTGTCTGTGTTTGATTTTAATTTCCGTGATCTATAAGACCATAAGTGGAAGTGCCGTAGTCTCCGTTGCTTTGCTTCTTAGGTGTTTCAGGAAACACCATACACTTCTCCAGAGTGGCTGTTGGCATTTACATCCCGCCCATCAGCATAATAAGGCTCCCTGTTCTCCATGGCCTGTCCTGTGTTTCTGGTTTTTACACTTTTTTCAGATGGCACTTTTGACGAATGGGAAATGAGACTTCATTGTAGTGCGGATTTCCATTTCTCGAGTGCTTGGTTGGCCAAAAAGGGCATATGTGTTTTTTCCTGAATATATTCAGGAAAAAATGTTTACGCACTTTTGTCCAAGTGCATCACTGTCAAAGATCTGCCGCTTTTCACATGCCTTAAATGCAATTCCAATCTACCTCCTGAAATATGATTCCTGCAATTCTGCCTCGTTTTCAAGTCCTCTTTGCAGACTTACTTCCATATATTTTTGCCAATAGCTGTCATTTATAACTCTGCAGGTTTGTGAATTACAGTGCCCGTGATTTCCTTTCTTAACTCGTTTCCTTGAAAACTGGCCACAGAACCGCAGGTTTGCTTCAGGCCGTAATCAGGGTCCGGCACGGCACTCTGAGACTTTGGTTCATTCCACTTCCTGGTGGGAAATTAAAGTTAAATGTGCCCCTCCGGACACCTGCCTCACTCCTAGCCCCTTGGTGATGTGTATCCTCTGGTTTGAGGCCACATGTGCTGGGTTCCTCACCTTTGGCTGATGTGGCCCCACTGGTGTGAGGACACTCATGCCTGGTTCCCATCCGCTTGGTGATATGGGCCCTCCGGTGAGAGTCTGATCCTGGTTGGGTTCCTCACACTTCTGTGAGGTGGGCCCTCTTCTCTGAGGTCACTCCTGCCTGGATGGCACACCCCGCCTTGGCGACGTCGGCCCTCTGTTGGGTTTTGGTGCCTGCTGTGTGTCTCCTCCCCTCGGTAATGAGGGCCCTCTGGCGTCAGGCCCTAACTCCTGGGCTCCCAATATTTTCTGATATGCGCCCTGTGGTTCGAGTACACTCCTGCCAGGTTCCCAACCCCATGGGAATGTGGGCCTTCTGCTCTGAGGTCCCAACCGTGGGTTACTCAGTTTCATGATGAGGGCCCTCTGCTGCGAGTTCTCTCCGGCCTGGATCCCATAGCCTCCCTGCTCTTGGCCACCTGCTGGGAAGTTACAACTGCGGGATTCCTCACCTTTTTTCTTCTATGGGCCCTCTGTTTTGAGACTCCTCCTGCCTGCCTCACTCCCAGCCCCTTGGTGATGTGTGTCCTCTGGTTTGAGGCCACGTATGCTGGGTCCCTCGCCTTTCGATGATGTGGCCCCACTGATGTGAGGACACTCCTGCCTGGTTCCTATCCCCTTGATGATGTGGGCCCTCTGGTGAGAGTCTGATCCTGGCTGGGTTCCTCACCCTTCTGTGAGGGGGGCCCTCTGCTGTGAGGTCACTCCTGCCTGGCTGGCACACCCCACCTGGGCAACATCGGCCCTCTTGTGGCAGTTGTAGCCTGCTGGGAACCTCCCCTCGGTGATGGGGGCCCTCTTGCGTCAGGCCCTAACTGCTGGGTACCCACATTTTCTGATACGTGCTAAGTGGTGCGAGGACACTCCTGCGAGGTTCCCATCCCCATGGGCATGTGGGCCTTCTGCTCTAAGGTCCCAACACCTGTGCTGTTCACTGTTTCATGATGTTGGCTCTCTGGTGTTAGTTCACCCAGGCCTAGATCCCATAGACTCTGTGCTCTGAGCGGCCTGCTGGGAGGTTCCTACTGCTGGATTCCTTACCTCTTTTATTCTTTGTGTCCTGTGTTTTCATGCTCCTACTTCCTGACTCACTTCCAGCCCATTTGTGATGTAGGTCCTCTGGTTTAAAGCCACATGTACCGGTTTCCTCACCTTTATTGATGTGGCCCCACTGGTGTGAGGACACTCCTGCCTGGTTCCCATCCCCTTGGTGATGGGGGCCCTCTGGTGAGAGTCTGATCCTGTCTGGATTCCTCACACTTCTGGGAGGTGGGCCCTCTGCTGTGAGGTCACTCCTGCCTGGCTGGCACACGTCACGTTGGCGATGTGGGCCCTCAGTTGGGAGTTGGTGCCTGCTGGGAGTCTCCTCCCCTCGGTAATGAGGGCCCTCTGGCGTCAGGCCCTAACTCATGGGCTCCCAAAATTTTCTGATGTGCGCCCTGTCGTGCGAGTACACTCCAGCCAGGGTCCCATCCCCATGGGGATGTGGGCTTTCTGCTCTGAGGTCCCAAAGCCTGGGTTGCTCACAGTGTCAGAATGTGGGCCCTCTGCTGTGAGTTCACTCCGGCATGGATCCCATAGCCTCGGTGCTCTGGGCCACCTGCTTGGAGCTTCCAACTGCGGGGTTCCTCACCTTTTTTATTCTATGGGCGCTCTGTTGTGAGTTTCCTCCTGCATGCCTCACTCCCAGCCCTTTCGTGATGTGTGTCCCCTTGTTTGAGGCCACATGTGCTGTGTTCCTCACCTTTCGCTGATGTGGCCCCACTGGTGTGAGGACACTCCTGCCTGGTTTCCATCCCTTTGGTGATGTTGGCGCTCTGGTTAGAGTCTGATCCTGTTTGGGCTCCTCACACTTCTGGGAGGTGGGCCCTCTGCTGTGAGGTAACTCCTGCCTGGCTTGCTCCCATTGCCTTGGTGACGTCGGCCCTCTGGTGGCATTTGGAGCCTGCTGGTAGCCTCCTCTCCTCAGTGATGAGGGCCCTCTGGCGTCAGGCCATAACTGCTGGGATCCCACATTTTCTGATACGTGCTAAGTTGTGCGAGGACACTCCTGCGAGGTTCCCATCCCCATGGGGATGTGGGCCTTCTGCTCTGAGGTCCCACTGGCTGGGTTGCTCACAGTTTCATGATGTGGGCCCTCTGCTGTGAGTTCACTGTGGCCTGGATCCCATAGACTCCATGCTCTGGGCCACCTGCTGGGAGGTTCAAACTGCTGGATTCCTCACATTTTTTATTCTGTGGGCCCTGTGTTGTTAGGCTACTCCTGCCTGCCTCACTCGGAGCACCTTGGAAATGTGGGTCCTCTGGTTTAGGCCACATGTGCTGGGTTCCTCACCTTTCTATAATGTGGCCACACTGGTGTGAGGACACTCCTGCCTTGTTCCGATCCCCTTGGTGATGTGGGCCCTCTGGTGAGAGTCTTATCCTGGCTGGGTTCCTCACCCTTCTGTGAGGTAGGCCCTCTGCTGTGAGGTCACTCCTGCCTGGCTGGCACACGTCAACGTGGCGACGTGGGCCCTCAGTTGGGAGTTGGTGCCTGCTGGGAGTCTCCTCCCCTCGGTAATGAGGGCCCTCTGGCGTCAGACCCTAACTCCTGGGCTCCCAAAATTTTCTGATGTGCGCCCTGTGGTGCGAGTACACTCCTGCCAGGATCCCAACCCCATGGGAATGTGGGTCTTCTGCTCTGAGGTCCCAATGGTACGTTGCTCAGTTTCATGATGAGGGCCCTCTGGTGTGAGTTCACTCCGGCATGGACCCCATAGCCTCGCTGCACCTGGCCTCCTGCGGGGAGGTTCCAACTGCGGCATTCCTCACCTTTTTCCTTCTATGGGCCCTCTGTTTTGAGACTCCTCCTGCCTGCCTCACTCCCAGCCCCTTGGTGATGTGTGTCCTCTGGTTTGAGGCCACGTGTGCTGGGTCCCTCACCTTTCGATGATGTGGCCCCACTGGTGTGAGGACACTCCTGCCTGGTTCCTATCCCCTTGGTGATGTGGGCCCTCTGGTGAGAGTCTGATCCTGGCTGGGTTCCTCCCACTTCTGTGAGGTGGGCCCTCTGCTGTGAGGTCACTCCTGCCTGGCTGGCACACCCCGCCTTGGCAATGTCGGCCCTCTTGTGGCAGTTGGAGCCTGCTCGGAGCCTCCTCCCCTCGGTGATGACGGCCCTCTGGCGTCAGGCCCTAACTGCTGGGTACCCACATTTTCTGATACGTGCTAAGTGGTGCGAGGACACTCGTGCCATGTTCCCAACCCCATGGGGATGTGGGCCTTCTGCTCTGAGGTCCCAACGCCTGGGTTGCTCACAGTTTCATGATGTGGGCCCTCTGCTGTGAGTTCACTGCGGCCTGGACGGCATAGACTCGGTGCTCTGGGCCGCCTGCTGGGAGGTTCCCACTGCACGATTCCTCAGCTTTTTTATTCTATTGGCCCTGTGTTGTGAGTCTACTCCTGCCTGCCTCACTCCGAGCCCCTTGGAGATCTGGATCCTCTGGTTTAGGCCACATGTGCTGGGTTCCTCACCTTTCTATGATGTGGCCACCCTGGTGTGAAGACAGTCCTGCCTGGTTCTGATGCCCTTGGTGATGTGGGCCCTCTGGTGAGAGTCTTACATTGGCTGGGTTCCTCACCATTCTGTGAGGTAGGCCCTCAGCTGTGAGGTCACTCCTGCCTGGCTGTTGCACGTCACCTTGGCGACATGGGCCCTCAGTTGGGAGTTGGTGCCTGCTTGGGGTCTCCTCCCCTTGGTAATGAGGGCCCTCTGGCGTCAGGCCCTAACTTCTGGGCTCCCAAAATTCTCTGATGTGCGCCCTGTGGTGCGAGTACACTTCTGCCAGGGCCCCAACCACATGGGAATGTGGGCCTTCTGCTCTAAGGTCCCAACGGCTGGGTTGCTCACAGTTTCATGATGAGGCCCCTCTGTTTTGAGTTCAGTCAGGCCTGGATCCCATAGCCGCGCTGCTCCTGGCCACCTGCTGGGAGGTTCCAACTGCGGGATTCCTCACCTTTTTTATGCTATGGGCCCTCTGTTTGGAGGCTCCTCCTGCCTGTCTCACTCCCAGCCCCTTGGTGATGTGTGTCCTGTAGTTTGAGGCCACGTGTGGTGGGTCCGTCACATTTCGGTGATGTGGCCCCACTGGTGTGAGGACACTCCTGCCTGGTTTCCATTCCCTTGGTGATGTGGGCCCTCCGGTGAGAGTCTGATCCTCTTTGGGTTCCTCACACTTTTGTGTGGTTGGCCCTCTGCTGTGAGGTCACTCCTGCCTGGCTGGCACACCCGCATTGGCGACGTCGGCCTTCTGGTAGCAGTTGGAGCTTGCTGGGAGCCTCCTCTCCTCAGTGATGAGGGCCCTCTGGCGTCCGGCCCTAACTGCTGGGCTCCCCACATTTTCTGATGTGTGCCCACTGGTGCGATGACACTCCTGCTTGGTTCCCTTCCCCATGGGGACGTGGGCCTTGTGCTCTGAGGTAACAACGGCTGGGTTGCTTACAGTATCACGATGAGGGCCCTCTGTTGTGAGTTCATCACTGCCTGGATCCCATAGCCTCGGTGCTCTGGGCCCCCTGCTGGGATGTTCCAACTGCTGGATTCCTCACCTTTTTTATACAATGGGCCATGTGTTTTGAGGTTACTCCTGCCTGCCTCGCTCCGAGACCCATGGTGATGTGGGTCCTCTGGTTTGAGGCCACATGTGCTGGGTACCTAAACTTTCGATGATGTGGCCCCACGGGTGTGAGGACACTCCTGCCTGGTTCCCAGCCCCTTGCTTATGTGGGCACTCTGGCGAAAGTCTGATCCTGACTGGGTTCCTTACCCTTCTGTGAAGTGGGCCCTCGAATGTGAGGTCACTCCTGCCTGGATGGCTCATGTCGCCTTGGCGTCGTAGGCCCTCTGTTGGCCACTGAAGCATACTGGGAGCCTCCTACCCTCTTTAATAAGGGGCCTGGAAGAAACGCATATGCCCTTTTTGACCAAGTGCATCATTGTCGAGGTTCTGCCTCTTCTCCTATACTTTCAGAGGACTTCCCGTCTACCTCCTGAAATCGTATTCCTGGAATTCTGCCCCGCGTTCAAGTCCTCTTTGGAGCCTAACTTCAATACATTTTTGGACGATAGCTGTCATTTATAACTCTGCAGGTTTGTGAATTACAGTGCCCCTGAGCTCCTTTCTTCAACTCGCTTTCTTGTGAGCTGGCCGCAAAACCGCAGGATTGCTTCAGGCCCTAATCTGTTTCCGGCAGGGCACGCTGAGCCTTTGGTTAATTCCTCTTCCTGGTGGGAAATGAGAGTTCCATTTGCCCGTGCAGACACCTACAGCTAGTCTCTCATTGGTTCTCCCTATTCCTGTTCATCTTGCGCAGAAAATGCAGACTGTGCCAAACAGGAGGTTAAAGGCACTGACTATCCAAGTGGGGAGAGTGTTAGTAAAGCGTCTGGAATGGTGAACCCGAGTACCAGGGTTCGAAAACTGAGATGCATTTGAAAACGTTTCCCAATCACACGGTGGACCATACTCTGGGTTTCCCATGCATGTTTTACCTGAAGGAAGAATCCCTTAAACCTGGAGAGTTGGAACCCATGGAATGGGTACCATACAGTATGACTTCAAAGGGTCTGCGTTTGCTCACCGAACCTCACCAATGCTATCAGCCCGAAGTGTCCAGCCTTATGTCTCACCCAGCTCTGGGTGTAGATGTGGTAAATCCAGGTTTCATCACAAGCCCTGAATGAATTATTTAAGAATTGCTGTCTATTTCACTGGCATTGTGCTTTGTTTTTGAAATTTATTTTGATAATGGGATTTATCAGATTTTCACAGCTGCGTTTAGGCGGCTGTACACTCGCTTGATTTCCTTATGGAGACATATAAATCCATGGGTTTTAAGATTCTTATTTGTCAGGTATCTTCCCAGGCGTTGAATATGGGGTGTTGAGTCCATTTCGTTGAGCAAGGAGTAGGTCTTGTCTATTATATATTTGGCTTATGGAACGGTATCTGTGCTAATTTCAATCTCTGGTTTTATGCAGCACCCCAACTCACCTTTCCCCTTAAGGAAGCATAAGTTGGTTTTCTAAATTTGAGACCCTGTTCTGTTTTGTAATTCAGTTCATGTGTAGCCAAGTTTACATTCCGTGTATTAGTGATATCTTATGATGTTTCTTTTTCTGTGTGACTTATTTCTCGTAGAATCATCGTACCTGAATCGACGCATTATGCCACTACGTACCTGATGACGTAGATATCATTGTTGAGTGATATTCCACTGTACGTGCGTACCACAACTTCTTTATCCATTTTTTGCTTTCTCGGATATTTAACTTGTACCTTAGACGAGGTTCTTGTAAGCAGAGCCGTCCCAAACTTTGGTGTGGCTGTGTGTTTTTGATTTTAATTTCCCTAAGCTATAGGACCATAAGTGGAAGTGCCATAGGCTGTGTTGCTTTGTTTCCTATGTGTTTCAGGAAACACCATAGACTTCTCCAGAATGGCTATTCACAATTTATATCCCACAGGTCAGCATAACAAGGCTCCCTGTTCTCCATGACCTGTTCTGCCTTTCTGGATTTTACACTTTTTTCAGATTGCCCTTTTGACCGGGGGGCATTGAGACTTCATTGTAGTTCAGATTTCCTTTTCACGCTTGCTTGGTTGGCCAAAACGGGCGTATGCGTTTTTTCCTGAATATATTCAGGAAAAAACGCATACGCCCGTTTTGGCCAAGTGCATCATTGTCGACATTCTGCCTCTTTTCCTATGCTTTAAGTGCAATTCCAGTCTACCCCCTGAAATCGTTTTCCTGAAATTCTGCCCCGCTTTCAAGTCCTCTTCGAAGACTTACTTCAATACATTTTTGGACGATAGCTGTCATTCATAACTCTGCAGGTTTGTGAATTACAGTGCCCCTGAGCTCCTTTCTTCAACTCGCTTTCTTGTGAGCTGGCCGCAAAACCGCAGGATTGCTTCAGGCCCTAATCTGTTTCCGGGAGGGCATGCTGAGCCTTTGGTTAATTCCTCTTCCTGGTGGGAAACGAGCGTTCCATTTGCCCGTGCAGACACCTACAGCTAGTCTCTCATTGTTTCTCCCTATTCCTGTTCATCTTGCGAAGAAATTGCAAACTGTGCCAAACAGGAGGTTAAAGGCACTGACTCTCCAAGTGGGGAGAGTGTTAGTAAAGCGTCTGGAATGGTGAACCCGAGTACCTGGGTTCGAAAACTGAGATGCATTTGAAAACGTTTCCCAATCACACGGTGGACCATACTCTCGGTATCCCATGCATGTTTTAGCTGAAGGAAGAATCCCTTAAACCTGGAGATTTGGGACCCTTGGTATGGGTACCATGCAGTATGACTTCAAAGGGTCTGGGTTTGCTCAACGAACCTCACCAATGCTATCAGCCCGAACTGTCCAGCCTTATGTCTCACCCAGCTCTGGTTGTAGATGTGGTAAATCCAGGTTGCATCACAAGCCCTGAATGAATTATTTAAGAATTGCTCTCTATTTCACTGGCATTGTGTTTTGTTTTTGAAATTTATTTTGATAATGGGATTTATCAGATTTTCACAGCTGCGTTTAGGCCGCTGTACACACGCTTGATTTCCTTATGGAGACATATAAATCCATGGGTTTTAAGATTCTTACTTATCAGGTATCTACCCAGGCGTTGAATATGGGGTGCTGAGTCCATTTCGTTGAGCAAGGAGTAGGTCTTGTCTATTATATATTTGGCTTATGGAACGGTATCTGTGCTAATTTCATTCTCTGGTTTTATGCAGCACCCCAACTCACCTTTCCTCTTAAGCAAGCATAAGTTGGTTTTCTAAATTTGAGACCCTGTTCTGTTTTGTAATTCAGTTCATGTGTAGCCAAGTTTACATTCCGTGTATTAGTGATATCTTATGATGTTTCTTTTTCTGTGTGACTTATTTCTCGTAGAATCATCGTACCTGAATCCACTCATTATGGCGCTACGGGCCTGATGACGTAGATTTCATTGCTGAGTGATATTCCATTGTACGTGCGTACCACAATTTCTTTATCCATTTTTTGCTTTCTCGGATATTTAACTTGTACCGTAGACGAGGTTCTTGTAAACAGAGCCGTCCCAAACTTTGGGGTGGCTGTGTGTTTTTCATTTTAATTTCCCTAAGCTATAGGACCATAAGTGGAAGTGCCATAGGCTGTGTTGCTTTGTTTCCTACGTGTTTCAGGAAACACCATACACTTCTCCAGAGTGGCTGTTGGCAATTTACATCCCCCCCATCAGCATAACAAGGCTCCCTGTTCTCCATGACCTGTCCTGCCTTTCTGGATTTTACACTTTTTTCAGATGGCCCTTTTGACCGGGGGGCTGTGAGACTTCATTGTAGTGCAGATTTCTTTACACGCTTCCTTGGTTGGCCAAAAAGGGCTTATGCGTTTTATCCTGAATATATTCAGGAAAAAACGCATATGCACTTTTTGGCCAAGTGCACCATTGTCGACATTCTGCCTCTTTTCCTATGCTTTAAGTGCAATTCCAGTCTACCCCCTGAAATCATTTTCCTGAAATTCTGACCCGCTTTCAAGTCCTCTTCGAAGACTTACTTCAATACATTTTTGGACGATAGCTGTCATTCATAACTCTGCAGGTTTTTGAAATACAGTGCCCCTGAGCTCCTTTCTTCAACTCGCTTTCTTGTGAGCTGGCCGCAAAACCGCAGGATTGCTTTAGGCCCTAATCTGTTTCCGGCAGGGCACGCTGAGCCTTTGGTGAATTCCTCTTCCTGGTGGGAAATGAGCGTTCCATTTGCCCGTGCAGACACCTACAGCTAGTCTCTCATTGGTTCTCCCTATTCCTGTTCATCTTGCGCAGAAATTGCAGACTGTGCCAAACAGGAGGTTAAAGGCACTGACCCTCCAAGTGGGGAGTGTGTTAGTCAAGCGTCTGGAATGGTGAATCCGAGTACCAGGGTTCGAAAACTGAGATGCATTTGAAAACGTTTCCCAATCACACGGTGGACCATAATCTGGGTTTCCCATGCATGTTTTAGCTGAAGGAAGAATACCTTAAACCTGGAGATTTGGGACCCATGGAATGGGTACCATGCAGTATGACTTCAAAGGGTCTGCGTTTGCTCACCGAACCTCACCAATGCTATCAGCCCGAAGTGTCCAGCCTTATGTCTCACACAGCTCTGGGTGTAGATGTGGTAAATCCAGGTTGCATCACAAGCCCTGAATGAATTATTTAAGAATTGCTCTCTATTTCACTGTCATTGGGTTTTGTTTTTGAAATTTATTTTGATAATGGGATTTATCAGATTTTCAGAGCTGCGTTTAGGCCGCTGTACACACGCTTGATTTCCTTATGGAGACATATAAATCCATGGGTTTTAAGATTCTTACTTGTCAGGTATCTTCCCAGGCGTTGAATATGGGGTTTTGAGTCCATTTCGTTGAGCAAGGAGTAGGTCTTGTCTATTATATATTTGGCTTATGGAACGGTATCTGTGCTAATTTCAATCTCTGGATTTATGCAGCACCCCAACTCTCCTTTCCCCTTAAGCAAGCATAAGTTGGTTTTCTCAATTTGAGACCCTGTTCTGTTTTGTAATTCACTACATGTGTAGCCAAGTTTACATTCCGTGTATTAGTGATATCTTATGATGTTTCTTTTTCTGTGTGACTTATTTCTCGTAGAATCATCGTACCTGAATCGACTCATTATGCCGCTACGGACCTGATGACGTAGATTTCATTGTTGAGTTATATTCCATTGTACGTGTGTACCACAACTTCTTTATCCATTTTTTGCTTTCTCGGATATTTAACTTGTACCGTAGACAAGGTTCTTGTAAACAGAGCCGTCCCAAACTTTGGCGTGGCTGTGTGTTTTTGATTTTAATTTCCCTAAGCTATAGGACCATAAATGGAAGTGCCATAGGCTGTGTTGCTTTGTTTCCTACGTGTTTCAGGAAACACCATACACTTCTCCAGAGTGGCTGTTGGCAATTTACATCCCGCCCATCAGCATAACTAGGCTCCCTGTTCTCCATGACCTGTCCTGCCTTTCTGGATTTTACACTATTATCAGATGGCACTATTGAGCGGGGGGCAGTGAGACTTCATTGTAGTGCAGATTTCTTTACACGCTTGCTTGGTTGGCCAAAAAGCGCTTATGCGTTTTATCCTGAATATATTCAGGAAAAAACGCATACGCCCTTTTTGGCCAAGTGCATCATTGTCGACATTCTGCCTCTTTTCCTATGCTTTAAGTGCAATTCCAGTCTACCCCCTGAAATCGTTTTCCTGAAATTCTGCCCCGCTTTCAAGTCCTCTTCGAAGACTTACTTCAATACATTTTTGGACGATAGCTCTCATTCATAACTCTGCAGGTTTGTGAATTACAGTGCCCCTGAGCTCCTTTCTTCAACTCGCTTTCTTGTGAGCTGGCCGCAAAACCGCAGGATTGCTTCAGGCCCTAATCTGTTTCCGGCAGGGCACGCTGAGCCTTTGGTTAATTCCTCTTCCTGGTGGGAAATGAGCGTTCCATTTGCCCGTGCAGACACCTACAGCTAGTCTCTCATTGGTTCTCCCTATTCCTGTTCATCTTGCGCAGAAATTGCAAACTGTTCCAAAGAGCAGGTTAAAGGCACTGACTCTCCAAGTGGGGAGAGTGTTAGTAAAGCTTCTGGAATGGTGAACCCGAGTACCAGGGTTCGAAAACTGAGATGCACTTGAAAACGTTTCCCAATCACACGGTGGACCATACTCTGGGTTTCCCATGCATGTTTTAGCTGAAGGAAGAATCCCTTAAACCTGGAGATTTGGGACCCATGGAATGGGTACCATGCAGTATGACTTCAAAGGGTCTGCGTTTGCTCACCGAACCTCACCAATGCTATCAGCCCGAAGTGTCCAGCCTTATGTCTCACACAGCTCTGGGTGTAGATGTGGTAAATCCAGGTTGCATCACAAGACCTGAATGAATTATTTGAGAATTGCTCTCTATTTCACTGACATTGTGTTTTGTTTTTGAATTTTATTTTGATAATGGGATTTATCAGATTTTCACGGCTGCGTTTAGGCCGCTGTACACATGCTTGATTTCCTTATGGAGACATATAAATCCATGGGTTTTAAGATTCTTACTTGTCAGGTATCTTCCCAGGCGTTGAATATGGGGTGTTGAGTCCATTTCGTTGAGCAAGGAGTAGGTCTTCTCTATTATATATTTGGCTTATGGAACGGTATCTGTGCTAATTTCAATCTCTGGTTTTCTGCAGCACCCCAACTCTCCTTTCCCCTTAAGCAAGCATAAGTTGGTTTTCTCAATTTGAGACCCTGTTCTGTTTTGTAATTCACTACATGTGTAGCCAAGTTTACATTCCGTGTATTAGTGATATCTTATGATGTTTCTTTTCCTGTGTGACTTATTGCTCGTAGAATCATCGTACCTGAATCCACTCATTATGCCGCTAGGGGCCTGATGACGTAGATTTCATTGCTGACTTATATTACATTGTACGTGCGTACCACAACTTCTTTATCCATTTTGTGATTTCTTGGATATTTAACTTGTACCGTAGACGAGGTTCTTGTAAACAGAGCCGTCCCAAACTTTTGGGTGGCTGTGTGTTTTTGATTTTAATTTCCCTAAGCTATAGGACCATAAGTGGAAGTGCCATAGGCTGTGTTGCTTTGTTTCCTATGTGTTTCAGGAAACACCATACACTTCTCCAGAATGGCTATTGACAATTTATATCCCACAGGTCAGCATAACAAGGCTCCCTGTTCTCCATGACCTGTTCTGCCTTTCTGGATTTTACACTTTTTTCAGATGGCCCTTTTGACCGGGGGGCAGTGAGACTTCATTGTAGTGCAGATTTCCTTTACATGCTTGCTTGGTTGGCCAAAAAGGGCGTATGCGTTTTTTCCTGAATATATTCAGGAAAAAACGCATACGCCCTTTTTGGCCAAGTGCATCATTGTCGACATTCTGCCTCTTTTCCTATGCTTTAATTGCAATTCCAGTCTACCCCCTGAAATCGTTTTCCTGAAATTCTGCCCCGCTTTCAAGTCCTCTTCGAAGACTTACTTCAATACATTTTTGGACGATAGCTGTCATTCATAACTCTGCATGTTTGTGAATTACAGTGCCCCTGAGCTCCTTTCTTCAACTCGCTTTCTTGGGAGCTGGCCGCAAAACCGCAGGATTGCTTCAGGCCCTAAAATGTTTCCGGCAGGGCACGCTGAGCCTTTGGTTAATTCCTCTTCCTGGTGGGAAATGAGCGTTCCATTTGCCCGTGCAGACACCTACAGCTAGTCTCTCATTGGTTCTCTCTATTCCTGTTCATCTTGCGCAGAAATTGCAAACTGTGCCAAACAGGAGGTTAAAGGCACTGACTCTCCAAGTGGGGAGAGTGTTAGTAAAGCGTCTGGAATGGTGAACCCGAGTACCTGGGTTCGAAAACTGAGATGCACTTGAAAACGTTTCCCAATCACACGGTGGACCATACTCTCGGTATCCCATGCATGTTTTAGCTGAAGGAAGAATCCCTTAAACCTGGAGATTTGGGACCCTTGGAATGGGTACCATGCAGTATGACTTCAAAGGGTCTGCGTTTGCTCACCGAACCTCACCAATGCTATCAGCCCGAAGTGTCCAGCCTTATGTCTCACACAGCTCTGGGTGTAGATGTGGTAAATCCAGGTTGCATCACAAGACCTGAATGAATTATTTAAGAATTGCTCTCTATTTCACTGACATTGTGTTTTGTTTTTGAATTTTATTTTGATAATGGGATTTATCAGATTTTCACGGCTGCGTTTAGGCCGCTGTACACATGCTTGATTTCCTTATGGAGACATATAAATCCATGGGTTTTAAGATTCTTACTAGTCAGGTATCTTCCCAGGCGTTGAATATGGGGTGTTGAGTCCATTTCGTTGAGCAAGGAGTAGGTCTTCTCTATTATATACTTGGCTTATGGAACGGTATCTGTGCTAATTTCAATCTCTGGTTTTATGCAGCACCCCAACTCTCCTTTCCCCTTAAGCAAGCATAAGTTGGTTTTCTCAATTTGAGACCCTGTTCTGTTTTGTAATTCACTACATGTGTAGCCAAGTTTACATTCCGTGTATTAGTGATATCTTATGATATTTCTTTTCCTGTGTGACTTATTGCTCGTAGAATCATCGTACCTGAATTGACTCATTATGCCGCTAGGGGCCTGATGACGTAGATTTCATTGCTGAGTGATATTCCATTGTACGTGCGTACCACAACTTCTTTATCCATTTTGTGATTTCTTGGATATTTAACTTGTACCGTAGACGAGGTTCTTGTAAACAGAGCCGTCCCAAACTTTTGGGTGGCTGTGTGTTTTTGATTTTAATTTCCCTAAGCTATAGGACCATAAGTGGAAGTGCCATAGGCTGTGTTGCTTTGTTTCCTATGTGTTTCAGGAAACACCATACACTTCTCCAGAATGGCTATTGACAATTTATATCCCACAGGTCAGCATAACAAGGCTCCCTGTTCTCCATGACCTGTTCTGCCTTTCTGGATTTTACACTTTTTTCAGATGGCCCTTTTGACCGGGGGGCAGTGAGACTTCATTGTAGTGCAGATTTCTTTACACGCTTGCTTGGTTGGCCAAAAAGGGCTTATGCGTTTTATCCTGAATATATTCAGGAAAAAACGCATACGCCCTTTTTGGCCAAGTGCACCATTGTCGACATTCTGCCTCTTTTCCTATGCTTTAAGTGCAATTCTAGTCTACCACCTGAAATCATTTTCCTGAAATTCTGACCCGCTTTCAAGTCCTCTTCGAAGACTTACTTCAATACATTTTTGGACGATAGCTCTCATTCATAACTCTGCAGGTTTGTGAAATACAGTGCCCCTGAGCTCCTTTCTTCAACTCGCTTTCTCGTGAGCTGGCCGCAAAACCGCAGGATTGCTTCAGGCCCTAATCTGTTTCCGGCAGGGCACGCTGAGCCTTTGGTTAATTCCTCTTCCTGGTGGGAAATGAGCGTTCCATTTGCCCGTGCAGACACCTACAGCTAGTCTCTCATTGGTTCTCCCTATTCCTGTTCATCTTGCGCAGAAATTGCAAACTGTGCCAAACAGGAGGTTAAAGGCACTGACCCTCCAAGTGGGGAGTGTGTTAGTAAAGCGTCTGGAATGGTGAACCCGAGTACCAGGGTTCGAAAACTGAGATGCATTTGAAAACGTTTCCCAATCACACGGTGGACCATAATCTGGGTTTCCCATGCATGTTTTAGCTGAAGGAAGAATACCTTATACCTGGAGAGTTGAGACCCATGGAATGGGTACTTCAAGGGGTCTGCATTTGCTCACCGAACCTCACCAGTGCTATCAGCCTGGTGTCCAGCCTTATGTCTCACTCATCTCTAGGTGTAGATATGGTAAATCCAGGTTGCATCACAGGCCCTGAATGAATTATTTAAGAATTGCTCTCTATTTCATTGTCATTGTGTTTTGTTTCTGTAATTTATTTTGATAATGGGATTTATCGTATTTTCACTGCTGTGTTCATGCCGCTGTACACACACTTGATTGTCTTTCGGAGACATATAAACCCATAGGTTTGAAGATTCTTACTAGTCAGGTATATTCCTAGGCGTTGAATATGTGGTGTTGAGTCCATTTTGTTGAGCAAGCAGTAGGTCTTGACTATTACATATTTGTCTTATGGAACAGTATCTGTGCTAATTTCAATCTCTGGTTTTTTGCAGCACCCCAACTCACCTTTATCCTTAAGCAAGAATAAGTTGTTTTTCTAAATATGAGACCCTGTTCTGTTTTGTAATTCAGTTCATGTGTAGCCAAGTTTACATTCCATGTATTAGTGATATAGTATGTCTTTTACTTTTTGAATTCTGTGACTTTGTATGATCATATGTAACTCCTCTGGAGTTGTTACAAGTGGCCATATTGCATTGATTTCCAGGCTGAGTCATATTCCACTCTACATGAGCACCACATCTGTATCCATTTTTTCCCTCCAGAGACATTTAAGTTATATCCTATTCGAGGATCTTTTAAACAGTGAGGCGGTATACATTGGGGTGCCTGTGTCCTCTCGATTTTTGTTTTTCCCAAGATATACGTCCATGAGTGCAAGTGCCCTGTGCTCTGTAGCTCATTTTTTAGATGCTTTAGTAAACACAATACACTTCTCCAGAGTGACCATTGGTAATATACATTTCCAGTATAAGCCTCACAGGGCTCCCTTTTCTCCTTGCCCTGTCCTGCATTTCCGGTGTTTACACTTTATGAGGACGGCTCTTCTGACTGATGCGAAGTGACATGTTTTGTAGTATTGATTTCCAGTGCCCACCTGTTTGGTTGGCTAAAAACGTGTATGCTCTTTTCTTGAATATATACAGAAAAAGACGCATACACCCTTTTTGGCCAACTGCAATGTTGGCAATGTTCAGCCCCTTTTCTTGTGCTTAATGGCGAGTCCTTTCTACCTCTTCCAATCCCTTTCCTGCCATTCTCCGTTGCTTACAAGTCCTTTTCTCTGACTTTCCTCAGGACATTTTTCAGTGATAGATATTTTCAACTCTGCAGTTTCGTGAATTTTAGTGCCACTGAGCTCCATTTTTCAACTTGTGTTTATGGGAACTGGCCACAAAGCAGCGGGATTTCCTCAAGCCCTATTCTGTTTCCATGGGCAACCCTAGCCTTTGGTCAATTCGTCTTCCTGATTGGAAATTAGAGTGACATGTGCCTGTCCGAACCCCTAGGACTTGTCTCTCATTGTTCCTCCTCCTTCTGCTTCATCCTCTGGACAAATTCCAAACTGTATGCAACAGGATGTTGACAGTGCTGACATCTCCAAGTGGGGAGACTGTTAGTAAAGACGCTGGAGGGGTGAACCCGAGCACCAGGAGATGAGGAGATGAGATGCCTTTTCCAAACTCTTCCCGATCAGACGGTATACCATCCTCTGGGTGTGACAGGCATGCTTTAGCTGTAGGAAGGGTCCCATTCATGTGAGGAGAACACCAGGGCTTTTTCAAAATCAGTGTCTCTCCGCAACCCAAACTGGCGAATTTTTTAAGCTACGGCTACACATATGTTCATTAAGGGCCTTGGGAAGTAGGCAGAGTCCAAACTTTAGATGATTGAAGTCTTCAGGGTCAGAAGCACTCACCACCGGCTTCCCTTAGGTTCCATTTTAACTGTCATTAATAGATGATGTCAATAAAAATATCTATTCTTTTTCAGATTATTTCCCCTTATAGGTTATTGCAAAATATTGAGTGTAGTTCCCTGTGCTATACAGCAGTTCCTTGTTGATGATCGATTTTATACATAGCAGTGTGTATGTGTTAATCCCAAACTGTTAATTTATCCCTCCTCTCACCTTTCCCCTTTGGCAATAATAAATTATAAGACTTTATACTTCTCAGAAATGGGGGAGCTGAAAGAGAGGTATCATTTTCAATGGAAAAGCATTTAAAACAAGATTGAAGCTTTAACCAAGATTATTAGATGTACATCCTTGGAAAGAAATCACTTCGTTTCTCTAATATTGACCTGACAAATAAGACAAACCTTTTCACTGAACTTGCTTATAATAAAGTGATGGAAATATCAAATGGAAGTGTTAGAAACATCTTATTTTACCCGAGCCTTATACACTGTTCTATGTTAATTACAGTTTGGCTCACACATCTGTTCATTGAAGTTACAATGTTCTCAATTTCTGTTACTGATCCTCCAGAGTGGACCCCAACAAGTGTCCCCCTGCCCAGTGTCATTGGAGCCAACAGATCGAGACTGAGTTTGGTTCAGAAGCAAAGGAAACTTTATATTTTGATCAGAGAGTGGAGAGGTGAGAGCATGTGCTACCCCGTGGGCTGTGGGCTGGGCTGCTGTGTAGATATCCTGTCAGAGTTGGCTGCAGCTCAGGCTCTATATCACGGAGTGTGCACTGTGCCCCAGGAGCTGAGGTGTCGACCCAGACATTCTGCACTAGGAACTCTGGTCTGAAGTGCTGGGTGTGGAACCTCTGTATGCGGGACCCTAGGAGCATGTGAAATTAGACAAAGCACAAAGGATAAAAAAGGTTAGACTTTATTTTATTGCCCAGATTCTATTTTTATCTCCCAGGGATTTTTAAGGGGCTTTGCCTGGGACAAAACCCTCTTCTGCCTTTTGTCCCCTTCCTCATTCTTGGAGTGCTGAGGGTGCAGACCCTTCTTCTGTAACTGCTGAGTGCTGAGTTAGGAGCCCTCATACCCGTGGGCGAGGGTCAGAACTTCTCCCCAGCAGCCTCCAGGTGACGTTGATTGTCCCCAGGCCTCCTGCCTCCCTGCTCGTCCGCCTGAGCACCAGTATTGGAAGTGTTATAGATTCTAATGACCTTTAAGGGTCCAGGAAGGAGATGTGCAGTGACGCTGTGAGGTCCAGTTTCACCCCGCCCCACATTTGTTCGGCCACCTTAGGCTGACCGTTTCTGCCAGCCTAGATGCTCTGACCAGTAGTCTGCGCTTTCTTCAATTAGGCCGCTGAATTAACGTAAAAACAGCACCAGGTGTCAGGACCCTGTCCGCTCAACTCCCAGACAGTCCAGGGTCACTGGTGATGAAGGACCATGATGGCCACTGAGTCAACAGCCTTTTGAAGTAAACAGGAGTCCAGCTGGTCTTATTGGCCACCATTATCACAGTGTCTGTAGGCTTTTCTATGGTGACAGCGTGATATACGGTTCCCCCGCCAAGATTATTAGGTCCGCTCTGGGTGCAGTAAGTCCTGCAAGCAGTAGTCTACTCTTTTGGGACACACTCTTGTTCTTTTATGAGAGAAACTCCAGGTCAAGTGATGGTCACATGAGTCGTCATGGTGCCCCATTGCCCCCGGTTATCTCTCTGGAGGTTGGAGTTGGAGGGCCTCCTCACTCGAGGTCAGTGTGCCCACGGAGCAAACCCTGCAACTTCAGGGCATGGTTGGGGGTTAGGATCACCACGTGGGGTCCTTTTCCCTTAGGAGGGAGGTGGCCTTTTGGGCTGCTGATTTCCAGGTTTTTAGATACCGCCAGTATCTTGGCCAGATGTGGCAGTGGGCCAAGCCCCTTGGTGACTGTAGTTTATCCTACCTGGATGGCATTCTTGCATTGTTCCATTTCAAGTGGTCCCAGGTTTTGCACTAATACTCCAATGGCGATTCACTTTTCACCAGGAATGTAAAGATCAAAGGGTTTAGCTAAATTAGGGAGTTCCAGGGCAAGGGTCTGAATTGACTGCTCTTTCCATTCTTGAAAGGCCACTTCTGGATTCTATTCAAAAGGATCATCATCTTTTCCTTTCAGTGTTTCATATAGAGGCCCAGCTAGTAGACTGTAGTTAGGGATCCAGAAGCAGCAAACCCTGGCCTCCCCAGGAACCCCTAAGCTGTCTTCTAGTTTTAGATATGGGTAAGACTGTAAATTGTTTCTTCCCTTTCCTGGGATGGGCTTCTCCGACCTTCTGTGAGAATGAAGCCCAGGCAGGTCACCGTAGTCTGTGATATTTGAGATTTTTCTTGGACAACCTGTATCCTTTATTGGCTTGGTAGTTCAGAGGTCTCCTTAGTAGGGCTGGCAATCAGAATGTCATCTGCAAATTGAAGGAGTGTTTCCTATTCCAGAGGTAGAACTTTTAGGTCTTTAGCTGAGCTTTCCCCAAAGATGGCGTGGGAATTTTTGAACCCTTGGGGCAAGACGGCCCAGAAGTATTGTTTTAGTTGTATGTTGAGTCCTGCCACTCACAAGCCAAAATTTCTTGTGACTCTGGGACTAATAGAATACAAAAGAAGGCATCATTGAAGACTAATACAGAATACCATGTCCTGGTGGTTGGTAGAATGACCAGCAGGGTGTAGAATTTAGGAACTACTGGAGGTATATCCTAGGTGGCTTCACTGACTGTCCTGACATCATTACCAGGACTCCAGCAGCCCGTGGGGCTCTCGAGGTCAGGCCAATCCCAGGATATGAAGATCACCTGCGCAGGTACCCTACCCGAACCCCATACCACGGGGTTCTCGTGGTCAGGTCCCTCCCAGGATATGGGGTTCCCTTGGCAGGTTCCCCTGCAGCTCATGGGGCTCTCGTGGTCAGGCCCCTCCCAGGATACAGAGCTACCCATGCAGGTACCATGGCAGGGCTGGGAACACAGGAACCGTGCATATCGCCCTCATTGCAGAGCACTCCCAGCTCACCTGTCACTCAGATCTGACACAGAGCACCTCAGAGCAGGACTTGAACTAACAAACAGCAGTTCCGACAGGTCTGTGACCCTGGGCATCACTCTGTGTGGCCTCCCTCCACCTGGTCTTCCAGAGACTTCCACTGCACCCAGGGCACCAGGCCTCTGTCTCCACCCACCAGCCACTCCTCCTCTCCCTGACTCCTGGGTTCCTCTCATTAGGAGAGGGTTTTCTTGAAGTTGTCTCCCACTCATGGGCCAGATAATATAATTAGAAAACAAGCCAGAGCTGCAGCCCCTTGTCTATCCTGACTCTCAGGAGCCCACACCTGTTCCTTGGACCTGGCCGATTCAGCAAGTTCCAGTTTCTGCAACTTTGAGCCACTGAGGGGTGATTATTGGCTGGCCTGGGAAGCCCGACCGTGCCGGCCAGACCTCCCCAGGTGTGCCTGGGTTCAGATCAATATAAACACCGCTCCAGGCAGCAAGAGCCCCTGCAGCTGTGCCTGACGCCATTTTCTCTGCCCTGTCAGCAGTCTTGGGGCTGGACTGGTGGGAGGGAGTGAGAGGCCACGGCTTTGTGGGTGGCCCAGTGTGAGTGGGGCTCTGCTGGACTTTCTGCAGCAGTTGCCAAGATGCCACCTGCTAAAGAAGAGGATGTGTCACCCATACCTGCCGCTGGAATTTATCCCTGGGCAGAGGTGAGTGAGGAAGAAAGCAGTGGGGGCCGGGACAGCAGGGGTATCTCAGGCAGGGAAATGGAAAGCTTCCAGAAGAGTACCCAGGGCCAGGACCATCCTGGCTGGCCTGCAGGCACCAAGTCGGCTGGCATGCTGTCACTCATGTGGCTCCATGGCCCTTCCTCTAGGCTTTCAAGTCCTTGTACATATTCAGGTGTTTTACCTGGGAAGGGTGGGAACATTTCAGCAGCAGCTGGCCTGGGGCTCAGCCCACGTTTACTCACAAATGCCTCGGCACTGTCCCCCAGCTTTGCAATGAGGAAGCTTGTTGCGTGGGGCCTGCTGGCTGAATGGGAGATGATTCCCCACCACTGACCAACTTCAGAATTGTTTACAACTGGAGCAAGTGCCCTGATACGGTTTTCCTCTGTGTAGCTGGTGGGTTCTGTTTTTTTTCTTTTTTGGTTCAAGGTAGATTTTATTCCTCTTTTTTGTATTTACAGATATAAGCATGGAAATAATTTATTCATATAAATACATGTATGTGAAGGGAAGAATATTTTTTCTGTTTTACTTTTTGTAATTTGAATTTTATTTTATTTTTTTATACAGCAGGTTCTTTTTGGTTATCTATTTTATACATATAAATGTATACATGCCAATCCCAATCTCTCAACTCCTCCCACCACCACCCCCCAACAGCTTTCCCCCCTTGGTGTCCATACGTTTGTTGTCTACGTCTGTTGCTCTATTTCTGCCTTGCAAAACGGTTCATCTGTACAATTTTTCTAGGTTCCACATATATGCATTAATAGACAAGATTTCTTTTTCTCTTTCTGACTTACTTCACTCTGTATGACAGTCTCTAGATCCATCAACGTCTCTACAAATGACCCAATTTCATTCCTTTTTATGGCTTAGTAATATTCCATTTCATATATGTACCACATCTTTATGCATTCGTCTGTCTGTGGGCATTTAGGTTGCTTCCATTACCTGGATATTGTAAATAGTGATGCAATGAACATTGCAGTGAATGTCTCTTTTTGATTTATGGTTTTGTCTGGGTATATGCCCAGTAGTGGGATTGCTGTATCATATGGTAATTCTATTCTTAGTTTTATAAGAAACTCCATAATGTTCTCCACAGTGACTGTATCAATTTACATTCCCAACAATAGTGGAAGAGGGTTCCTTATCTCCACACCCTTTCCAGCATTTGCTGTTTGTAGATTTTCTGATGATGCCCATTCTAACAGGTGTGAGGTGATACACCATGGATGAGTCTACTTCGTTGAGCAAAGAGTAGGTCTTGTCTATTACATATTTGGCTTATGGAACGGTATGTGTGCTAATTTCAATCTCTGGTTTTATACAGCACCCCAACTCAACTTTCCCCTTAAGCAAGCATAAGTTTTTATCTAAATGTGAGACTCTGTTCGGTTTTGGAATTCAGTTTATGTGTAGCCAAGTTTACACTCTCTCTATTAGTGATATCTTATGATAATTCTCTTTCTCTGTGTGACCTATTTCTCTTAGAATCATCATACTTAAATCCACTCAATTTGCTGCTACAGGCCTGATGACATTGATTTCATTGCTGAGTGATATTCCGTTGTACGTAAGTAGCACAACTCCTTTATCCATTTTTTTCTTTCTGGGATATTTAATTTGTACTGGACTCAAGGTTCTTGTAAACACAGCAGCCCTAAATTTTGTGTTGGCTGTGTCTTGTTGATTTTAATTTTCCTAAGCTATAGGGCCAAAAGTGGAAGTGCCCTAGGGTCTGTAGCTTTGTTTTTCAGATGTTTCAGGATACACCATAAACATCTCCAGAGTGTCTGTTGGCAATTTACATCCCGCCCATCAGCATAACAAGGCTCCCTGTTCTCCATGGCCTGTCCTGTGTTTCTGGTTTTTACACTTTTTTCAGATGGCCCTTTTGACGAATGGGAAATGAGACTTCATTGTAGTGCGGATTTCCATTTCTCAAGTGCTTGGTTGGCCAAAAAGGGCATATGTGTTTTTTCCTGAATATATTCAGGAAAAAATGTTTACGCACTTTTGTCCAAGTGCATCAGTGTCAAAGATCTGCCGCTTTTCACATGCTTTAAATGCAATTCCTATCTACCTCCTGAAATATGATTCCTGCAATTTTGCCTCGTTTTCAAGTCCTCTTTGCAGACTTACTTCCATATATTTTTGCCAATAGCTGTCATTTATAACTCTGCAGGTTTGTGAATTACAGTGCCCGTGATTTCCTTTCTTAACACGTTTCCTTGAAAACTGGCCACCGAACCGCAGGTTTGCTTCAGGCCATAATCAGGGTCCGGCACGGCACTCTGAGACTTTGGTTCATTCCACTTCCTGGTGGGAAATTAGAGTTAAATGTGCCCCTCCAGACACCTGCCTCACTCCTAGCCCCTTGGTGATGTGTGTCCTCTGGTTTGAGGACAAATGTGCTGGGTTCCTCACCTTTGGCTGATGTGGCCCCACTGGTGTGAGGACACTCCTGCCTGTTTCCCATCCCCTTGGTGATGTGGGCCCTCCGGTGAGAGTCTGATCCTGGTTGGGTTCCTCACACTTCTGTGAGGTGGGCCCTCTTCTCTGACGTCACTCCTGCCTGGCTGGCACACCCCACCTTGGCGACGTCGGCCCTCTGGTGGGATTTGGTGCCTGCTGGGTGTCTCCTCCCCTCGGTAATGAGGGCCCTCTGGCGTCAGGCCCTAACTCCTGGGCTCCCAATATTTTCTGATATGCGCCCTGTGGTTCGAGTACACTCCTGCCAGGTTCCCAACCCCATGGGAATGTGGGCCTTCTGCTCTGAGGTCCCAACCGTGGGTTGCTCAGTTTCATGATGAGGGCCCTCTGCTGTGAGTTCTCTCTGGCTTGGATCCCATAAGCTCGCTGCTCCTGGCCACCTGCTGGGAGGTTACAACTGCGGGATTCCTCACCTTTTTTCTTCTATGGGCCCTCTGTTTTGAGACTCCTCCTGCCTGCCTCACTCCCAGCCCCTTGGTGATGTGTGTCCTCTGGTTTGAGGCCACGTATGCTGGGTCCCTCGCCTTTCGATGATGTGGTCCCACAGGTGTGAGGACACTCCTGCCTGGTTCCTATCCCCTTGATGATGTGGGCCCTCTGGTGAGAGTCTGATCCTGGCTGGGTTCCTCACCTTTCTGTGAGGGGGGCCCTCTGCTGTGAGGTCACTCCTGCCTGGCTGGCACACCCCACCTGAGCAACATCGGCCCTCTTGTGGCAGTTGGAGCCTGCTGGGAACCTCCCCTCGGTGATGGGGGCCCTCTTGCGTCAGGCCCTAACTGCTGGGTACCCACATTTTCTGATACGTGCTAAGTGGTGCGAGGACACTCCTGCGAGGTTCCCATCCCCATGGGCATGTGGGCCTTCTGCTCTAAGGTCCCAACACCTGTGTTGTTCACCGTTTCATGATGTTGTCTCTCTGGTGTTAGTTCACTCAGGCCTAGATCCCATAGACTCTGTGCTCTGAGCGGCCTGCTGGGAGGTTCCTACTGCTGGATTCCTTACCTTTTTTTATTCTTTGGGTCCTGTGTTTTCATGCTCCTACTTCCTGACTCACTCCCAGCCCATTTGTGATGTAGGTCCTCTGGTTTAAGGCCACATGTACCGGTTTCCTCACCTTTATTGATGTGGCCCCACTGGTGTGAGAACACTCCTGCCTGGTTCCCATCCCCTTGTTGATGGGGGCCCTCTGGTGAGAGTCTGATCCTGTCTGGATTCCTCACACTTCTGGGAGGTGGGCCCTCTGCTGTGAGGTCAATCCTGCCTGGCTGGCACAAGTCACCTTGGCGATGTGGGCCCTCAGTTGGGAGTTGGTGCCTGCTGGGAGTCTCCTCCCCTCAGTAATGAGGGCCCTCTGGCGTCAGGCCCTAACTCATGGGCTCCCAAAATTTTCTAATGTGCGCCCTGTCGTGCGAGTACACTCCAGCCAGGGTCCCATCCCCATGGGGATGTGGGCTTTCTGCTCTGAGGTCCCAACGCCTGGGTTGCTCACAGTGTCAGAATGTGGGCCCTCTGCTGTGAGTTCACTCCGGCATGGATCCCATAGCCTCGGTGCTCTGGGCCACCTGCTTGGAGCTTCCATCTGCGGGGTTCCTCACCTTTTTTATTCTATGGGCGCTCTGTTGTGAGTCTCCTCCTGCATGCCTCACTCCCAGCCCTTTCGTGATGTGTGTCCGCTTGTTTGAGGCCACATGTGCTGTGTTCCTCACCTTTCGCTGATGTGGCCCCACTGGTGTGAGGACACTCCTGCCTGGTTTCTATCCCCTTGGTGATGTGGGCGCACTGGTTAGAGTCTGATCCTGTTTGGGCTCCTCACACTTCTGTGAGGTGGGCCCTCTGCTGTGAGGTAACTCCTGCCTGGCTTGCTCCCATTGCCTTGGTGACGTCGGCCCTCTGGTGGCATTTGGAACCTGCTGGTAGCCTCCTCTCCTCCGTGATGAGGGCCCTCTGGCGTCAGGCCATAACTGCTGGGTTCCCACATTTTCTGATACGTGCTAAGTTGTGCGTGGACACTCCTGCGAGGTTCCCATCCCCATGGGGATGTGGGCCTTCTGCTCTGAGGTCCCAACGCCTGGGTTGCTCACAGTTTCATGATGTGGGCCCTCCGCTGTGAGTTCACCTTGGCCTGGATCACATAGACTCGGTGCTCTGGGCCGCCTGCTGGGAGGTTCCCATTGCAGGATTCCTCAGCTTTTTTATTCTATTGGCCCTGTGTTGTGAGGCTACTCTTGCCTGCCTCACTCCGAGCCCCTTGGAGATCTGGATCCTCTGGTTTAGGCCACATGTGCTGGGTTCCTCACCTTTCTATGATGTGGCCACCCTGGTGTGAAGACAGTCCTGCCTGGTTCTGATGCCCTTGGTGATGTGGGCCCTCTGGTGAGAGTCTTACCCTGGCTGGGTTCCTCACCATTCTGTGAGGTAGGCCCTCAACTGTGAGGTCACTCCTGCCTGGCTGTTGCATGTCACCTTGGCGACATGGGCCCTCAGTTGGGAGTTGGTGCCTGCTTGGGGTCTCCTCCCCTTGGTAATGAGGGCCCTCTGGCGCCAGGCCCTAACTTCTGGGCTCCAAAAATTCTCTGATGTGCGCCCTGTGGTGCGAGTACACTTCTGCCAGGTTCGCAACCACATGGGAATGTGGGCCTTCTGCTCTAAGGTCCCAACGGCTGGGTTGCTCACAGTTTCATGATGAGGGCCCTCTGTTTTGAGTTCAGTCAGGCCTGGATCCCATAGCCTCGCTGCTCCTGGCCACCTGCTGGGAGGTTCCAACTGCGGGATTCCTCACCTTTTTTACGCTATGGGCCCTCTGTTTGGAGGCTCCTCCAGCCTGCCTCACTCCCAGCCCCTTGGTGATGTGTGTCCTCTGGTTTGAGGCCACGTGTGCTGGGTCCGTCACATTTCGGTGATGTGGCCCCACTGGTGTGAGGACACTCCTGCCTGGTTTCCATTCCCTTGGTGATGTGGGCCCTCCGGTGAGTGTCTGATCCTCTTTGGGTTCCTCACACTTTTGTGTGGTTGGCCCTCTGCTGTGAGGTCACTCCTGCCTGGCTGGCACACCCCGCATTGGCGACATCGGCCTTCTGGTAGCAGTTGGAGCTTGCTGGGAGCCTCCTCTCCTCAGTGATGAGGGCCCTCTGGCGTCCGGCCCTAACTGCTGGGCTCCCCACATTTTCTGATGTGTGCCCACTGGTGCGATGACACTCCTGCTTGGTTCCCTTCCCCATGGGGATGTGGGCCTTGTGCTCTGAGGTTACAACGGCTGGGTTTCTAACAGTATCACGATGAGGGCCCTCTGTTGTGAGTTCATCACTGCCTGGATCCCATAGCCTCGGTGCTCTGGGCCGCCTGCTGGGATGTTCCAACTGCTGGATTCCTCACCTTTTTTATACAATGGGCCATGTGTTTTGAGGTTAATCCTGCCTGCCTCGCTCCGAGACCCATAGTGATGTGGGTCCTCTGGTTTGAGGCCACATGTGCTGGGTACCTCAACTTTCGATGATGTGGCCCCACGGGTGTGAGGACACTCCTGCCTGGTTCCCAGCCCCTTGCTTATGTGGGCACCCTGGTGAGAGTCTGATCCTGACTGGGTTCCTTACCCTTCTGTGAGGTGGGCCCTCTGATGTGAGGTCACTCCTGCCTGGATGTCTCATGTCGCCTTGGCGACGTAGGCCCTCTGTTGGCCACTGAAGCATGCTGGGAGCCTCCTACCCTCTTTAATAAGGGCCCTGGAAGAAACGCATATGCCCTTTTTGAGCAAGTGCATCATTGTCGAGGTTCTGCCTCTTCTCCTATACTTTCAGAGGACTTCCCGTCTACCTCCTGAAATCGTATTCCTGGAATTCTGCCCCGTGTTCAAGTCCTCTTTGCAGCCTTACTTCAATATATTTTTGGACGATAGCTGTCATTTATAACTCTGCAGGTTTGTGAATTACAGTGCCCCTGAGCTCCTTTCTTCAACTCGCTTTCTTGGGAGCTGGCCGCAAAACCGCAGGATTGCTTCAGGCCCTAATCTGGTTCCGGCACGGCATGCTGAGCCTTTGGCTAATTCCTCTTCCTGGTGGGAAATGAGCGTTAAATTTGCTCGTGCAGACACCTACAGCTAATCTCTCATTGGTTCTCCCTATTCCTGTTCATTTTGCGCAGAAATTCCAAACTGTGCCAAACAGGAGGTTAAAGGCACTGACTCTCCAAGTGGGGAGAGTGTTAGTAAAGCGTCTGGAATGGTAAAACCGAGTACGAGTGGACGAAAACTGAGATGCATTTAAAAAGGTTTCCCGGTCATACGGTGGACCATATTCTGGGTTGCCCATGCATGTTTTACCTGAAGGAAGAATCCCTTCAACCTGGAGAGTTGGGACCCATGGAATGGGTACCATGCAGTATGACTTCAAAGGGTTGCCTTTGCTCACCGAACGTCACCAATGCTATCAGCCCGAAGTGTCCAGCCTTATGTCTCACACAGCTCTGCGTGTAGATGTGGTAAATCCAGGTTGCATCACAAGCCCTGAATGAATTATTTAAGAATTGCTCTCTATTTCACTATCATTGTGTTTTCTTTTTGAAATTTATTTTTGATAATGGGATTTATCGGATTTTCACTGCTGCGTTTAGGCCGCTGTACACACGCTTGATTTCCTTATGGAGACATATAAATCCATGGGTTTTAAGATTCTTACTTGTCAGGTATATTCCCAGGCGTTAAGTCCGTTTCGTTGAGCAAGGAGTAGGTTTTGTGTATTATATATTTGGCTTATGGAACGGCATCTGTGCTAATTTCAATCTCTGGTTTTATGCAGCATCCCAACTGACCTTTCCCCATAAGCAAGCATAAGTTGGTTTGCTAAATTTGAGACCCTGTTCTGTTTTGTAATTCAGTTCATGGGTAGCCAAGTTTACATTCCGTGTATTAGTCATATCTTATGATGTTTCTTTTTCTGTGTGACTTATTTCTCGTAGAATCATCATACCTGAATCCACTCATTATGCCACTACGGGCCTGATGACGTAGATTTCATTGCTGAGTGATATTCCATTGTACGTGCGTACCACAACTTCTTTATCCATTTTTTGCTTTCTGGGATATTTTACTTGTACCGTAGACGAGGTTCTTGTAAACAGAGCCGTCCCAAACTCTGGGGTGGCTGTGTGTTTTTGATTTTAATTTCCCTAAGCTATAGGACCATAAGTGGAAGTGCCATAGGCTGGGTTGCTTTGTTTCCTACGTGTTTCTGGAAACACCATACACTTCTCCAGAGTGGTTGTTGGCAATTTACATCCCGCCCATCAGCATGACAAGGCTCCCTGTTCTCCATGACCTGTCCTGCCTTTCTGGATTTTACACTTTTTTCAGATGGCCATTTTGACCGGGGGTCAGTGAGACTTCATTGTAGTGCAGATTTCCTTTACACACTTGCTTGGTTGGACAAAAAGGGCGTATGCGTTTTTTCCTGAATATATTCAGGAAAAAACGCATACGCCCTTTTTGGCGAAGTGCATCGTTGTCGACATTCTGCCTCTTTTCCTATGCTTTTAGTACAATTCCAGTCTACCCCCTGAAATCGTTTTCCTGAAATTCTGCCCCGCTTTCAAGTCCTCTTGAAAGACTTATTTCAATACATTTTTGGACGATAGCTGTCATTCATAACTCTGCAGGTTTGTGAATTACAGTGCCCCTGAGCTCATGTCTTCAACTCGTTTTCTTGTGAGCTGGCCGCAAAACCGCAGGATTGCTTCAGGCCGTAATATGTTACCGGCCGGGCACGCTGAGCATTTGGTTAATTCCACTTCCTGGTGGGAAATGATCGTTCAATTTGCCCATGCAGACACCAACAGCTAGTCTCTCATTGGTTCTCCGTATGCCTGTTCATCTTGCGCAGAAATTGCAAACTGTGCCAAACAGGAGGTTAAAGGCACTGACTCTCCAAGTGGGGAGAGTGTTAGTAAAGCGTCTGGAATGGTGAACCCGAGTACCAGGGGACGAAAACTGAGATGCATTTGAAAACGTTTCCCAATCACACGGCGGACGATAGTCTGGGTTTCCCATGCATGTTTTAACTGAAGGAAGAATCCCTTAAACCTGGAGAGTTGGGAACCATGGAATGGGTACCATGCAGTATGACTTCAAAGGGTCTGCGTTTGCTCACCGAACCTCACCAATGCTATCAGCCCCAAGTGCCCAGCCTTACGTCTCACCCAGCTCTGGGTGTAGATGTGGTAAATCCAGGTTGCATCACAAGCCCTGAATGAATTATTTAAGAATTGCTCTCTATTTCGCTGTCATTGTGTTTTGTTTTTGAAATTTATTTTGGTAATGGGATTTATCGGATTTTCACTGCTGCGTTTAGGCCGCTGTACACACGCTTGATTTCCTTATGGAGACATATAAATCCATGGGTTTTAAGATTCTTACTTGTCACGTATCTTGCCAGGCGTTGAATATGGGGTGTTGAGTCCATTTCGTTGAGCAAGGAGTAGGGCTTGTCTATTATATATTTGGCTTATGGAACGGTATCTGTGCTAATTTCAATCTCTGGTTTTATGCAGCACCCCAACTCACCTTTCCCCATAAGCAAGCATAAGTTGGTTTTCTAAATTTGAGACCCTGTTCTGTTTTGTAATTCAGTTCATGTGTAGCCAAGTTCACATTCCGTGTATTAGTGATATCTTATGATGTTTCTTTTTCTGTGTGACTTATTTCTCGTAGAATCATCGTACCTGAATCCACTCATTATGCCGCTATGGGCCTGATGACGTAGATTTCATTGCTGAGTGATATTCCATTGTACGTGCGTACCACAACTTCTTTATCCATTTTTTGCTTTCTCGGATATTTTACTTGTACCGTAGACGAGGTTCTTGTAAACAGAGCCGTCCCAAACTCTGGGGTGGCTGTGTGTTTTTGATTTTAATTTCCCTAAGCTATAGGACCATAAGTGGAAGTGCCATAGGCTGTGTTGCTTTGTTTCCTACGTGTTTCTGGAAACACCATACACTTCTCCAGAGTGGTTGTTGGCAATTTACACCCCGCCCATCAGCATGACAAGGCTCCCTGTTCTCCATGACCTGTCCTGACTTTCTGGATTTTACATTTTTTTCAGATGGCCCTTTTGACCGGGGGGCAGTGAGACTTCATTGTAGTGTAGATTTCCATTACACGCTTGCTTGGTTGGCCAAAAGGGGCGTATGCGTTTTTTCCTGAATATATTCAGGAAAAAACGCATACGCCCTTTTTGGCCAAGTGCATCATTGTCGACATTCTGCCTCTTTTCCTATGCTTTTAGTACAATTCCAGTCTACCCCCTGAAATCGTTTTCCTGAAATTCTGCCCCGCTTTCAAGTCCTCTTCGAAGACTTACTTAAATATATTTTTGGACGATAGCTGTCATTCATAACTCTGCAAGTTTGTGAATTACAGTGCCCCTGAGCTCATTTCTTCAACTCGCTTTCTTGTGAGCTGGCCGCAAAACCGCAGGATTGCTTCAGGCCCTAATCTTTTTCCAGCAGGGCACGCTGAGCCTTTGGTTAATTCCTCTTCCTGGTGGGAAATGAGCGTTCCATTTGCCCGTGCAGACACCTACAGCTAGTCTCTCATTGCTTCTCCCTATTCCTATTCATCTTGCACAGAAATTGCAAACTGTGCCAAACAGGAGGTTAATGGCACTGACTCTCCAAGTGGGGAGAGTGTTAGTAAAGCGTTCAAATGTTGAACCCGAGTACCAGGGGACGAAAACTGAGATGCATTTGAAAACGTTTCCCAATCACACGGTGGACCATACTCTAGGTTT
Organism: Delphinapterus leucas; assembly: GCF_059928025.1. Classification (NCBI taxonomy): domain Eukaryota; kingdom Metazoa; phylum Chordata; class Mammalia; order Artiodactyla; family Monodontidae; genus Delphinapterus; species Delphinapterus leucas. Next base: position 1,937,879 of record NW_028322275.1, read on the forward strand.
CCCATGCATGTTTTAGCTGAAGGAAGAATCCGTTAAACCTGGAGAGTTGGGACCCATGGAATGGGTACCATGCAGTATGACTTCAAAGGGTCTGCGTTTGCTCACCGAACCTCACCAATGCTATCAGCCCGAAGTGTCCAGCCTTATGTCTCATCCAGCTCTGGGTGTAGATGTGGTAAATCCAGGTTGCATCACAAGCCCTGAATGAATTATTTAAGAATTGCTCTCTATTTCACTGTCATTGTGTTTTGTTTTAGAAATTCATTTTGATAATGGGATTTATCGGATTTTCACTGCTGCTTTTAGGCCACTGTACACATGCTTGATTTCCTTATGGAGACATATAAATCCATGGGTTTTAAGATTCTTACTTGTCAGGTATCTTCCCAGGCGTTGAATATAGGGTGTTGAGTCCATTTCGTTGAGCAAGGAGTAGGTTTTGTCTATTATATATTTGGCTTATGGAACGGTATCTGTGCTAATTTCAATCTCTGGTTTTATGCAGCATCCCAACTGACCTTTCCCCATAAGCAAGCATAAGTTGGTTTGCTAAATTTGAGACCCTTTTCTGTTTTGTAATTCAGTTCATGGGTAGCCAAGTTTACATTCCGTGTATTAGTGATAACTTATGAAGTTTCTTTTTCTGTCTGACTTATTTCTCATAGAATCATCGTACCTGAATCCACTCATTATGCCGCTACGGTCCTGAAGACGGAGATTTCATTGCTGAGTGATATTCCATTGTACGTGCGTACGAGAACTTCTTTATCCATTTTTTCCTTTCTCGGATATTTAACTTGTACCGTAGACAAGGTTTTGTAAACAGAGCCATCCCAAACTTTGGGGTGGCTGTGTGTTTTTGATTTTAATTTCCCTAAGCTATAGGACCATAAGTGGAAGTGAGATAGGCTGTGTTGCTTTGTTTCCTACATGTTTCAGGATACACCATACATTTCTCCAGAGTGGCTGTTGGCAGTTTACATCCCGCCCATCAGCATAACGAGGCTCCCTGTTCTCCATGACCTGTCCTGTCTTTCTGGAGTTTACACTTTTTTCAGATGGCCCTTTTGACCGGGGGGCAGTGAGACTTCATTGTAGTGCAGATTTCCTTTACACGCTTGCTTGGTTGGCCAAAAAGGGCGTATGCGTTTTTTCCTGAATATATTCAGGAAAAAACGCATACGCCCTTTTTGGCCAAGTGCATCATTGTTGACATTCTGCCTCTTTTCCTACGCTTTAAGTGCAATTCCAGTCTACCCCCTGAAATCGTTTTCCTGAAATTCTGCCCCGCTTTCAAGTCCTCTTTGAAGACTTACTTCAGTACTTTTTTGGACGATAGCTGTCATTCATAACTCTGCAGGTTTGTGAATTACAGTGCCCCTGAGCTCCTTTCTTCAACTCGTTTTCTTGTGAGCTGGCCGCAAAAGCGCAGGATTGCTTCAGACCCTAATATGTTTCCGGCCGGGCACGCTGAGCCTTTGGTTAATTCCTCTTCCTGGTGGGAAATGATCGTTCAATTTGCCCGTGCAGACACCAACAGGTAGTCTCTCATTGGTTCTCCCTATGCCTGTTCATCTTGCGCAGAAATTGCAAACTGTGCCAAACAGGAGGTTAAAGGCACTGACTCTCCAAGTGGGGAGAGTGTTAGTAAAGCGTCTGGAATGGTGAACCCGAGTACCAGGGGACGAAAACTGAGATGCATTTGAAAACGTTTCCCAATCACACGGCGGACGATAGTCTGGGTTTCCCATGCATGTTTTAGCTGAAGGAAGAATCCCTTAAACCTGGAGAGTTGGGACCCATGGAATGGGTACCATGCAGTATGACTTCAAAGGGTCTGCGTTTGCTCACCGAACCTCACCAATGCTATCAGCCTGAAGTGTCCAGCCTTATGTCTCACCCAGCTCTGGGTGTAGATGTGGGAAATCCAGGTTGCATCACAAGCCCTGAATGAATTATTTAAGAATTGCTCTCTATTTCACTGTCATTGTGTTTTGTTTTTGAAATTTATTTTGATAATGGGATTTATCGGATTTTCACTGCTGCGTTTAGACCACTGTACACACGCATGATTTCCTTATGGAGACATATAAATCCATGGGTTTTAAGATTCTTACTTGTCAGGTATCTTGCCATGCGTTGAATATGGGGTGTTGAGTCCATTTCGTTGAGCAAGGAGTAGGTCTTGTCTATTATATATTTGGCTTATGGAACGGTATCTGTGCTAATTTCAATCTCTGGTTTTATGCAGCATCCCAACTGACCTTTCCCCATAAGCAAGCATAAGTTGGTTTTCTAAATTTGAGACCCTGTTCTGTTTTGTAATTCAGTTCATGGGTAGCCAAGTTTACATTCCGTGTATTAGTGATATCTTATGATGTTTCTTTTTCTGTGTGACTTATTTCTCGTAGAATCATCATACCTGAATCCACTCATTATGCTGCTACGGGCCTGATAACGTAGATTTCATTGCTGAGTGATATTCCATTGTACGTGCGTACCACAACTTCTTTATCCATTTTTTACTTTCTGGGATATTTTACTTGTACCGTAGATGAGGTTCTTGTAAACAGAGCCGTCCCAAACTCTGGGGTGGCTGTGTGTTTTTGATTTTAATTTCCCTAAGCTATAGGACCATAAGTGGAAGTGCCATAGGCTGTGTTGCTTTGTTTCCTACGTGTTTCTGGAAACACCATACACTTCTCCAGAGTGGTTGTTGGCAATTTACATCCCGCCCATCAGCATGACAAGGCTCCCTGTTCTCCATGACCTGTCCTGCCTTTCTGGATTTTACACTTTTTTCAGATGGCCCTTTTGACCGGGAAGGCAGTGAGACTTCATTGTAGTGCAGATTTCCTTTACACGCTTGCTTGGTTGGCCAAAAAGTGCGTATGCGTTTTTCCCTGAATATATTCAGGAAAAAACGCATACGCACTTTTTGGCCAAGTGCATCGTTGTCGACATTCTGCCTCTTTTCCTATGCTTTTAGTACAATTCCAGTCTACCCCCTGAAATCGTTTTCCTGAAATTCGGCCCCGCTTTCAAGTCTTCTTGGAAGACTTACTTCAATACATTTTTGGACGATAGCTGTCATTCATAACTCTGCAGTTTTGTGAATTACAGTGCCCCTGAGCTCATGTCTTCAACTCGCTTTCTTGTGAGCTGGCCGCAAAACCGCAGGATTGCTTTAGCCCAAAGTCTCTTTCCGGCAGGGCACGCTGAGCCTTTGTTTAATTCCTCTTCCTGGTCGGAAATGAGCGTTCCGTTTGCCCATGCAGGCACCTACAGCTAGTCTCTCATTGGTTCTCCCTATTCCTGTACATCTTGCGCAGAAATTGCAAACTGTGCCAAACAGGAGGTTAATGGCACTGACTCTCCAAGTGGGGAGAGTGTTAGTAAAGCGTCTGGAATGGTGAACCCGAGTACCAGGGGACGAAAACTGAGATGCATTTGAAAACATTTACCCGTCACACAGTGCACTGTACTGTGGGTTTCCCATGCATGTTTTAGCTGAAGGAAGAATCCCTTAAACCTGGAGAGTTGGGACCCATGGAATGGGTACCATGCAGTATGACTTCAAAGGGTCTGCGTTTGCTCACCCAACCTCACCAATGCTATCAGCCCGAAGTGTCCAGCCTAATGTCTCACCCAGCTCTGGGTGTAGATGCGGGAAATCCAGGTTGCATCACAAGCCCTGAATGAATTATTTAAGAATTGCTCTCTATTTCACTGTCATTGTGTTTTGTTTTTGAAATTTATTTTGATAATGGGATTTATCGGATTTTCACTGCTGCATTTAGGCCGCTGGACACACGCTTGATTTCCTTATGGAGACATATAAATCCATGGGTTTTAAGATTCTTACTTGTCAGGTATCTTGCCAGGCGTTGAATATGGGGTGTTGAGTCCATTTCGTAGAGCAAGGAGTAGGTCTTGTCTATTATATATTTGGCTTATGGAACGGTATCTGTGCTAATTTCAATCTCTGGTTTTATGCAGCACCCCAACTCACCTTTCCCCATAAGCAAGCATAAGTTTGTTTTCTAAATTTGAGACCCTGTTCTGTTTTGTAATTCAGTTTATGTGTAGCCAAGTTTACATTCCGTGCATTACTGATATATTATGATGTTTCTTTTTCTGTTTGACTTATTTCTCGTAGAATCATTGTACCTGAATCCACTCATTATGCCGCTATGGGCCTGAAGACGTAGATTTCATTGCTGAGTGATATTCCATTGTACGTGCGTACCAGAACTTCTTTATCCATTTTTTCCTTTCTCGGATATTTAACTTGTACCGTAGACAAGGTTCTTGTAAACAGAGCCATCCCAAACTTTGGGGTGGCTCTGTGTTTTTGATTTCAATTTACCTAAGCTATAGGACCATAAGTGGAAGTGCCATAGGCTGTGTTGCTTTGTTTCCTACGTGTTTCAGGAAACACCATACACTTTTCCAGAGTGGCTGTTGGCAATTTAAATCCGCCCATCAGCATAACAAGGCTCCCTGTTCTCCATGACCTGTCCTGCCTTTCTGGATTTTACACTTTTTTCAGATGGCCCTTTTGACCGGGGGGCAGTGAGACTTCATTGTAGTGCAGATTTCCTTTACACGCTTGCTTGGTTGGCCAAAAAGTGCGTATGCGTTTTTTCCTGAATATATTCAGGAAAAAACGCATACGCCTTTTTTGGCCAAGTGCATCATTGTCAACATTCTGCCTCTTTTCCTATGCTTTAAGTGCAATTCCAGTCTACCCCCTGAAATCGTTTTCCTGAAATTCTGCCCCACTTTCAAGTCCTCTTCGAAGACTTACTTCTATACATTTTTGGACGATAGGTGTCATTCATAACTCTGCAGGTTTGTGAATTACAGTGCCCCTGAGCTCCTTCAACTCGCTTTCTTGTGAGCTGGCCGCAAAACCGCAGGATTGCTTCAGGCCCTAATCTCTTTCCGCCAGGGCATGCTGAGCCTTTGTTTAATTCCTCTTCCTGGTCAGAAATGAGCGTTCCTTTTGCCCGTGCAGACACCTACAGCTAGTCTCTCATTTCTTCTCCCTATTCCTGTACATCTTGCGCAGAAATTGCAAACTGTGCCAAACAGGAGGTTAATGGCACTGACTCTCCAAGTAGGGAGAGTGTTAGTAAAGCGTCTGGAATGGTGAACCCGAGTACCAGGGGACGATAACTGAGATGCATTTGAAAACGTTTCCCGGTCACACAGTGCACTGTACTGTGGGTTTCCCATGCATGTCTTAGCTGAAGGAAGAATTCCTTAAACATGGAGAGTTGGGACCCATGGAATGGTTACCCTGCAGTATGAATTCAAAGGGTCTGCATTTGCTCACCGAACCTCACTAATGCTATCAGCCCGAAGTGTCCAGCCTTATGTCTCACCCAAATCTGGGTGTAGATGTGGTAAATCCAGGTTGCATCACAAGCCCTGAATGAATTATTTAAGAATTGCTCTCTATTTCACTGTCATTGTGTTTTGTTTTTGAAATTTATTTTGATAATGGGATTTATCGGATTTTCACTGCTGCGTTTAGGCTGCTGTACACACGCTTGATTTCCTTATGGAGACATATAAATCCATGGGTTTTAAGATTCTTACCTGTCAGGTATCTGGCCAGGCGTTGAATATGGGGTGTTGAGTCCATGTCGTTGAGCAAGGAGTAGGTCTTGTCTATTATATATTTGGCTTATGGAACGGTATCTGTGCTAATTTCAATCTCTTGTTTTATGCAGCACCCCAACTCACCTTTCCCCATAAGCAAGCATAAGTTGGTTTTCTAAATTTGAGACCCTGTTCTGTTTTGTAATTCAGTTCATGGGTAGCCAAGTTTACATTCCGTGTATTAGTGATATCTTATGATGTTTCTTTTTCTGTGTGACTTATTTCTCGTAGAATCATCATACCTGAATCCACTCATTATGCCGCTACGGGCCTGATGACGTAGATTTCATTGCTGAGTGATATTCCATTGTACGTGCGTACCACAACTTCTTTATCCATTTCTTACTTTCTGGGATATTTTACTTGTACCGTAGACGAGGTTCTTGTAAACAGAGCCGTGCCAAACTCTGGGGTGGCTGTGTGTTTTTGATTTTAATTTCCCTAAGCTATAGGACCATAAGTGGAAGTGCCATAGGCTGTGTTGCTTTGTTTCCTACGTGTTTCTGGAAACACCATACACTTCTCCAGAGTGGTTGTTGGCAATTTACATCCCGCCCATCAGCATGACAAGGCTCCCTGTTCTCCATGACCTGTCCTGCCTTTCTGGATTTTACACTTTTTTCAGATGGCCCTTTTGACCAGGGGGCAGTGAGACTTCATTGTAGTGCAGATTTCCTTTACACGCTTGCTTGGTTGGCCAAAAAGGGCGTATGCGTTTTTCCCTGAATATATTCAGGAAAAAACGCATACGCCCTTTTTGGCCAAGTGCATCGTTGTCGACATTCTGCCTCTTTTCCTATGCTTTTAGTACAATTCCAGTCTACCCCCTGAAATCGTTTTCCTGAAATTCTGTCCCGCTTACAAGTCCTCTTGGAAGACTTACTTCAATACAGTTTTGGACGATAGCTGTCATTCATAACTCTGCAGGTTTGTGAATTAGAGTGCCGTGAGCTCATGTCTTCAACTCGCTTTCTTGTGAGCTGGCCGCAAAACCGCAGGATTGCTTCAGGCCCTAATCTGTTTCCGGCATGGCACGCTGAGCCTTTGGTTAATTCCTTTCCTGGTGGGAAATGAGCGTTCAATTTGCCCGTGCAGACACCAACAGCTAGTCTCTCATTGGTTCTCCCTATGCCTGTTCATCTTGCGCAGAAATTGCAAACTGTGCCAAACAGGAGGTTAAATGCACTGACTCTCCAAGTGGGGAGAGTGTTAGTAAAGCGTCTGGAATGGTGAAACCAAGTACCAGGGGACGAAAACTGAGATGCATTTGAAAACGTTTCCCAAACACACAGCGGACGATAGTCTGGGTTTCCCATGCATGTTTTAGCTGAAGGAAGAATCCCTTAAACCTGGAGAGTTGGGACCTATGGAATGGGTACCATGCAGTATGAATTCAAAGGGTCTGCGTTTGCTCACCGAACCTCACCAATGCTATCAGCCCGAAGTGCCCAGCCTTATGTCTCACCCAGCTCTGGGTGTAGATGTGGAAAATCCAGGTTGCATCACAAGCCCTGAATGAATTATTTAAGAATTGCTCTCTATTTCACTGTCATTGTGTTTTGTTTTTGAAATTTATTTTGATAATGGGATTTATCGGATTTTCACTGCTTCGTTTAGGCCGCTGTACACACGCTTGATTTCCTTATGGAGACATATAAATCCATGGGTTTTAAGATTCTTACTTGTCAGGTATCTTGCCAGGCGTTGAATATGGGGTGTTGAGTCCATTTCGTTGAGCAAGGAGTAGGGCTTGTCTATTATATATTTGGCTTATGGAACGGTATCTGTGCTAATTTCAATCTCTGGTTTTATGCAGCACCCCAACTCACCTTTCCCCATAAGCAAGAATAAGTTGGTTTTCTAAATTTGAGACCCTGTTCTGTTTTGTAATTCAGTTCATGTGTAGCCAACTTTACATTCCGTGTATTAGTGATATCTTATGATGTTTCTTTTTCTGTGTGACTTATTTCTCGTAGAATCATCGTACCTGAATCCATTCATTATGCCGCTACGGGCCTGATGACGTAGATTTCATTGCTGAGTGATATTCCATTGTACGTGCGTACCACAACTTCTTTATCCATTTTTTGCTTTCTGGGATATTTTACTTGTACCATAGACGAGGTTCTTGTAAACAGAGCCGTCCCAAACTCTGGGGTGGCTGTGTGTTTTTGATTTTAATTTCCCTAAGCTATAGGACCATAAGTGGAAGTGCCATAGGCTGTGTTGCTTTGTTTCCTACGTGTTTCTGGAAACACCATACACTTCTCCAGAGTGGTTGTTGGCAATTTACATCCCGCCCATCAGCATGACAAGGCTCCCTGTTCTCCATGACCTGTCTTGACTTTCTGGATTTTACATTTTTTTCAGATGGCCCTTTTGACCGGGGGGCAGTGAGACTTCATTGTAGTGCAGATTTCCATTACACGCTTGCTTGGTTGGCCAAAAATTGCGTATGCGTTTTTTCCTGAATATATTCAGGAAAAAACGCCTACACCCTTTTTGGCCAAGTGCATCATTGTCGACATTCTGCCTCTTTTCCTATGCTGTTAGTACAATTCCAGTCTACCCCCTGAAATCGTTTTCCTGAAATTCTGCCCCGCTTTCAAGTCCTCTTCGAAGACTTACTTCAATACATTTTTGGACGATAGCTGTCATTCATAACTCTGCAGGTTTGTGAATTACAGTGCCCTGAGCTCATGTCTTCAACTCGCTTTCTTGTGAGCTGGCCGCAAAACCGCAGGATTGCTTCAGGCCCTAATCTGTTTCCGGCAGGGCACGCTGAGCCTTTGTTTAATTTCTCTTCCTGGTGGGAAATGAGCGTTCCATTTGCCCGTGCAGACACCTACAGATAGTCTCTCATTGCTTCTCCCTATTCCTGTTCATCTTGCGCAGAAATTGCAAACTGTGCCAAACAGGAGGTTAATGGAACTGACTCTCCCAGTGGGGAGAGTGTTAGTAAAGCGTTCAAATGTTGAACCCGAGTACCAGGGGACGAAAACTGAGATGCATTTGAAAACGACTCCCAATCACATGGTGGACCATACTCTGGGTTTCCCATGCATGTTTTAGCTGAAGGAAGAATCCCTTAAACCTGGAGAGTTGGGACCCATGGAATGGGTACCATGCAGTATGACTTCAAAGGGTCTGCGTTTGTTCACCGAACCTCACCAATGCTATCAGCCCGAAGTGTCCAGCCTTATGTCTCATCCAGCTCTGGGTGTAGATGTGGTAAATCCAGGTTGCATCACAAGCCCTGAATGAATTATTTAAGAATTGCTCTCTATTTCACTGTCATTGTGTTTTGTTTTTAAAATTCATTTTGATAATGGGATTTATCGGATTTTCACTGCTGCTTTTAGGCCACTGTACACACGCTTGATTTCCTTATAGAGACATATAAATCCATGGGTTTTAAGATTCTTACTTGTCAGGTATCTTGCCAGGCGTTGAATATGGGGTGTTGAGTCCATTTCGTTGAGCAAGGAGTAGGGCTTGTCTATTATATATTTGGCTTATGGAACGGTATCTGTGCTAATTTCAATCTCTGGTTTTATGCAGCACCCCAACTCACCTTTCCCCATAAGAAAGCATAAGTTGGTTTTCTAAATTTGAGACCCTGTTCTGTTTTGTAATTCAGTTCATGTGTAGCCAAGTTTACATTCCGTGTATTAGTGATATCTTATGATGTTTCTTTTTCTGTGTGACTTATTTCTCGTACAATCATCGTGCCTGAATCCACTCATTATGCCGCTACGGCCCTGATGACGTACATTTCATTGCTGAGTGATATTCCATTGTATGTGCGTACCACAACTTCTTTATCCATTTTTTGCTTTCTGGGATATTTTACTTGTACCATAGACGAGGTTCTTGTAAACAGAGCCGTCCCAAACACTGGGGTGGCTGTGTGTTTTTGATTTTAATTTCCCTAAGCTATAGGACCATAAGGGGAAGTGACATAGGCTGTGTTGCTTTGTTTCCTACGTGTTTCTGGAAACACCATACACTTCTCCAGAGTGGTTGTTGGCAATTTACATCCCGCCCATCAGCATGACAAGGCTCCCTGTTCTCCATGACCTGTCTTGACTTTCTGGATTTTACATTTTTTTCAGATGGCCCTTTTGACCGGGGGGCAGTGAGACTTCATTGTAGTGCAGATTTCCTTTACACGCTTGCTTGGTTGGCCCAAAAGGGCGTATGCGTTTTTTCCTGAATATATTCAGGAAAAAACGCATACGCCCTTTTTGGCCAAGTGCATCATTGTTGACATTCTGCCTCTTTTCCTACGCTTTAAGTGCAATTCCAGTCTACCCCCTGAAATCGTTTTCCTGAAATTCTGCCCCGCTTTCAAGTCCTCTTTGAAGACTTACTTCAGTACATTTTTGGACGATAGCTGTCATTCATAACTCTGCAGGTTTGTGAATTACAGTGCCCCTGAGCTCCTTTCTTCAACTCCTTTTCTTGTGAGCTGGTCGCAAAACCGCAGGATTGCTTCAGGCCCTAATATGTTTCCGGCCGGGCACGCTGAGCCTTTGGTTAATTCCTCTTCCTGGTGGGAAATGATCGTTCAATTTGCCGGTGCAGACACCAACAGCTAGTCTCTCATTGGTTCTCCCTATGCCTGTTCATCTTGCGCAGAAATTGCAAACTGTGCCAAACAGGAGGTTAAATGCACTGACTCTCCAAGTGGGGAGAGTGTTAGTAAAGCGTTCAAATGTTGAACCCGAGTACCAGGGGACGAAAACTGAGATGCATTTGAAAACGTTTCCCAATCACACGGTGGACGATAGTCTGGGTTTCCCATGCATGTTTTAGCTGAAGGAAGAATCCCTTAAACCTGGAGAGTTGGGACCCCTGGAATGGGTACCATGCAGTATGACTTCAAAGGGTCTGCGTTTGCTCACCGAACCTCACCAATGCTATCAGCCCGAAGTGTCCAGCCTTATGTCTCACCCAGCTCTGGTTGTAGATGTGGTAAATCCAGGTTGCATCACAAGCCCTGAATGAATTATTTAAGAATTGCTCTCTATTTCACTGTCATTTTGTTTTGTTTTTGAAATTTATTTTGATAATGGGATTTATCGGATTTTCACTGCTGCGTTTAGGCCGCTGTACACACGCTTGATTTCCTTATGGAGACATATAAATCCATGGGTTTTAAGATTCTTACTTGTCAGGTATCTTGCCAGGCGTTGAATATGGGGTGTTGAGTCCATTTCGTTGAGCAAGGAGTAGGGCTTGTCTATTATATATTTGGCTTATGGAACGGTACCTGTGCTAATTTCAATCTCTGGTTTTATGCAGCACCCCATCTCACCTTTCCCCATAAGCAAGCATAAGTTGGTTTTCTAAATTTGAGACCCTGTTCTGTTTTGTAATTCAGTTCATGTGTAGCCAACTTTACATTCCGTGTATTAGTGATATCTTATGATGTTTCTTTTTCTGTGTGACTTATTTCTCGTAGAATCATCGTACCTGAATCCACTCATTATGCCGCTACGGGCCTGATGACGTAGATTTCATTGCTGAGTGATATTCCATTGTACGTGCGTACCACAACTTCTTTATACATTTTTTGCTTACTGGGATATTTTACTTGTACCGTAGACGAGGTGCTTGTAAACAGAGCCGTCCCAAACTCTGGGGTGGCTGTGTGTTTTTGAATTTAATTTCCCTAAGCTATAGGACCATAAGTGGAAGTGCCATAGGCTGTGTTGCTTTGTTTCCTACGTGTTACTGGAAACAGCATACACTTCTCCAGAGTGGTTGTTGGCAATTTACATCCCGCCCATCACCATGACAAGGCTCCCTGTTCTCCATGACCTGTCCTGACTTTCTGGATTTTACATTTTTTTCAGATGGCCCTTTTGACCAGGGGGCAGTGAGACTTCATTGTAGTGCCAATTTCCTTTACACGCTTGCTTGGTTGGCCAAAAAGTGCGTATGCGTTTTTTCCTGAATATATTCAGGAAAAAACGCATACGCCCTTTTTGGCCAAGTGCATCATTGTCAACATTCTGCCTCTTTTCCTATGCTTTAAGTGCAATTCCACTCTAACCCCTGAAATCGTTTTCCTGAAATTCTGCCCCGCTTTCAAGTCCTCTTCGAAGACTTACTTCTATACATTTTTGCACGATAGGTGTCATTCATAACTCTGCAGGTTTGTGAATTACAGTGCCCCTGAGCTCCTTTCTTCAACTCGCTTTCTTGTGAGCTGGCCGCAAAACCGCAGGATTGCTTCAGGCCCTAGTCTCTTTCCAGCAGGGCACGCTGAGCTTTTGTTTAATTCATCTTCATGGTGGGAAATGAGCGTTCCATTTGCCCGTGCCGACACCTACAGCTAGTCTCTCATTGCTTCTCCCTATGCCTGTTCATCTTGCGCAGAAATTGCAAAGTGTGCCAAACAGGAGGTTAAATGCACTGACTCTCCAAGTGGGGAGAGTGTTAGTAAAGCGTCTGGAATGGTGAACCCGAGTACCAGGGGACGAAAACTGAGATGCATTTGAAAACGTTTCCCAATCCCATGGTGGACCATACTATGGGTTTCCCATGCATGTTTTAGCTGAAGGAAGAATCCCTTAAACCTGGAGAGTTGGGACCTATGGAATGGGTACCATGCAGTATGACTTCAAAGGGTCTGCGTTTGCTCACCGAACCTCACCAATGCTATCAGCCTGAAGTGTCCAGCCTTATGTCTCATCCAGCTCTGGGTGTAGATGTGGTAAATACAGGTTGCATCACAAGCCTTGAATGAATTATTTAAGAATTGCTGTCTATTTCACTGTCATTGTGTTTTGTTTTTGAAATTCATTTTGATAATGGGATTTATCGGATTTTCACTGCTGCTTTTAGGCCACTGTACACACGGTTGATTTCCTTATGGAGACATATAAATCCATGGGTTTTAAGAGTCTTACTTGTCAGGTATCTTCCCAGGCGTTGAATATTGGGTGTTGAGTCCATTTCGTTGAGCAAGGAGTAGGTTTTGTCTATTATATATTTGGCTTATGGAACGGTATCTGTGCTAATTTCAATCTCTGGTTTTATGCAACATCCCAACTGACCTTTCCCCATAAGCAAGCATAAGTTGGTTTGCTAAATTTGAGACCCTGTTCTGTTTTGTAATTCAGTTCATGGGTAGCCAAGTTTACATTCCGTGTATTAGTGATAACTTATGATGTTTCTTTTTCTGTCTGACTTGTTTCTCATAGAATCATCATACCTGAATCCACTCATTATGCCGCTACGGTCCTGATGACGTAGATTTCATTGCTGAGAGATATTCCATTGTACGTGCGTACCACAACTTCTTTATCCATTTTATGCTTTCTCGGATATTTAACTTCTACCGTAGATGAGGTTCTTGTAAACAGAGCCATCCCAAACTCTGGGGTGGCTGTGTGTTTCTGATTTTAATTTCCCTAAGCTATAGGACCATAAGTGGAAGTGCCATAGGCTGTGTTGCTTTGTTTCCTACGTGTTTCTGGAAACACCATACACTTCTCCAGAGTGGTTGTTGGCAATTTACATCCCGCCCATCAGCATGACAAGGCTCCCTGTTCTCCATGACCTGTCCTGCCTTTCTGGATTTTACACTTTTTTCAGATGGCCCTTTTGACCGGGGGGGCAGTGAGACTTCCTTGTAGTGCAGAGTTCCTTTACACGCTTGCTTGGTTGGCCAAAAAGGGCGTATGCGTTTTTTCCTGAATATATTCAGGAAAAAACGCATACGCCCTTTTTGGCCAAGTGCATCGTTGTCGACATTCTGCCTCTTTTCCTATGCTTTTACTACAATTCCAGTCTACCCCCTGAAATCGTTTTCCTGAAATTCTGCCCCGCTTTCAAGTCCTCTTGGAAGACTTAATTCAATACATTTTTGGACGATAGCTGTCATTCATAACTCTGCAGGTTTGTGAATTACAGTGCGCCTGAGCTCCTTTCTTCAACTCGCTTTCTTGTGAGCTGGCCGCAAAACCGCAGGATTGCTTCAGGCCATAATCTCTTTCCAGCAGGGCACGCTGAGCCTTTGGTTAATTCCTCTTCCTGGTGGGAAATGAGCGTTCCATTTGCCCGTGCAGACACCAACATCTAGTCTCTCATTGGTTCTCCCTATGCCTGTTCATCTTGCGCAGAAATTGCAAACTGTGCCAAACAGGAGGTTAAAGGCACTGACTCTCCAAGTGGGGAGAGTGTTAGTAAAGCGTCTGGAATGGTGAACCCGAGTACCAGGGGACGAAAACTGAGATGCATTTGAAAACGTTTCCCAATCACACGGTGGACCATACTATGGGTTTCCCATGCATGTTTTAGCTGAAGGAAGAATCCCTTAAACCTGGAAATTTGGGACCCATGGAATGGGTACCATGCAGTATGTCTTCAAAAGGTCTGCGTTTGCTCACCGAACCTCACCAGTGCTATCAGCCCGAAGTGTCCAGCCGTATGTCTCACCCAGCTCTGGGTGTAGATGTGGGAAATCCAGGTTGCATCACAAGCCCTGAATGAATTATTTAAGAATTGCTCTCTATTTAACTGTCATTGTGTTTGTTTTTGAAATTTATTTTGATAATGGGATTTATCGGATTTTCACTGCTGCGTTTAGGCCGCTGTACACACGCTTGATTTCCTTATGGAGACATATAAATCCATGGGTTTTAAGATTCTTACTTGTCAGGTATCTTGCCAGGCGTTGAATATGGGGTGTTGAGTCCTTTTCGTTGAGCAAGGTGTAGGTCTTGTCTATTATATATTTGGCTTATGGAACGGTATCTGTGCTAATTTCAATCTCTGGTTTTATGCAGCACCCCAACTCACCTTTCCCCATAAGCAAGCATAAGTTGGTTTTCTAAATTTGAGACCCTGTTCTGTTTTGTAATTCAGTTCATGGGTAGCCAAGTTTACATTCCGTGTATTAGTGATATCTTATGATGTTTCTTTTTCTGTGTGACTTATTTCTCGTAGAATCATCATACCTGAATCCACTCATTATGCCGCTACGGGCCTGAAGACGTAGATTTCATTGCTGAGTGATATTCCATTGTACGTGCGTACCAGATATTCTTTATCCATTTTTTCCTTTCTCGGATATTTAACTTGTACCGTAGAAAAGGTTCTTGTAAACAGAGCCATCCCAAACTTTGGGGTGGCTGTGTGTTTGTGATTTTAATTACCCTAAGCTATAGGACCATAGTGGAAGTGACATAGGCTGTGTTGCTTTGTTTCCTACGTGTTTCAGGATACACCATACATTTCTCCAGAGTGGCTGTTGGCAATTTACATCCCGCCCATCAGCATAACAAGGCTCCCTGTTCTCCAAGACCTGTTCTGCCTTTCTGGATTTTACACTTTTTTCAGATGGCCCTTTTGACCGGGGGGCAGTGAGACTTCATTGTAGTGCAGATTTCCTTTACACGCTTGCTTGGTTGGCCAAAAAGGGCGTATGCGTTTTTTCCTGAATATATTCAGGAAAAATCGCATACGCCCTTTTTGGCCAAGTGCATCATTTTCGACATTCTGCCTCTTTTCCTATGCTTTAAGTGCAATTCCAGTCTACCCCCTGAAATCGTTTTCCTGAAATTCTGCCCCGCTTTCAAGTCCTCTTTGAAGACTTACTTCAGTACATTTTTGGACGATAGCTGTCATTCATAACTCTGCATGTTTGTGAATTACAGTGCCCCTGAGCTCCTTTCTTCAACTCCTTTTCTTGTGAGCTGGCCGCAAAACCGCACGATTGCTTCAGGCACTAATATGTTTCCGGCCGGGCACGCTGAGCCTTTGGGTAATTCCTCTTCCTGGTGGGAAATGATCGTTCAATTTGCCCGTGCAGACACCAACAGCTAGTCTCTCATTGCTTCTCCCTATTCCTGTTCATCTTGCGCAGAAATTGCAAACTGTGCCAAACAGGAGGTTAATGGCACTGACTCTCCAAGTGGGGAGAGTGTTAGTAAAGCGTTCAAATGTTGAACCCGAGTACCAGGGGACGAAAACTGAGATGCATTTGAAAACGTTTCCCAATCACACGGTGGACCATACTCTGGGTTTCCCATGCATGTTTTAGCTGAAGGAAGAATCCCTTAAACCTGGAGAGTTGGGACCCATGGAATGGGTACCATGCAGTATGACTTCAAAGGGTCTGCGTTTGCTCACCGAACCTCACCAATGCTATCAGCCCGAAGTGTCCAGCCTTATGTCTCATCCAGCTCTGGGTGTAGATGTGGTAAATACAGGTTGCATCACAAGCCCTGAATGAATTATTTAAGAATTGCTCTCTATTTCACTGTCATTGTGTTTTGTTTTTGAAATTCATTTTGATAATGGGATTTATCGGATTTTCACTGCTGCTTTTAGGCCACTGTACACACGCTTGATTTCCTTATGGAGACATATAAATCCATGGGTTTTAAGATTCTTACTTGTCAGGTATCTTCCCAGGCGTTGAATATAGGGTGTTGAGTCCATTTCGTTGAGCAAGGAGTAGGTTTTGTCTATTATATATTTGGCTTATGGAACGGTATCTGTGCTAATTTCAATCTCTGGTTTTATGCAGCATCCCAACTGACCTTTCCCCATAAGCAAGCATAAGTTGGTTTGCTAAATTTGAGACCCTGTTCTGTTTTGTAATTCAGTTCATGGGTAGCCAAGTTTACATTCCGTGTATTAGTGATAACTTATGATGTTTCTTTTTCTGTCTGAATTATTTCTCATAGAATCATCGTACCTGAATCCACTCATTTTGCCGCTGCGGTCCTGATGACGTAGATTTCATTGCTGAGTGATATTCCATTGTACGTGCGTACCACAACTTCTTTATCCATTTTATGCTTTCTGGGATATTTAACTGCTACCATAGATGAGGTTCTTGTAAACAGAGCCATCCCAAACTTTGGGGTGGCTGTGTGTTTTTGATTATAATTTCCCTAAGCTATAGGACCATTAGTGGAAGTGCCATAGGCTGTGTTGCTTTGTTTCCTACATGTTTCAGGAAACACCATACACTTTTCCAGAGTGGCTGTTGGCAATTTAAATCCGCCCATCAGCATAACAAGGCTCCCTGTTCTCCATGACCTGTCCTGCCTTTCTGGATTTTACACTTTTTTCAGATGGGCCTTTTGACCGGGGGGCAGTGAGACTTCATTGTAGTGCAGATTTCCTTTACACGCTTGCTTGGTTGGCCAAAAAGTGCGTATGCGTTTTTTCCTGAATATATTCAGGAAAAAACGCATACGCCCTTTTTGGCCAAGTGCATCATTGTCAACATTCTGCCTCTTTTCCTATGCTTTAAGTGCAATTCCAGTCTACCCCCTGAAATCGTTTTCCTGAAATTCTGCCCCGCTTTCACGTCCTCTTCGAAGACTTACTTCTATACATTTTTGGACGATAGGTGTCATTCATAACTCTGCAGGTTTGTGAATTACAGTGCCCCTGAGCTCCTTTCTTCAACTCGCTTTCTTGTGAGCTGGCCGCAAAACCGCAGGATTGCTTCAGGCCCTAGTCTCTTTCCCGCAGGGCACGCTGAGCCTTTGGTTAATTCCACTTCCTGGTGGGAAATGAGCGTTCCATTTGCCCGTGCAGACACCTACAGCTAGTCTCTCATTGCTTCTCCCTATGCCTGTTCATCTTGCGCAGAAATTGCAAAGTGTGCCAAACAGGAGGTTAAATGCACTGACTCTCCAAGTGGGGAGAGTGTTAGTAAAGCGTCTGGAATGGTGAACCCGAGTACCAGGGGACGAAAACTGAGATGCATTTGAAAACGTTTCCCAATCACACGGTGGACCATACTATGGGTTTCCCATGCATGTTTTAGCTGAAGGAAGAATCCCTTAAACCTGGAAATTTGGGACCCATGGAATGGGTACCATGCAGTATGACTTCAAAGGGTCTGCGTTTGCTCACCGAACCTCACCAATGCTATCACCCCGAAGTGTCCAGCCTTATGTCTCACCCAGCTCTGGGTGTAGATGTGGTAAATCCAGGTTGCATCACAAGCCCTGAATGAAATATTTAAGAATTGCTCTCTATTTCACTGTCATTTTGTTTTGTTTTTGAAATTTATTTTGATAATGGGATTTATCGGATTTTCACTGCTGCGTTTAGGCCGCTGTACACACGCTTGATTTCCTTATGGAGACATATAAATCCATGGGTTTTAAGATTCTTACTTGTCAGGTATCTTGCCAGGCGTTGAATATGGGGTATTGAGTCCATTTCGTTGAGCAAGGAGTAGGTCTTGTCTATTATATATTTGGCTTATGGAATGGTATCTCTGCTAATTTCAATCTCTGGTTTTATGCAGCACCCCAACTCACCTTTCCCCATAAGCAAGCATAAGTTGGTTTTCTAAATTTGAGACCCTGTTCTGTTTTGTAAATCAGTTCAGGGGTAGCCAAGTTTACATTCCGTGTATTAGTCATATCTTATGATGTTTCTTTTTCTGTGTGACTTATTTCTCGTAGAATCATCGTACCTGAATCCACTCATTATGCCGCTATGGAGCTGATGACGTAGATTTCATTGCTGAGTGATATTCCATTGTACGTGCGTACCACAACTTCTTTATCCATTTTTTACTTTCTGGGATATTTTACTTGTACCGTAGACGAGGTTCTTGTAAACAGAGCCGTCCCAAACTCTGGGGTGGCTGTGTGTTTTTGATTTTAATTTCCCTAAGCTATAGGACCATAAGTGGAAGTGCCATAGGCTGTGTTGCTTTGCTTCCTACGTGTTTCTGGAAACACCATACACTTCTCCAGAGTGGTTGTTGGAAATTTACATCCCGCCCATCAACATGACAAGGCTCCCTGTTCTCCATGACCTGTCCAGCCTTTCTGGATTTTACACTTTTTTCAGATGGCCCTTTTGACCGGGGGGCAGTGAGACTTCATTGTAGTGCAGATTTCCTTTACACGCTTGCTTGGTTGGCCCAAAAGGGCGTAAGCGTTTTTTCCTGAATATATTCAGGGAAAAACGCATACGCCCTTTTTGGCCAAGTGCATCATTGTTGACATTCTGCCTCTTTTCCTACGCTTTAAGTGCAATTCCAGTCTACCCCCTGAAATCGTTTTCCTGAAATTCTGCCCCGCTTTCAAGTCCTCTTTGAAGACTTACTTCAGTACATTTTTGGACGATAGCTGTCATTCATAACTCTGCAGGTTTGTGAATTACAGTGCCCCTGAGCTCCTTTCTTCAACTCCTTTTCTTGTGAGCTGGCCGCAAAACCGCACGATTGCTTCAGGCACTAATATGTTTCCGGCCGGGCACGCTGAGCCTTTGGGTAATTCCTCTTCCTGGTGGGAAATGATCGTTCAATTTGCCCGTGCAGACACCAACAGCTAGTCTCTCATTGCTTCTCCCTATTCCTGTTCATCTTGCGCAGAAATTGCAAACTGTGCCAAACAGGAGGTTAATGGCACTGACTCTCCAAGTGGGGAGAGTGTTAGTAAAGCGTTCAAATGTTGAACCCGAGTACCAGGGGACGAAAACTGAGATGCATTTGAAAACGTTTCCCAATCACACGGTGGACCATACTCTGGGTTTCCCATGCATGTTTTAGCTGAAGGAAGAATCCCTTAAACCTGGAGAGTTGGGACCCATGGAATGGGTACCATGCAGTATGACTTCAAAGGGTCTGCGTTTGCTCACCGAACCTCACCAATGCTATCAGCCCGAAGTGTCCAGCCTTATGTCTCATCCAGCTCTGGGTGTAGATGTGGTAAATACAGGTTGCATCACAAGCCCTGAATGAATTATTTAAGAATTGCTCTCTATTTCACTGTCATTGTGTTTTGTTTTTGAAATTCATTTTGATAATGGGATTTATCGGATTTTCACTGCTGCTTTTAGGCCACTGTACACACGCTTGATTTCCTTATGGAGACATATAAATCCATGGGTTTTAAGATTCTTACTTGTCAGGTATCTTCCCAGGCGTTGAATATAGGGTGTTGAGTCCATTTCGTTGAGCAAGGAGTAGGTTTTGTCTATTATATATTTGGCTTATGGAACGGTATCTGTGCTAATTTCAATCTCTGGTTTTATGCAGCATCCCAACTGACCTTTCCCCATAAGCAAGCATAAGTTGGTTTGCTAAATTTGAGACCCTGTTCTGTTTTGTAATTCAGTTCATGGGTAGCCAAGTTTACATTCCGTGTATTAGTGATAACTTATGATGTTTCTTTTTCTGTCTGAATTATTTCTCATAGAATCATCGTACCTGAATCCACTCATTTTGCCGCTGCGGTCCTGATGACGTAGATTTCATTGCTGAGTGATATTCCATTGTACGTGCGTACCACAACTTCTTTATCCATTTTATGCTTTCTGGGATATTTAACTGCTACCATAGATGAGGTTCTTGTAAACAGAGCCATCCCAAACTTTGGGGTGGCTGTGTGTTTTTGATTATAATTTCCCTAAGCTATAGGACCATTAGTGGAAGTGCCATAGGCTGTGTTGCTTTGTTTCCTACATGTTTCAGGAAACACCATACACTTTTCCAGAGTGGCTGTTGGCAATTTAAATCCGCCCATCAGCATAACAAGGCTCCCTGTTCTCCATGACCTGTCCTGCCTTTCTGGATTTTACACTTTTTTCAGATGGGCCTTTTGACCGGGGGGCAGTGAGACTTCATTGTAGTGCAGATTTCCTTTACACGCTTGCTTGGTTGGCCAAAAAGTGCGTATGCGTTTTTTCCTGAATATATTCAGGAAAAAACGCATACGCCCTTTTTGGCCAAGTGCATCATTGTCAACATTCTGCCTCTTTTCCTATGCTTTAAGTGCAATTCCAGTCTACCCCCTGAAATCGTTTTCCTGAAATTCTGCCCCGCTTTCAAGTCCTCTTCGAAGACTTACTTCTATACATTTTTGGACGATAGGTGTCATTCATAACTCTGCAGGTTTGTGAATTACAGTGCCCCTGAGCTCCTTTCTTCAACTCGCTTTCTTGTGAGCTGGCCGCAAAACCGCAGGATTGCTTCAGGCCCTAGTCTCTTTCCCGCAGGGCACGCTGAGCCTTTGGTTAATTCCACTTCCTGGTGGGAAATGAGCGTTCCATTTGCCCGTGCAGACACCTACAGCTAGTCTCTCATTGCTTCTCCCTATGCCTGTTCATCTTGCGCAGAAATTGCAAAGTGTGCCAAACAGGAGGTTAAATGCACTGACTCTCCAAGTGGGGAGAGTGTTAGTAAAGCGTCTGGAATGGTGAACCCGAGTACCAGGGGACGAAAACTGAGATGCATTTGAAAACGTTTCCCAATCACACGGTGGACCATACTATGGGTTTCCCATGCATGTTTTAGCTGAAGGAAGAATCCCTTAAACCTGGAAATTTGGGACCCATGGAATGGGTACCATGCAGTATGACTTCAAAGGGTCTGCGTTTGCTCACCGAACCTCACCAATGCTATCACCCCGAAGTGTCCAGCCTTATGTCTCACCCAGCTCTGGGTGTAGATGTGGTAAATCCAGGTTGCATCACAAGCCCTGAATGAAATATTTAAGAATTGCTCTCTATTTCACTGTCATTTTGTTTTGTTTTTGAAATTTATTTTGATAATGGGATTTATCGGATTTTCACTGCTGCGTTTAGGCCGCTGTACACACGCTTGATTTCCTTATGGAGACATATAAATCCATGGGTTTTAAGATTCTTACTTGTCAGGTATCTTGCCAGGCGTTGAATATGGGGTATTGAGTCCATTTCGTTGAGCAAGGAGTAGGTCTTGTCTATTATATATTTGGCTTATGGAATGGTATCTGTGCTAATTTCAATCTCTGGTTTTATGCAGCACCCCAACTCACCTTTCCCCATAAGCAAGCATAAGTTGGTTTTCTAAATTTGAGACCCTGTTCTGTTTTGTAAATCAGTTCAGGGGTAGCCAAGTTTACATTCCGTGTATTAGTCATATCTTATGATGTTTCTTTTTCTGTGTGACTTATTTCTCGTAGAATCATCGTACCTGAATCCACTCATTATGCCGCTATGGAGCTGATGACGTAGATTTCATTGCTGAGTGATATTCCATTGTACGTGCGTACCACAACTTCTTTATCCATTTTTTACTTTCTCGGATATTTAACTTGTACCGTAGACAAGGTTCTTGTAAACAGAGCCATCCCAAACTTTGGGGTGGCTGTGTGTTTGTGATTTTAATTTCCCTAAGCTATAGGACCATAAGTGGAAGTGACATAGGCTGTGTTGCTTTGTTTCCTACGTGTTTCAGGATACACCATACACTTCTCCAGAGTGGTTGTTGGAAATTTACATGCCGCCCATCAGCATAACAAGGCTCCCTGTTCTCCAAGACCTGTCCTGCCTTTCTGGATTTTACACTTTTTTCAGATGGCCCTTTTGACCGGGGGGCAGTGAGACTTCATTGTAGTGCAGATTTCCTTTACACGCTTGCTTGGTTGGCCAAAAAGGGCGTATGCGTTTTTTCCTGAATATATTCAGGAAAAAACGCATACGCCCTTTTTGGCCAAGTGCATCGTTGTCGACATTCTGCCTCTTTTCCTATGCTTTAAGTGCAATTCCAGTCTACCCCCTGAAATCGTTTTCCTGAAATTCTGCCCCGCTTACAAGTCCTCTTTGAAGACTTACTTCAGTACATTTTTGGACGATAGGTGTCATTCATAACTCTGCAGGTTTGTGAATTACAGTGCCCCTGAGCTCCTGTCTTCAACTCCTTTTCTTGTGAGCTGGCCGCAAAACCGCAGGATTGCTTCAGGCCCTAATATGTTTCCGGCCGGGCACGCTGAGCCTTTGGTTAATTCCTCTTCCTGGTGGGAAATGATCGTTCCATTTGCCCATGCAGACACCAACAGCTAGTCTCTCATTGGTTCTCCCTATGCCTGTCCATCTTGCGCAGAAATTGCAAACTGTGCCAAACAGGAGGTTAAAGGCACTGACTCTCCAAGTGGGGAGAGTGTTAGTAAAGCGTCTGGAATGGTGAAACCAAGTACCAGGGGACGAAAACTGAGATGCATTTGAAAACGTTTCCCAATCACACGGCGGACGATAGTCTGGGTTTCCATTGCATGTTTTAGCTGAAGGAAGAATCCCTTAAACCTGGAGAGTTGGGACCCATGGAATGGGCACCATGCAGTATGACTTCAAAGGGTCTGCGTTTGCTCACCGAACCTCACCAATGTTATCAGCCCGAAGTGCCCAGCCTTATGTCTCACCCAGCTCTGGGTGTAGATGTGGTAAATCCAGGTTGCATCCCAAGCCCTGAATGAATGATTTAAGAATTGCTCTCTATTTCACTGTCATTGTGTTTTGTTTTTGAAATTTATTTTGATAATGGGATTTATCGGATTTTCACTGCTGCGTTTAGGCCGCTGTACACACGCTTGATTTCCTTATGGAGACATATAAATCCATGGGTTTTAAGATTCTTACTTGTCAGGTATCTTGCCAGGCGTTGAATATGGGGTGTTGAGTCCATTTCGTTGAGCAAGGAGTAGGGCTTGTCTATTATATATTTGGCTTATGGAACGGTATCTGTGCTAATTTCAATCTCTGGTTTTATGCAGCACCCCAACTCACCTTTCCCCATAAGCAAGCATAAGTTGGTTTTCTAAATTGGAGACCCTGTTCTGTTTTGTAATTCAGTTTATGTGTAGCCAAGTTTACATTCCGTGTATTACTGATATATTATGATGATTCTTTTTCTGTGTGACTTATTTCTCGTAGAATCATCGTACCTGAATCCACTCATTATGCCGCTATGGGCCTGAAGACGTAGATTTCATTGCTGAGTGATATTCCATTGTACGTGCGTACCAGAACTTCTTTATCCATTTTTTCCTTTCTCGGATATTTAACTTGTACCGTAGAAAAGGTTCTTGTAAACAGAGCCATCCCAAACTTTGGGGTGGCTATGTGTTTTTGATTTTAATTTCCCTAAGCTATAGGACCATAAGTGGAAGTGACATAGGCTGTGTTGCTTTGTTTCCTACGTGTTTCAGGATACACCATACATTTCTCCAGAGTGGCTGTTGGCAATTTACATCCCGCCCATCAGCATAACAAGGCTCCCTGTTCTCCATGACCTGTCCTGTCTTTCTGGATTTTACACTTTTTTCAGATGGCCCTTTTGACCGGGGGGCAGTGAGACTTCATTGTAGTGCAGATTTCCTTTACACGCTTGCTTGGTTGGCCAAAAAGTGCGTATGCGTTTTTTCCTGAATATATACAGGAAAAAACGCATACGCCCTTTTTGGCCAAGTGCATCATTGTTGACATTCTGCCTCTTTTCCTACGCTTTAAGTGCAATTCCAGTCTACCCCCTGAAATCGTTTTCCTGAAATTCTGCCCCGCTTTCAAGTCCTCTTTGAAGACTTACTTCAGTACATTTTTGGACGATAGCTGTCATTCATAACTCTGCATGTTTGTGAATTACAGTGCCCCTGAGCTCATTTCTTCAACTCGTTTTCTTGTGAGCTGGCCGCAAAACCGCAGGATTGCTTCAGGCCGTAATATGTTTCCGGCCGGGCACGCTGAGCATTTGGTTAATTCCTCTTCCTGGTGGGAAATGATCGTTCAATTTGCCCGTGCAGACACCAACAGCTAGTCTCTCATTGCTTCTCCCTATTCCTGTTCATCTTGCGCAGAAATTGCAAACTGTGCCAGACAGGAGGTTAATGGCACTGACTCTCCAAGTGGGGAGAGTGTTAGTAAAGCGTTCAAATGTTGAACCCGAGTACCAGGGGACGAAAACTGAGATGCATTTGAAAACGTTTCCCAATCACACGGTGGACCATACTCTGGGTTTCCCATGCATGTTTTAGCTGAAGGAAGAATCCCTTAAACCTGGAGAGTTGGGACCCATGGAATGGGTACCATGCAGTATGACTTCAAAGGGTCTGCGTTTGCTTACCGAACCTCACCAATGCTATCAGCCCGAAGTGTCCAGCCTTATGTCTCATCCAGCTCTGGGTGTAGATGTGGTAAATACAGGTTGCATCACAAGCCCTGAATGAATTATTTAAGAATTGCTCTCTATTTCACTGTCATTGTGTTTTGTTTTTGAAATTCATATTGATAATGGGATTTATCGGATTTTCACTGCTGCTTTTAGGCCACTGTACACACGCTTGATTTCCTTATGGAGACATATAAATCCATGGGTTTTAAGATTCTTACTTGTCAGGTATCTTCCCAGGCGTTGAATATAGGGTGTTGAGTCCATTTCGTTGAGCAAGGAGTAGGTTTTGTCTATTATATATTTGGCTTATGGAATGGTATCTGTGCTAATTTCAATCTCTGGTTTTATGCAGCATCCCAACTGACCTTTCCCCATAAGCAAGCATAAGTTGGTTTGCTAAATTTGAGACCCTGTTCTGTTTTGTAATTCAGTTCATGGGTAGCCAAGTTTACATTCCGTGTATTAGTGATAACTTATGATGTTTCTTTTTTCTGTCTGACTTATTTCTCGTAGAATCATCGTACCTGAATCCACTCATTATGCCGCTACGGTCCTGATGACGTAGATTTCATTGCTGAGTGATATTCCATTGTACGTGCGTACCACAACTTCTTTATCCATTTTATGCTTTCTCGGATATTTAACTGCTACCGTAGATGAGGTTCTTGTAAACAGAGCCATCCCAAACTTTGGGGTGGCTGTGTGTTTTTGATTTTAATTTCCCTAAGCTATAGGACCATAAGTGGAAGTGCCATAGGCTGTGTTGCTTTGTTTCCTACATGTTTCAGGAAACACCATACACTTTTCCAGAGTGGCTGTTGGCAATTGGAATCCGCCCATCAGCATAACAAGGCTCCCTGTTCTCCATGACCTGTCCTGCCTTTCTGGATTTTACACTTTTTTCAGATGGCCCTTTTGACCGGGGGGCAGTGAGACTTTCATTGTAGTGCAGATTTCCTTTACACGCTTGCTTGGTTGGCCAAAAAGGGCGTATGCGTTTTTCCTGAATATATTCAGGAAAAAACGCATACGTCTCCCTTTTTGGCCAAGTGCATCATTGTCAACATTCTGCCTCTTTTCCTATGCTTTAAGTGCAATTCCAGTCTACCCCCTGAAATCGTTTTCCTGAAATTCTGCCCCGCTTTCAAGTCCTCTTCGAAGACTTACTTCTATACATTTTTGGACGATAGGTGTCATTCATAACTCTGCAGGTTTGTGAATTACAGTGCCCCTGAGCTCCTTTCTTCAACTCGCTTTCTTGTGAGCTGGCCGCAAAACCGCAAGATTGCTTCAGGCCCTAATCTGTTTCCGGCAGGGCACGCTGAGCCTTTGGTTAATTCCTCTTCCTGGTGGGAAATGAGCGTTCCATTTGCCCGTGCAGACACCTACAGCTAGTCTCTCATTGCTTCTCCCTATGCCTGTTCATCTTGCGCAGAAATTGCAAAGTGTGCCAAACAGGAGGTTAAATGCACTGACTCTCCAAGTGGGGAGAGTGTTAGTAAAGCGTCTGGAATGGTGAACCCGAGTACCAGGGGACGAAAACTGAGATGCATTTGACAACGT